>NW_027185341.1:9443198-10015698 GCF_022577435.1 Embiotoca jacksoni | reverse complement strand
ACAGACAAAACCAATGCAAACATAACGGCTGAAAGCCGATCGGGTTCAGCAGACTTTGATTCATGCTGGTGAATCCCTTTGTTGAATGTTAAAGTCAACAATACAAGACGATTCCTGTTTCATTCTTCATTTCAAGATGGCCTGTTTCCACCATAACACAGCGGTACTTAGTAGCAGCAGTAGGAAATACTTTTTCAGTCAGGAGGGACAGAATACAGAGAACATTCATTTTATATTGAACTAAAGTAAAACATTAGTGACAAAAAATGAAATTGCTTTTATTTTTTGAATTTTTGCAAAAAGTCTGTTATTTTGTGCACGTTGTGTTTCGTATGTTGTCGTTCTTCCAAATGACTTGTTATCACGGAGCGCCTGCACTTTGTGAACGTTCATTTGTGACTCATTCCACCAATAACAGTCGTTCCACTTCTCGGTAGAGTGCTAAATACTTGTACTATAAAGTCCAGATATTATTTATTTGTATCCCTATTGAAGTAATAATTGCAGCTATGTTTTAAATGAAAAAAACAAACACTGTTATTGCCCTTTAAATTACTGTAGAACACCACATGACTGAATCCTTTTCATGGAACAATTGATTCGTCTTATTAAAGGTTGAATGATGTTTCCAGAAAATATGTCAACATGTGATTTCAGCTTAAATGCTTTTCTCTTTCTCTCTTTTATATATATGGTTGCGAATGGTATTCAAGTTCGAAGATTTTCCTTCGGTCTCCAGTAAATAAAAAAAATATATATTCATAGTTTTCTTACATTTTAAACACAAACTACCTGACTCATAATGAAAATAAGTTATTATCCGCAGCCTTTGGTGTACTGTACACGCCGTACACCGTTGTTCCTAAAGGCTTGTGTGTCTTGTGGTTTCCCTGTTTGTCCCAGATGCCCTTTTCTACATCGGACGGCCGGCGACACCGAGCGCAGATACCACCTCCGCTACTATAAGACCGGGTCGTGTATCCACGAAACAGATGCGAAAGGCCACTGCAGCAAGAACGGCTGCCACTGCGCCTTTGCTCACGGGTCACATGACCTGCGCAGCCCCGTTTATGATATCAGGTGCTCCAATTCAAGCGTGCTGGCAAACCACGTCGGAGTTTCTGCAGGTGCGTCGGTGTTGTTGACAGCGTTTTGTCCCAATCGTTTGCTCCGCAGAGAAGTGCAGGTGATGGAGTCTCAGGGGGGGTCGGGGGCCGCAGAGGGAGGCGGAGGAGACGGACAGTCGGGACAGGCAGCGAGCACGGCGCTGATAGAGAAGATCCTGAGTGACGAGCCACGCTGGCAAGGTGAGTCCACAAGCAGTCCTGCTGAAAACACCCCTGAACCTGCCGTGTGGAGCTTTTGTCTCCCCCTTCTGCCAGTGAGAGTAAGTACAAAAACACTGTCAACGCATGCTGAAGTCACAGCGCTCCACCGTTGATGACTGTGGCTGTGAAACGGTGGATAAATTGTTTTCGCGGCGCTGTCAGAACTGCTCTGCGCTGCCCACAATCATGCAGCCAGAATGTCTCGCAGGACAACAGCTCCAGATTTATAAAATACTCCAGTCAGCGACGTGTGAACTCATTTAGCGAGAGCTTGAATGTACTTGTTGCTGAGGACGTGTTGTGTGAGATACCAGTGAGACCTGAATATGATCCACATGTCTTGAGTTTGGAGCCTCATCAGATGCTTAAACTCTGCAAAGCGCTTTGTTAAACTCTGGAAAGTGATTGTAGCAGCAATGACTTTATGTTTAGTCACTTTACAATGTAGTTTAGCAGGAATGCATGTTAGCATGTATACGATTGGCCGACACAGCATCCCCTTTGTTGTTGCGTTGCGGTTCAATGTTTCTCCAGTATGAGCCTCCTCCACAGCACCAGATCTCCCTCCGTGTTGCAGCAGTTGCCTCCTTTCACAGAATACCGCTGTGTTTTCATGCTGGACAACATACTGTATAAAAGCGGATGTCATTTCCGGCTCTGAAAACAGGCCGATGCGAAAGTGCCATAAACTGCAATACCACCGAGTGCCACTAGAGGTCAGCCCTAAAAACAACCTGCGGCTCCACACACTCCCATTCAACTTCTCTCATCTGACAAAGTCAATACATTTTTTCCACAAGTTCATATGGTGTTTTTCACTAAAGTCCCTCCTGGCGGTCCATCTGAAAATGACCCCGTCATGATTTATAAAATAAGCTTCAAAAAGACCTGTTTTTGGGGGCGCGTCTGTTTGATTGACAGGCCTGTGGTGCAGTCAGGTTTCTGTTATTGGTGGGCGGGACTTAATGTTGTCGGGTTTCCAATCAGATCGAGTCAGAGCCGCAGCTTGCTCCCCCCCCACCTCGTCCAAATATGGTCACTTCCTGCTGCAAACCGCTCTGAACTAGCAAGATGGCGACAGACAGAATCTGAACTGGAGGCTTCATATTGGAAGTTCATAAACAAATGTGTGACATCACGGTTGGATGCCGCTTGTGCAGGACTTACATTTTCTTCGTGGTGTGCACATTTTAGTAACCGTTGTTCAAAAGGCATATCGGTACATCTGTCATATCTACTCGAACATCATTCAACCCTTTAAGGAAATAAACTCAAACAAGTCCGGATTTCTCTGTTTGAGGGATCATTTTACTGTCAAATATTTCCCCTCACTGTCGGCCTGCTGCTGCGTCTCATTGTGTCTGTTCTCCGTATCTCCTCAGACAACAACTACGTGCTGTCCCACTACAAGACCGAGCTCTGTAAGAAGCCTCCTCGCCTCTGTCGTCAAGGTTACGCCTGTCCGTATTACCATAACAGCAAAGACAGGAGGCGCAGCCCGCACAAGCACAAATACAGGTGCTCTACCGCGTCACGTGAAGAAGAGAGACCGTCGCTGTCGCTCCATTCAGGTTGTGTTTCAATCAGTTGTCGTTTGTTCTCGCCTCCGCAGAGCGCTGCCGTGTCCGGCGGTGAAACAGAGCGAGGAATGGGGGGATCCCAGTAAATGTGAGGGAGCGGAGGGATGTCAGTACTGCCACACACGGACAGAGCAGCAGTTCCACCCGGAGGTTCGTCTGGTTCAGCCGAGATCTCTTCAGCATACAGAGCAGAAAGCACAGGAGATGAATATGAATGTGTTTGTTTTGTCACAGATCTATAAATCCACCAAGTGTAATGACATGCAGCAGTGCGGCAGCTGTCCCAGAGGCCCCTTCTGTGCCTTTGCTCATGTTGAAAGTAAGTTTTCACAGAACATCTCTCATCACCTTTCAGCTTTCTGCTCAAACATTTGTTCCGTTGAGGATTTTAGAGGCAGATCAGCGATCACAGGCTCTATTTCAAACGCTGTATTTATCTTCAACTACTCTCAACAACACTTTATTATGGATTAGAATTAAGAGATAATGAAGTATCATTTTTTTCCCCCTCTTCTCATCGATAATAGTCCTTGCTGTGCTGAAAAGTCACTCGCCGTCTACACTTGGCTCATGTTGCTTGCGCACGACCGGGAAAACGCCTTTTATTGTCCTGTCAAGATCAAAACTTTTTAGAGCTAATATGATCGAAGGCCGATTGATCGGAGTCGATTAACATCATAACTTTTCTTCTGCTTTTACATTTTTTTTCCCAGAGCCTTTCGTTCCCGAGGAACCATCGTTCCCCAACCCCAGCTCCCCTCCTCCCCCCAGGCCTCCGGACCCTCTTCCTGTCCAGGAGGCTTCTTCAAGTTCCAGCGGTCCCAGCATGGGTCCCGGGCCTTGTTCTATGTCGGACCCTTTCTCCCCCTCGGCAGGGTCCCGTGTAGCACAGCACGGGCTGCTGGGTAACGTTCTGTCTCTGTGTGAGGACCTGGGTGGAGCGGCAGAGCCTCTGTCTCCCTGGGCCGGAGAGGGAGGGTACGGCAGGGCACCGGGATTTGAGCGGGAAGATCAGGTGAGAAGGAAAAAGGAGAACACGGCCGTTAAAAATGACTGAAATTAAAGGAAAGAAAAATCACCTCCTGGATGATGTCATAGTTACTTTATAACTTCGTGCTTTCAGGCCAAGCAGAGGAGTTTTGCTCTCGAGCAGCGTAGCAGAGAGTTTGCTTCACCACAAAACAAACAGGTACGATCACGACGTCACTCAGCCGGGAACTCGAAGGTGTTTCTGTTCGTTTGTCTTTTAAAATTCTGCAGATCTTTTCAGCTGCTCCACATATTCTCTTCGTGTTAATCTTGTCGACGATGTCCCCTCGTCGCATAAAGACAAGAACAACGTAATCCCGCGTTCTTTCTCCTTCAGGACTTGTTGGTGTTTCTGCCAGTCGGCAGCCCTCTGAGTTTATCCTCCAGCGTCCCGTCCAGTCTGGCCGCCACACCGCCCAGCCCCGCCCCCCCCGGACCACCAGGATCCAGCATCTCCTCAGGCATGAACGCCAACGCTCTGCCCTTTTACCCCACCAGTGAGACTGTGGAGTCCGTTGTTGGTAAGTAATCATGTTAAATATTCCAGAGTCCATATTTCCAGCAGTCGTGACGGAGAAAATATAAATTAAACTGAAACCTGACTAACAATGTGTCGTGACTGTGTTGCAGAGTCCGCCCTGGATGATCTGGACCTGAATGACTTCGGTGTGTCGGCGTTGGAGAGAAGCTTGGAGAGCAGCTCTGCCGTGTCCAATATGGGAGTTATGCTCGGTAACGTGAACGCACGAACACACAAAATCACAAACTTCCCTCGGTACACCAACAAATATTACTCTTACATGTTGGGACTCTTCTTTGTGTAGAGCAGGAATTTAAACAAGGTTAGTGTTGTTTCAAATCACACACTGCTGATCTGCACCGATCAGAAATGACCTCAGCATGTTATATTTTACTGCAATTATTTTACCCCAGAATTAACGCGTTTTTAATGCACTCAATAAACACACCGATTCTTCTGTCAGAAGTCCGGTAGGACGCCGTCTGGAACACGGCGCCAGAATCTACACATGAACGCGTACACGACATTCAGCCGTCCGCACATGTACATCAAAATAACTCAACGTTGTGTTTTCTCTGCCTGTGCAGGAGGCAGCCAGCTTCAGAGTTCTGCTCCCGTCAACATCCCCGGATCTTTCAGCAGCTCTGCTCCTTTCAGCTCCCCGTCGCCATCTCCACCAGTCAGACCGCACGCCTCGCCATTCTTCTCTACTCACCTGTCACAACCCGGCCAATCAGAGAGCACCTTCCTGGGGCCGTCGCACAGCTCGTTAGGTCTGTAGAAGCCGCAGACGTCATGCGGTGTCGTGAGGGAGGATACGATGGGGCTAATAGTCTTTCTTTTTTTTTTCTTTTACTTTGTAGGTCTGAATGGAATGAGCACAAATATCTGGGAGCACTTCCCATCAGGCCAGGGGTCCCCCAGCACGCCCCCCATCCTGCTGCCCTCCGGCCCCTGTGCAGAGACCGCCAGGCTCAAACAGGAGCTGGAGGAGGCTCACAGGGCTCTGAAGCAGTGGGGTCACAGCTGGAGACACACAGCTCAGGTAGGTAGGTAGTGGGGCATGTGTGTGCACGCATGTCTGTGGTTGTGTTAGCGTAACGCGTCGCATATAAACACCGGAGGAAACGCGGGACAGTTCTGAACGGACGTCGTGTCCTCTGCCTACTTTTCTCTCGGCAGTCGTGGGCTGCACTTAAAGCCGACGCGGAGGAGTCTCGCGCCCACGCGGCGCGGTTAGCCATGGAGGTGGAGAGAGCCCGGCAGGTGGAGGAGGAGGCACAGAGGCAGGCGTCTCTCCTGCAGGAGGCGCTGGAGAGCTTGAGGAGCGGAGACAACCCCCACCTCGCGCTGCACCAACTGCAGCTACTACACAGACTGCCGCTGGAGTCGGTCCTCAGTTTACAGGCTCAGATCTGCAGCTGCTTACGTGCTGTGGAACAGGTAACCTCACACACGCACACGCACACACACACACACACACACACACACACACACACACACACACACACACACACACACACACCTACTGCAGTCAACACCTGCATGACCCACTTACAATCCACCAGCATCCACGAGCATCAGAGCTAATCAGTTCTCACTGGCTGAATGTTTTTATAAGTAGTTTAGAAGTTTAGTTAATGAGGGGAAACATAATAAATAACTTTAATTAAATATGACACTCTTAGTTATGAAAATTAGTTATAGAAATAATGTTTTGATTATTTGTACGATGTATATGGTGTTGTCCTATTGGGATGTTTTTATTGTTGTTGGGTTTTGTTTGTTTTTTGGGGCGGGGCTACCCTGACAGTTGAACTGGCCTATTTGTCAACTTGTTACTTTGTCATGCAAAACTGTTGTTTTCAGAAAGTATGAGACGCTCTATCAAAGGAAAGTATTGTAGTGCACAGCTCACACCACCAGAGGTCAGTCAAGACAGTGACCTGGCAGAGCAGGGAGGTCACTGAGAGGATGGATTAACTCCAAACTGCACACTCACGGTCTGTAAGGTGCATTCAGGGTAAATCCGCGAGGGTTTACAGCTGTCCAAATGAAAACCATCAAGTCCGTGAGGGCTCTGATGCGGACTGTGTGTGAGTCTGCATATCTGCAGACTTTTAGCACACTTTGGTCAGCTGGACCAATAAGTGCTCAACCAATGAACCAGATTGTTCATCTCAAATAGACATTCGTTTTGTGGGTCAATTTTTCTGTCTCCAAAACTCCCACAACACTCCCTTTAACTGAACAGCACTCATTCTTGGCCATAATAATCTTTCTGTTCCATGATCTTGTTTTTATTCTGCTCTTTCTGTATTCAGGAAGGTTTTGTGCTTTTTGGCCTTCAGGGATTTTCTTTTTTACATTTGGCACCAACGTTCACTTATTACATAAGTTTCATCCACATGTTTGCGAGGATAACATGAAGTGATGACATGTTTATATACAGAAGGTCAACTTTACTGTGACATGTCCATCATTCAGCATCATAACTCGGGAACAGAAAGAGTGCCTGTGGCCATATTTCACATTCGGTCGGACACTGAATCGGTGACACTGATCTTTGGTGTCCACCGTGAAACTGCGCTGATTGTATAGATCTTCTGTGCAGTCAGATGGAAGAGGTGTGTGAAGCTTCTTCATCTGTATTTGAGGTGTTTCAACCTTTTATTGGCCGAGCTCCACATACATTGGTTCCTTCGAAGCGTCCGGGCGGTGGAGTCATCCCACGTCCTCCGGTTTCAGAGGTCTAAACCTTCTCCTCTGGTGTCCCTGAAGGTGGTGTACAGGAAACACAGGCAGTGCTGCGTGACGTGTGGAGAGCAGGGCTCGGTGTCGCTGCCCTGCGGACACGGACTGCAGTGCGAGAGCTGCTCCGCCTCCACAGAGTGCCCGCTGTGCCCCGAACAGACGCTGGAGCAGCAGCTCTCCTGACCTCGCGGCCCGGTCGGCCCCGATTCCACAGACACCAGCCTCTGGATGCCCCGGCGCCGTTTCAACCTTCGCCGTGGAGCCGTTCTCGTGACGCGGTAACAGCGCTGATCCGGTCGAGTACTTCTACGATGACGTTTGCTGATAAACGACCAGCTTGGTGAGCGCAGGTCACCGAGGAAAAGCTCTTGATGTGGAATTGAGGGTGAATTATGTTTCCAGTGTTTCCTGTGGAACACCAGTACATTTTACTAGTTAATGCTTTCGACCAGCAACACTGTTCTTTACTCCTGCTCTCGAGTTGTGAAAATAACTTGAAGACCTGCTGTTATCTCCTCTCTAACCATGACTGTGGAACATTTACATGCACAGTTGTTCAAAGCAGAATCTCGCCCGAAAAATGTCGTGTAATGTGTCCACCTGGATAGTTTTAGGGTGAGTTGCTGAGGATTCGAAGTGTCCACTGTCACTTTATACAACAAAGATCAAAACTCCAAAACATTTCATTTAAAAGTTGAACAGTTGGTTCCAGAAATCGAGAACACGCCTCTTTGCTGAGTTTTAACATCCAAAGGCAAATTTAGCCGCACTGTGTGTCGGCACCGAGCGGCAACCAACAGTGACGTGAGCAACTGTTATGAAGCCTCGAGTTTGTATTTTGGCCGGCGCCATCTTGCTGGTTCGGAGTGGTTCGGAGCAGGAAGTGACCACATTTGGGCGAGCTGGGGAGGAGCGAGCGATGGATCTGACTTGATCCGATCGGAAACCCGGCGATACTACGTCCCGCCCACCGATAGCCGTAACCTGACTGCATCACAGGCCTGTCAATCAAACAGACACGCCCACAAAAACTCATCTTTTTGAGGCTTATTTTCTAATTAATGATGAATTATATTCAGATGGACCGCCTGAAAGCTAAGAAGAAGGAGCGACTTTAGCTAACAACACCAAAATAACTAGTGGAGAAATTTTATGGACTGAGAATTTTGAGAGAAGTTGAATGGGAGTCTATGGAGCCGGAGGCTTTTTGGAGCCGGAGGCTTTTTGGAGCCGACCTCTAGTGGCGCTCGGTGGTATCGCACTTCCACATCGGCTTCATTTTTCAGACCCGAAAGCTACGTTCACTTTTATATTCAGTAAAATGGTCTGCTCAGATCTCACAACTGCCCCGATGGATGATGACACGGCAGATTATAGCAGTTTATTTATTTCTGAGGGTGGTGAGCCGTCTTAATAAAATCAACAGGTCTGACTGAAAACACTTTTAAAGGGCAAACGTAGTTTCACCCAGACAACGATCCCGCAAAGCTCCAGCCACACGGACGACGTCACACCAGTCTGCTGGTAGCGCTGTCTAGATTTATTCAATTCTTTTTCTTTCTTTTTGACCTTTTTTGTTTATTTTTGTAGTTTTTTTTTTTAGCGAAATAAATTACAAATTGTCAATTGCTGTTGAGTAGTAACAGAAATATTTTTTAAAGAATTAGTACTATTTGTTTAAATTGATAACAGATGGCCTCTGTTAAAAGTACTCAGGTTTTCTTCTACATGAACAGGAAGAGGGAATCATGTCAACACAATCAAGGCAAACACACGTGTAGTCTTTAAAATGACATCCTTTTAATTTTTCCTATTATCTCATACGTACATATTGTTTTGTTAAAACCGGCCCTTTTGCTGATAAAAATCAACATGTGACAGATTTTTCTGCCAAGATTTTTACATTTGTAGTAATCTATGACACTTCAGTGTGTCAGATATAGTCTAATATATATACATATATAGATATATATCAATATATATATATGTATATACGTATATACACATAGTTCAGTGATGTCATACTTATCTCTTGCACTGATTGGACAAGGCATCAGGAAGCATCCGGACATGTAAAGCCGTGCGAGGTTTAAACGCAGGTGTGAAAGTGTTCATGATCACTGTGACGGTCGTCAGTAAACGCACGCTCAGCGTAATGTCCACACACGACTCATGCAACACCAGTGTTTCCTTCTGAGTGGATTTGTTCTTTGTTTTTTGGTACAGATCATTAAAACAAATTGTATATTTTTGGAGGAAGAGCTCGTCTGTGTGTGTCTGTTACGGCTGAACGGCCTCCTGCGACTGTTTCTCTCTCTGTCTTCGCTTCTTCACGAAAGCCTGCGCCTCCCGCTCTCCTCTCCGGGACTCCAGCAGCCTCAGGATGCTGTCTGCTGGGGAGAAAGGACACAAAGGTTCGGTGGCTCTGAACTGATGCACGGACCGTCAACAGAAACATATACAAATGTGATATTTTGTTGATGGAGAAATTCTTAGTAATCAGTCAATAGAAGAGTATACAGATGTTCTGATGACCAGGGTTAGACAGCTAAAACTACACTACAAATAATCCCAATATTATAAATAATAAATACATGATATTTTTTTAAACGGCTAATAAATATTTTTTAAAAATGTGCGGGACTAAGAAACGGAAGCAGCATTCGTTTTCTTCAGCTGCCAGTAGCGTTCATTTTGAGTTCCTGGTCACCTTCCAGTACTACAGCAACTCCTGAGGGAAATATCGGAGCCTGTAACTGCTCAGTTTTCCACAAAACTTAATAAAACTGATGAGAGCGGGGGGGTGTTGGGAGAGGGGGGGGGCTGTAGCAGGTTGATCTGGCCACGCCATCTCCTCTTCAGGGGTCTAAGCCTGACATTCATACCGTTGGGTTTAGGATGCATCAGAGGCAGGCGGATTTGAGCCGGAACAGGGTTTGGCTGCAAGCTGAGTCCATCTCCTTTACACCCTCCAGCGACGCCCGGTATGGCCTTGAGGGGCAGGAAGGCCTCTCCTTCGAAGTCATCTGTCCTCAAGGTGTCGTGGTCCAGAACCGTGACTACCAGGCAAGCCCCCGGAGCCTGGCACTGAACCAGGGAAACCAGACTGCGATACAAAGGGGAGAGCAAGGAGATCAAAGGTATTTCTGGAAGCAGAAAGCTGCACAAGCTTCACTTATTAGGGTGAAAACGGATGATGAATGAACGTGAAACAACTTACAATTCAAAGGACTCGTCAAAGAGAGGATTGAGGTCGCAGCTTTTGATCTGAGTGCAGCGAGGCTCGACCTCGGGGAAGATGTGGAAAGGCTCCAGACAAAGCTGCACAAAGGGGTCACTGAAACCTGGCAAAAGCATCAGAGCATGAGGTCACGCGGCTCCGTGCGTTCTCCGTATCCCGGTTGCGATTGTTCTACACGGTCTTACCATTGGAGTCCATTGGTAAGAGGTTGACTGCATTCAGCACCTCAATGTTGAGTCTCTGGTCGGACCTTCTGTAGGACGCGAGGAGGGTGACGGCGCCGTACTTCTCTCCGCTGTTCACTTTCTGCCGTGAGAACACGAGAAACTGTGTGAAGAAAGGTCGAGCACGAGTTTGCAGAAGACGTGTTTCTTGTAAACTAACCTGCTCTGACATTTTTCTTTCGAGGAACTTCTCCACAAGCTGCTGGCTGTTCAGGGAGTTATGAGTGATGTGAGCTTTAAGAGTCTGGACAGACGGGAGAGAAATCACAGCATATTTTTTTTACTGTTTTCTCTCTTAGTACAGTGGACATGAAACAAACACCGTCCGATGAAATCAAAACGTCAGCTTCTCACCTTGTACTCGTCAGAGTGGAGTGTGTTCAGAGGAAGTCCGTTCCCCTCGGCGTAGAAGCACTGCTCAAGGGACTACGGCAGGAAATGAAATGTACCATGAAGCTGGAGCTCCAACAGGTTGGTTTTTATGCAGATTAAACAAATAAGACTTATCATGTGCTGGTAAGTGGATTTCTGTAACCTTTGGGCAGTGCTCATGCTAATTTATCTGAGCTAACCGTCTCCAAGCTGTTCGTTCTTCTCATTAAAAAAAAAAAAAACAACACACGGGTGTATTTCCACAAATGTCATAGCTTTAATTTAAATAGAATTCAAAATTGTTTCACCATCAAACCAGGTGAACCAAGTTTCAAGGATTGGACTGACCTCTCCTTATCTGGAAATGAGGAACCTTCTAGGGGACGATATTACTGGAAAGTCTCAGAGACGAAATAACTAGAAGCCAGACGACAGCTGTTCTCCTCGATCGAATACGCCAATAAATATTTCTGACATCTGCAGCAGAGGAGACCAGCTCCAACATTTCCATCCCAACAGGACTTGTGGACTGACCTGCAGTGTATACAGCAGTCTCTGGCAGAACACCATGAGCCCTTCCTGCTGCGGATGCTGAGTCACCATCTGGTAGAGGATTTTCACCGAGTTATTCCACAGAGGAGTCAGCAGACTGGACGAAAGAGAGAGGACATGTGACACCGTTTCACCTTTCGAAATCAGACACAACGGAAGCAAAGTTGTCGGACGTCGCGTGTCGAGTCAGCTCGGTACCTGTTGAAGTTCTCTTGCACCAGGTTTTCGTTCATATACTGCAGCTCCTGCTCCAGATAGCGCATCAGAGGGGCTGCAGCCTGAAAACACAAACTGGGTGTCAAGCAAACATAACAGCAGTTTGTATGTGCGGTTGAAAAAAAAAAAAACTGGCAATGACGATCCCTTACATCCTCTGTGGACTTGGAGGGAATCCTCCGCCTGGTCGACATGCCTCTCACGTGAGTCTCGATGTCCGTGTTTAACTGGAGAGACAGACATTTCATTTGCTGAGATCATGTTACGTATCGCAGCGTTGACTGGTCAGTTATCCCGTCTCATCTTTGATACCTTCTTCCCAAGAGTGTCCAAAGCGGATCGGATCTCTCGGCCGAGGGTGCTCTGGGCCAGCTGAAGCTGTGAGTGCAGCGTGTTGTGGAACTGGCTTTCTCCAATTACATTTTGGGTCCGATCTCGAAGCCCGGTCCAGTTCAGCTGCGTAGGGAGGCGGGTCAGCACCGACCGCAGGTGCTCCAGGTCGTTCACCACCACACACAGCTGCAGAGGGACGAGAGGTTTGAGAGTAATGTGTGTAACGTGGTCGTCTCCTCCCGAAGTCTTCGCCCCGTGTGTGTTTACCATGTTGATGGCGCTGCCGTGGTCCGAGTTCTCTGACAGCACCCTGACCCGCTCCTTCAGGGTGTGACAGTAGTTCACCACAATCTTACACACATCCTGACAACACACAGAAAGCACAGGTTACAGACCGCAGACAACACGACCAGCGCAGCATCTGATTGAGACCGCGCTAACGGCAGCACGTCGTACCTCGGTGAGTTTGACCATGAGCATGAAGGCCTCCTCGGGGTCCGGCCAGGACAGCTGCTCCCACAGGTGGCAGATCGGCTGGATACAGGCCACCAGGTCCACCGCGGAGGAGCTGTGCTTTATGGGAACCGCACCGACCTGCAGGGGTTGGAGCTGAGGGGAGGAAAGAGTTGGAGGATGAAATGTCCGTTTCAGTAAGAGAAGAGAAACCCAATCAGCACGAGTGTTACCTGGTCCACCTGCACAGCCCGCTCCACCCTGTCCTGGGTGGTGCTGAACGCCTGGTTCAGCCAGTAAGGCAGAGCCTCTCTGAAGCCCTCATGGAAGTTTGTCAGCTGGAGTAACCCTCTGAAGAGACAGACGAAACAGACCGACTCTTCATCTTCTATTACATCCTGTGAATATTTCATCAGATTGGAGTTGTATCGCTGGACAGCAGTGATTCTCAACACGATGTACTTCAGCCAATTAGTTTCTGTTGCTGAAATAAGCTCAAATAATTCAAAAATATAAACAGTATTTACACATATTTGTGTTCAGAAGAAAAACAACCATCCAAATAAGATTATAAATTGGTATATCCATGATTTTGCGTAAATTTACCACCACCAGATACCAGACCGACTGCATTTCATAAACCTCGGACCAAACTCAGTCAATTATAACACTTCACAGTCACTTAAAAACTAGTTCGTTAGCTAGCAGAGGAGTCAAAATCCTAAATTAAATAACTGTTGAAGAAATGAGTTGAAAGTTATGGATAAATAGCTGTAATAAGTAAAAGTATGGCATAAGCACATAAAATAGCTGTCAAAAGGTGAAAGAGAGACAATCTATTAGCGAATATTAGTTACGGATAAATAGCGCAAATAAGTAAAACTGGCGTAAGCACATGAAATACCGAACAAAGGGTAATTGGTAACCAGCATATTATTCAAAGACACTGAATAAAAAAGTTAAACAGTTAAAAGTAAACTGTTAGATAAAAGTAGGCTAATGCATTAACTGTTCGAATAACAAGCTAAAATTATTGGGCACATTGTATAGATAAAATAACTAAAAGTAATAAATAAAAAGTTTGAATAAAAAGCTTTAAATTCTTAGAATTACGCAGCTGAATTAATTCGATGAGTAATGGATAAACAGTTAAAAGGTGTTTGCTAAAAAAAAATTACTATCGGGAGACACTTGAATAAACATTGGACATTTAGTTGCAGGAAACCTACCGGAACCATTTTCACTTTCATGTACTTTATATTCACTTCAACATAAACTGATTTGGACCATGAGGGGTACGTGGGCTCGGTGAGGGGCTTCAGCTTGTTGCTACATTGGACTAAAGAGTGTGTGAATGATGACCTCTGACCTTTTCTGTAAGAAAGCCTTGTCTTTGTGGATGGCCTGCAAGCTCAGGTAAACGGGGAACAGGCTGCTGGCCAGAGGCTGCTCCATCTTACCCTCCATTAGAGATAAGTTCTCCCTCAACTCTTGTGCAAGCTGAGGACGAAAAGAGAGGAGCCGTAACTTGGTGATGTGAGATTAGAAGAGCGCGAATCATTAAAAAGAAGTTTGTCAGGAAGATTAGAGGTTTTTAATTGTTCCATTGGCCACTTACCAGGGAGTCGAACTGCTGATAGACAACAGTGAACACATCAACTTGCACAACCCTGGTATGACAAGGAAAACACATAATTATTATTATATGTTTAATTAAGTTATTTTTGATGACTGCCGTAAAAATGTAATTTACTTTTCCTTTACCCAAAGCCCTGTCATGCATTAAAACACACCACCAGCAGAGCAGTAACTCTGACTCAAGTGTCCCAGTAAACCATGTGAGTGAGCCAGTGACACAAGGACCGTGCATGGAACAGCCATGATTCATTCTTATTGGTTAAAATCCCAGTGTCTGTCATGAGAAAATAAAGTGTTGAAAATGTCATTTTAATTCCCCCCCTTACCTGACAAACACACTGTTCCAAACATCTTTGTTGTGTTTTATGTCTTCCTGCACTTCCCCAATCAACCTGGCGAGGGCGCTCCCTATTTCGGTCAGCTCCTGGATGTCATAGTGCAAAAATAACATGATGTCAGTGTGGTGCAGTAGAATGGAGAAACCATTTCCAAAGAGTGTGTTTCACGATGAAACTTTACCTTCGTCATCGGCTGATGCAAACCCTTCTTGGTGGTGAACCACTCCTGTGTACCTGTCTGGTATGAAACTCATGTTATGAGTGATTGGAAATAAATGTACATACTGCTGGTAAAAATCCCGTGAGCATTAAGACCGACCTGTACGGCGTCGTTGACCTCGTCGTGAAGTTCAAAGTGAGCTGGGTTCAGTTTCTGAAACGCCCGGGTCTTACATATCTGGACCAAGATCCTGGAAAAAAAATGCACGTCAGCACAATCCTTCATTTATCATTTTGCTCTTTCAGCAATGACTTCTAACTCTACGTACCTGAGCAGTGTGTGCAGTTTCGGAGAAGCACTGAGAGTTGGGGGGAAGATGTCTCTGTATTTGGCCACCAGTCGCAGTCCGTACTGCAGGAAACCATGAAGAGAGTCCCCAAGTTCCTGTTTCTGGTGACAAAGAGTGCAACGATTTTCTCAACATTTCTGTGTGTGAAATATCAGCTCCTGGTTTCTTTTGAATGATTTCGTAAAAGGAACCAGGAAAGTCTGACATGAAAGACCTGTCAGAAGTCTGCACACAAAAACACATGCAACTTATCACATCCTCTTTTATGAAAGTGTGAGACTGAAAGGTTTGTGTTACATTAAGGTTATTAGGAGGAACTATTCAGTTCTTCAGTATCAAAACCTCTCAATTACAAGAAAAAGACAAAATGTAGCTTTTTAGAAGAACTCAGCATTTCAAAATAAAATTACTTTTTATGACCACCAAATCCAACTTATTATTATTATTATTACTGAAAAAAACAAAAACGTAATCATCACTTTAAGCAAATTTTATCATGTTGAAGTTCAGTTTATAACAATGGATCATATTTTATGAACTGACCACATGTTTTGTTTGTAAAATCGTCATCTGTAAAGTGATGGATGAATATAGTTACTATGTAGTAGAGCTAATAAGGCAAAATATTTGCAAATTAAATGTGATGAATTAAAAGTATAAAGTAGCTACAAACTGAAATACTGATAGATAGATAGATAGATAGATAGATAGATAGATAGATAGATAGATAGATAGATAGATAGATAGATAGATAGATAGATAGATAGACAGACAGACAGACAGACAGACAGACAGACAGACAGACAAATAAATAATAGATAGATGATAGATAGATAGATAGATAGATAGATAGATAGATAGATAGATAGATAGATAGATAGATAGATAGATAGATAGATAGATAGATAGATAGATAGGTAGATCGATCCTGCAAAGGGACATTTATTCACTATAGCAGCATGTAAAAATACAGGGTAAATGCAATAAAAATGACAGAATAAAAATAAATAGATAGATAGATAGATTTTATTAAAATAAAATAGAATAAAATTAAATTAAACAACAGTGCAACTGTGTTAATGATGTAGAGCAGGTTTGGCCAAAGATATATACCTGTTGGTGGGGCAGCTCCTGCTGGTGCCAGTGGTATTCTATACTAGTGAGCTGCTGCAACAGCACAGACGAGTCCACCTCTAAACTCTGGTACAGCTTGCTGTAAGCCACCCACTTCCTGTCAGGGGCACACACGTCCACATTTACCCAAAAATGCAACAGAAAGAAGACACAAACACATATAGTGGTAACACAGAGCTGAGTCGTGGCGCAATACGTTGTGAAGCTGTTTACGTGGTACATTTCTATGCAGATGATACTCAGATTTACTTTTCCATTAAGCCTTCTGCTTATTATCAGCTGATGAGAAGAATGAATACGAAAAATAAAACAATGGATGTCAACAAATTTTCTTCTTTCAAAACAAAACAAAACTGAAAGGGTAAATCTTAATCCTAAAAAGATTAGAAATCATTTCTGTGATGTCACACTAAATGCAGCCGGTTCCATAATCTCACAAAGCCCCCGTGTTAGTAATCTCCGTGTCCTTTTTGATCCCAACCTCTCCTCCGAAGAAAATACCAACAGTATTACAAAGAGTGTATATTTCCACCCAATCAATTCCAGGGCCGATACTGAAACACTTGTTCATGCTTTGGTCTCGTCAAGGTCCGAGTACCGTAATACGCTTCTCTCTGGCCTCCCAAGATCATCTATTAGCAAACAGCAACTTGTACAAAACACTGCTGCTGGTATACTAACCAACATTAGATCATATCACCCCGTTCTCATTTCAGTACGCTGACTCCCCAATCGGGTGTCAAGACTCTACTTCTAACATACAAAATGTTGCACAGACGAGCACCTTCGTATGTTTCGCCTCTGCATGGTCCGTGCACATAATAGCTGCTTGGGGCTCTACGTTCTCCTCAACACCCTGAACACATATAAAACATCAGTAGGTGGTGGGACTTTTCTCTTTCTGCTCTTCTCTGGAATTATCTTCCTACGCACATTCAAGACGCTGACTCAGCCAATTCAAAACCAAACTCAAAACCCATTGTTTTACATCAGCCTCCCTTAATCTGTATATGTGTTCTTGTATATGTGTTGTCTCACTTCTGTATGTTATTATCACAACTTTTATTATTAAATGTATTGTATTTGTTAAATATTCTGTTTGTAGTGTTTTGAATGTGGTTTTGCTCGCTTTTATAAATTTCTGTGGGATTTGCTAGAACTGCTTATTATTGCAACATATCTTCACACCACTGAAAGCTGATAATATGTGATAAAAAAAAAAAAAAAAAAAAACTGCGTATTTTCAATCAACTGTTTTTACAGGGTGTCAAAACTGGTATTGTGTTGTTGCCTAAACACCAATACGCTCTCATATAAAATGTAAAACACGGTGCTTACGCAAGGTCCTGGAGGAAAGGTGAAAGGTCATTCTGGGTGGCGTAGAGCTCCAGCAGAGTCTGAGCCTCGCCGCACAGCGCCCCTTTCCACGGAGCTGAACTCTGACCGAGACAAGATAATAAGATGTGTGCTTCAGTAGAAAGACAGATTTTGATAAAGAGCTGAGAGGACGTTTGTTTTTATTACCTGTTGTTTGGAGATGTACGCCTGAACAAACTGCTGCAGAATCCCACAGTAGTTGATATACGCACTTCTTCCGGCACTCAGAGTCCCGTCTCTCTGTCAGTCACACAAAAACACACTGAAAACTGCCCTCAACTGTGATAAGTTGTTATAATTGCATACATGAATGTCATATTTCATAACCTACAATCAATTCTTATTTCTCGAGCACTGTTTCAGCACTCCGCTTCCTGTTTTTGTTTCCATTTAAACATAAAGGACATTTCATTGAGGCACGTGACTTAATTTATTGAAAAAAGGGATGTTCATTCATAAATGCTTTATCAACTATAGTGTTTGTGTCTGAAGGCTTTCCTTTACCGCTTTATGGATGAACTTGAGGTTGAGGTGACACTGGCCTCGATCAGGGTACGTCTCCGTTCTGGGCTCCAGGTTGTACCAGTTGTCTTCAGTAGAGTGGAGATCCTGTAGTGTGACGATACAAACTGGTTTTAGACTGGAAAGACCAGAGTATAAATTACAGACACAAAAATAAGAGCATTTATAACCTTAAGTTTTAAGACAATTTTTCCCAAAAAGTCATCGGTGCCCTTCTCCTTTTTGGCGTCTTTGATCATCCTGAAAAGACACAAGTAGAAACATCATCCTGCTTTGTTGGGTCACCTGTTTAGGTTCCAGTCACAGAAGTAACTGAATACCTTCTCAAACTACTAAAGTTGGTTTTGATGTCCTCCAGTTTCTGAGTGAGTGACACGTCTTCGTCCTTGTCCCTGAAACAGACAAAGAACAATAAGGTTGAGCGTATTGAACACAGTTATTTTCAAGCAGACAGAGTGAAGCTCTTTATGTTCTTCTCACCACATCTCGAGGTGAAAACTGGCGCCGGCGACATCCTCAAACTTCCTAAAGAAGAGAAAGTGATCAGTAATGCACCTTTCAATGTGATTCATTGGGACCGATCAGGATTTTGGACTCACAGGATGAAGGTTTGGTTCCAGATGGGGTTCAGGGTCTGCTTCTTGATGTCCGTTTGGTAGTATTCGTTGTCTGACACGGCGTCCTTCACGACAGATTTGCAGGGTTTGGCTCTGGACCGGCGCGTCTTCCTCTCTTCCTCGTCCTCCAGTACGGCCAGTATGCAGTACGGGTCGCTGAAACCTGTTCCAGAGATTTTTTTGTATTGGACTCGTCACATCATTGAAGAGACCCAAATGTCTGGTCTGATGAGGCGAAGCAAGAACTCACCACTGACATCTTTTCCCAAGATTCCCTTGGCTTCCTTTACCATGGCCATCAGACAGTACACTGGGGGCTGCACAGGCCAGACAGTCAAATAAAGCCACTTAAACGTGCCAGCGACGTAATATCCACCAAAGGTCGGATGGTGGAAAGCTACAATTCTTGGTATGAAATCTATAAATAGATGTCAATGGTCTCTAATGGTGGATTCACTGGAAAAATAACAAAACATGCTGAATTTCTTTATCTCACCTCTGTCCTCTGCACTTTCTCCATCAGACCGTTGTGCTCTGACTCAGTCATATTGAAAGCCTAGTAGGTAGAACAGATATGAGAGAAAACAACAAGCTCTGTAATCAGTCATGTTACAGTTGGTGGGGTTACTGTATGCGTTAAGCTGAGGTGTTTACCTCCCTGATGTACTGGTGAAGCTGGCTGTCCGTGAAGACCTCATCTGATGACGGTTTCCCCATCTTATGGCTGATGGTGTACAGCAGCTCCTTATACAGAGGCTTCAGCTTCAGACAGAAATAAACAGAGTGAGAATGAGGTTGGAAAATGTCATCTCGTATAAGGAGTTGCAGATGAGTGACAATACCTCCTGCTCCTTGTGTCTCCTCGCTTTCTCCTCTGGATTTTCATTTTCTTTAAAATCCTATAAGAGACAAGAAGAATAGTTTCCTTCCTGATTCTGTTTGATGCATATGGGAAACAAATGTGATGTCGCACAGTGTCGCCTACCCGCCTGTCTTTCATTTTCCTCGTCAACCCCAGTTTACGGACATGGACAGGTGACGACTGGCCAGAGAAACACAGAAAATGTTAAAAAAAAAACATTGTGATGACAAAACAGACACTTAAAAACCAAATCAGAGAACCAATTTACTGCAAGTCATGAATACATCACGATACTATTTTCTAATCCATGCTGTGCAATTTCAGATTTGTGTTTTTTATTATTAAGGGAGAAAAAAAAAATCCAAACCCACATGGCCCTGTGTGAAAAAGTGTTTTCCCCCTCCTGTTAAAACATAACTTAACTGTGGTTTATCACACCTGAGTTTAATTTCTCTAGCCACACCCAGGCCTGATTACTGCCACACCTGTTCTCAATCAAGAAACCACTTCAATAGGACCTGCCTGACAAAGTGAAGTCGACCAAAAGATCCTCAAAAGATCGACGTCATGCCGAGATCCAAAGAAATTCAGGAACAAATGAGAAAGAAAGTAATTGAGATCTATCAGTCTGGAAAAGGTTCTAAAGCCATTTCTAAAGCTTTGGGACTCCAGAGAACCACAGTGAGAGCCATTATCCACAAATGGAGAAAACATGGGACACCGGTGAACCTTCCCAGGAGTGGCCGGCCGACCAAAATTACCCCGAGAGCGCCGCGACGACTCATCCGAGAGGTCACAAAAGACCCCACAACAACATCCAAAGAACTGCAGGCCTCACTTGCCTCAGTTCAGGTCAGTGTTCATGACTCCACCAGAAGAAAGAGACTCGGCAAAAATGGCTGCATGGCAGAGTTCCAAGACCAAAACCACCGCTGAGCAAAAAGAACATTAAGGCTCGTCTCATTTTTGCCAGAAAACATCTCGATGATCCCCGAGACTTTTGGGAAAATATTTTTGGAAGGTGTGTGTCCCATTACATCTGGCGTAAAAGTAACACCGCATTTCAGAACAAGAACATCATACCAACAGTAAAATATGGTGGTGGTAGTGTGATGGTCTGGGGCTGTTTTGCTGCTTCAGGACCTGGAAGACTTGCTGTGATAAATGGAACCATGAATTCTACCGTCTACCAAAACATCCTGAAGGAGAACGTCCGGCCGTCTGTTCGTGACCTCAAGCTGAAGTGAACTTGGGTTCTGCAGCAGGACAATGATCCAAAACACACCAGCAAGTCCACCTCTGAATGGATGAAGAAACACAAAATGAAAACTTTGGAGTGGCCTCGTCAAAGTCCTGACCTGAATCCTATTGAGATGCTGTGTCATGACCTTAAAAAGGAGGTTGGTGCTGGAAAACCCTCCAATGTGGCTGAATTACAACAACTCTGCAAAGATGAGTGGGCCAACATTCCTCCACAGCTGGAAAAGACTCATTGCAAGTTATCGCAAACGCTTGATTGCAGTTGTTGCTGCTGAGGGTGGCCCAACCAGTTATTAGGTTTAGGGGGCAAACACTTTTTCACACAGGGCCATGTGGGTTTGGATTGTTTTTCTCCCTTAATAATAAAAACCTTCATTTAAAAACTGCATTTTATGTTTACTTGTTATCTTTGACTAATATTGAAATTTGTTTGATCTGAAACATTTAAGTGTGACAAACATGCAAAAAAAAATAAGAAATCAGGAAGGGGGCAAACACATTTTCACACCACTATATGTTCCACAGTTACGTAAAAGTTATAAGTTCTGCAATACTTTGGTTTATGACCAAAAATCTGTAAACGTACACCATTGCTATCAGCCTCAGCTGTACTTTTCTTTTTAAATGCTAATTGGCAACAAACATGCTCAACATTTTACCTGCTAAACATCTGCATAATACTGTAATTGTGATCATGTGAGTATACTCAGAAGATCCTGACAGAGTCGCTCGTTGTAGTTTGGGAGTCTTAAGTGCAGCTAAAACTTCCAGAAACACAGGTTTGGTTCAGAAAGAAAAATCTTCTTTACAAACTACAGAAAAACATGGAAATTCAAGTTTTACCTCTCTGAGTCTTGGTAAACCATGTTCCTGAAAAACAGAGGACGAAGGTGCTTAAATACTGGGAAGTTAAATATTCTGTCGAAGTAAATAGTTCAGTCAAATCAAACAGAAGCAAAGAGCAATTTTAAGGTCACCTCATCTCACTATCAGCTTCCTCTTCAAAAAAAAGAAAAAAAAAGCATTGCAAGGCTCAAGAAATATTTTTGTTCATGTCTGATAAGGCCTGCTTCTGTAAGAGACTTCCTCTATTGACTAAAATTAAGCAGACTTTGAGGCAACAGTGAGACAACCAACCCACCCAATATTCAAACCACGATAATCACCTGAAAGGGAAACATTGGTCCTAAAAATAAATATGCAAATACACACGTACCAAACCTCCGCACACCCCTTACAGCATTTTCATTATATTTGTATGTTTTGCATTATACTCCTGCCTGTGAAGCTTTGGAAATAGCAATCTCCAGTGTTAACCGACAACTGGAACCTGCAGTGTGTGGAAACACACTGTCTGTCTGCAGTGACACGTATGCTTCATTCTACATCATCTGATCCAAAACAAACATGAATCATAGTCACAGCATCTTGAAATAGACATTTGGAATCTGTGACTCAACTTTTGGATGCAATTTTTAACCCCGTCGTCAATGCAATTCAATTATATATATATATATTTTTTTTAGGTTTCACACAGGAAATAAAAACTAAAACATTTTCAGAGGTTAAAATGCTTGAATGTTTGGGTCAAAATAATGAAAACAAACCCCGAAAGAAAGTATTTCAAAACCAAAGTAAGAATATTTGACGGCGTCGTGAGTTTGTTTATCACAACATCACTGTGGTTAGTAACGAGTAGAGAGCCTAAAAGAAACAATGTTTAGCTTTATAAACATGTCAATATGTTGAAGTGCCTTGTGGTCCTCACCTTTTCAGGTGTCTGCAGCAGGTTGTCTCCTGAGCTGCCGAGATCACTTCGACCCGACATGATGATACTAATATCTGCTCCCCAGACTGCGGTGCTGCTGTGCTCTGCGTGTGTGCTATGGGGAAGCTGTGTGTGTGTGTGTTTTGATGAACTATCAAACAGCAGCCGGAAGTCATCACTTCCTGTAAGAAGGTGGTACCTTTCATGAAGATTGTGACTTCTGACTTTTTTTTTCCATCTAGTGCCCTCCTTTGTGCCTGAATACAAAATAGCAGAACTTGCTTACTCATGGGTTTGTTTCAACACACAAACCTGAACACACATTGTTTTTCACCTCGGTTTCTCCCATTTTGTTGTAATGATTAAAGTTATCCGTTCCTTGTTGTTGTCCAGACCTACTGTTATCATTTTGATTGCCAGCATTATAACCCTGTGTCCTGTGATAAATCAAAGCCTTGTGTGTAACTCTCACAGGACAGACGACGAACTGCAGCTGAGTAAGGTAATGAAACTGTGTGTAACATGAGACAGTCCACACAACACCATCTGTGGTTTGTTGGCTCTACCTGTGTTTCTATAATAAGTTTATTTACTCTGTTATGGTATTAGGTTACTGCACTATGAGTTCATATATTTACAGCCTTCTTTCACCTGCGTGATATTGTCAAAATTAGGAACAAGCTGAAAAACTAGTCCATGCATTTTTTTACCTCTTGGCTGGACTTTTGTAATTTATTATTATTATTATTTATTCTGAAGAGCTACCAGTATAAGTATAAGTGCTGCAACAAGAGTAATGAACATATTCATACCATTTTGGCTTTTCTTAATTGACTTTCCTTAATATCCAGAATATAATTTGAAGTCCTTCTATAATTCTCTTAATGACCAGGCTCCATCATATCTTAATGACTTCATTGTACAATTTGATCTCAATATTGCAATTCACTCTCAAAATCCAGGCTTAATTGTGGTTCCAATGGAGTTTCTAGGAGTAGAAAGGGAGCCAGAGGTTTTCGGCTTTCAGGCAGCTTTTCTACATGAGAACTGTAAAGGTTACATCACATCCGGTGTATTGCCACATGGGAGGGCAAAGTTATTACATTGGACGAAGCTGTTTGAACTAACTATGGATTGTCTTCTGTACTTTCTTTCTATTGTTTGTTCAAATAATCAGTCAGTGTGTGTGTGTGTGTGTGTGTGTGTGTGTGTGTGTGTGTGTGTGTGTGCGTGCGTGTGCGTGTGTGTGCGTGTGTGTGTGTGCGTGTGTGTGTGTGTGAGGGGGGGAGGGGGGGGGGTCAGACAGAGACAGATAGAGGCTCAGACAAAGACCTCCACTATTGTTCGCCAACTCACACCCTGAATCTGCAGCTGTCTGAATCTTTCACAAGCATGTGGGTATTCTGCAACCTGGCCGTTCTCCTTTCATTCTCAGAAGTGCTGTTACTTACTTTAAGAGGCGTTTAACTACTCGGGTATTTACAAGAAATCAAAGATCAACAAACGGCTCTTATAATCCTTCTACCCTGTAGATCCTCTGCATGGTTCATCCTGCCCACAGGAAATACCTGCATTCATTAAGAATCTACTGTATTATTGGTATAAAAGTAGAGATTCATTTACACACATGTAAATTATATAGATGTTCAATGGGTACAAATATAAGTATAGAGATGCATTTCGTTTAATATTTTAAAGTGTTTGAATAACCAAACCTACCTGATGAATATAGCAGCATTTTCTTAATCCTCTTTGGTGAACAGAATACAGAATACAAACATACAATATATCTACTTTAAAAAAAATATGTGTCATCGTTTCATATTTAATTACTGAAACAATAACATGGATAAAGAGAAAATAAACCACTATTTGACTGGCAATAGATGTACCATCACACAATTCAATATATAGTGTGGTACCGTAAGTAAGGTGATACATTGCAATATTTCAGTAAAAGTGTCACGGCATAAAGAACACCAGACATCATTATGTGCATTAAAACTGGTGGAGCTGCATTTGCACCTATCACAGTCCCTGTAAGATCCAACATCATAGCACTACTGTTAATGCATATCTAATTAAATGTTTTGGAATATGCATGTAATGTACTTTCCTCCAACATCATCTCGTGTTCGTTTTCTTTTTAAACATGCTTTATTGAAATTATACAACATAGAAGTACAAGAACAACAACTATAACAGAACATAAATCGAACAGGACATTTTAACGTGAGGGGGATTAAAATTTATACAAAAATCTTTAATTTAGAGCAAGCTGATACAGTTTTAATTGCTTTTTGCATCAGAAAGTGTTGAATTGAGTGAATATATGGCTTGAACACTTTGTTGAAGGCGATAAAGCTCGGCTTCTTACCTATTAATTCACATTTAAGGATATGAGATTTGGCCATCATAATGAAAAATGATCATGTAACCTACACCAGTGTTTTTCTATTCACGCAGGAGATCGACAATAAATTCTTCCAAAATAAAGTAAATCTTTCATAAATATTTTCAACAATGAAGATACATAGGTTTTGCCAGAAGTTCTTCACAAATGGGCATTGCACAACACAAAAACTACACTTTACATCAATGTCTTTCTTAAATATTTCCTTAATATAGTTTTTGGCTGGATAGAATTTACGAAGGAGCTTAAAATAAAAATAAAAGGCTTTTCTTCTGCTTCACATCGTCCACAAAAATGATCCCGGTATGAAATCGTCTCATGTTGTTTGTCAGCGTGGCGTTTTTTGTTTTAGTGGCGCGTGACGTCACTCCGTGGGCGTTTCCTGCGCGTGGCGGAAGAGCAGGTGCAGCACCATCACAACAACCGTTACCGAGGAGAAGGCTGCTGAGGCCGCAGAAAGGGCCTTCACGTTCACCCTCCTACAGCAGCGGTTCATCGGTTTAACAGTCGTGAAGAAGAAGCGTCGAGGGCCGTCGACATGACTCTGAACAAGAACCACTCGGAGTCCGGCGGAGTCATCATCAACAACAGTGAAAGGTGACCGTTAGCGGCTGTTACCGGAGGGGGGAAGGGGGAGGGGGGGGCTAACGGTTACCGTTAACCGCACGCGGACAACTTACACTCAGTCCTCCGGTGTGTGGGGGGAGGAACTCATTGAATAAATAGTGTGTGTGGTCCGGTGATGGAAGGACCCGACACACCGGGAGGACCGAGAAGTCGACGTTTATAACCGAGGTGAGACGCGCACGCGGCCGTCGCGCGGTAAAGTAACTCCATTGGAATTCTAACTTTTAGCATCTGCTAGCTCGTGCGGTCCCGTTCAGTGTGACGCGGCGGGAGACACGTCTCGTTTTGACTCGTATTTTATCGAGACGGAGCGACATGGTGTCATGACGTGTAAGCCGAATTGAAGAGTGGATCCTCGCCAGTGCAGGGCGACACCAGACATCCGCCTAAACGCTTCCCTGACGACCGGGGCGACACGAACTGTTCAAACCCTCTCGATCCTCACTGGGATATTCGCGTCGCGTTTTTCAGAACCGGGTTATATCGTCGCTTCGCAGACTTCCACACGTGCTCCGGTAAATACCGACGTGGTTTGAAACGTTGTGTTCAGTGAAATATATCGAGGATAAGACGTCGTTTGGTGTCAGCTGAGCTGCGTTGGCCTCCGGCCTCCTCCGTCTGCACTCCGGCCCGTGACCGAGTCACCGGACTCTTCTGGGACACACCGCCGTAACAGTAAACCCATTAGAGATAACCCAGAACCAGGAGGACCCGTGTGAGCTTAATCCTTTTACTCCAGTACTGTTTAGTAACTGGACAGTTACACAATAAACCAATTATCTCATTTTTAAGCTGTCAAGGCAAAAATATTGTGAAAGTGGGGCTTGAGCTATGTACTCCATCAACCAAATCACATTTGTAAAATGTAGACTTTTATTTTATGTAAATTGAAAATGTCACATTTGATCATTTGTGTTGCAAATAAAAACAAAACCAAAAATCTTGTTTTTGATGAAATAGTTCTCCTGTCTCGTGTCTATTTCTGTCCCCAGTGTGTTGATGAACTATGATAACGTGGAGCTGGTGTTCTGTGATGCAGACAGTCTGCCTGAAGCCTTCAGGAAGAGCAAGAAGGGCAGCATCTACCTGACTCCATACAGGGTGAGTCCCCGTCTCTATGCAGCCGCAGCCCGGTGCTCACATAACACCGACATCAAGAAGTACGTTGAGCTCTAAGTCTTTGAGGTCAGTAGCGGAAAGGTGGGAATGCATCCTGAATTCACGTCGGATGTTGTTGTTTTCTCCCAGATGATCTTCGTGGCTAAAGGGCGCGATGCACTGCAGTCCTTCATGATGCCCTTCTACCTGATGAAGGGCTGCGAGGTCAAACAACCTGTTCTGGGGGCCAATTACATCAAGGGCACCGTCAACGCAGAGCCTGGAGGTAGTGTGTGTGTGTGTGTGTGTGTGTGTGTGTGTGTGTGTGTGTGTGTGTGTGTGTGTGCGTGTGTGCGTGCGTAGTTTAGGGTTGCAACAGTCTGAGTTGTTCATGGTGTGTATCCGATTTGATTAAAATATTATTCTTAGTTACAATAACAAACAAAAGTTTGAAAAAAAATCTTTAAATTTGAAGTTGATATAAAAACAACAATTAAAAAAACCCCGAAATGCTTTAATGTAAAAACAGGATTTCACTGTTGTTGGTTGAGATGGAGGTCTTTTGAACTATTTTGTATCCAACTGCACCTAATTATCATTTTCATGAATGGATTCATCTGCTTAGTATTTTCTCAATGAACCGATTGATTGTTCTGAAAATAGCGAGAAATGCCGTCAGGAGTTCTCTAAACGATCACTTAAATAGTTGCTAATTTGCAAGCTGCAGGACAGACTGACCCGTCTGCACCTGTAACTCACTCACACACTCACTTATGTCGTAGCATAGTTTATGATCGATGTTGAAATGTTTACACGTTGTTTTCGTCGGTGGTTAAAGTAATTTAAAGTCATATTTTCATCTGCGTGGTGGGATGACGCTCTCAAAGATGGACGGACATGTTTGGCAGCAACTTTGCGTCCACAACGTGGAACATCTCGCGGAAGATCTGGATCTGTTATTTGAGGAAACCCTTATGTTCATTTTCAAGATATCCAAAGTTATCCGACACTGCTGATAACAATGACTTTTTCTGGGGTGGAGACGGTGATATGATCGGTCTCGCTCTATTTTGCCTGCTGTGTGTGTGTGTGTGTGTGTGTGTGTGTGTGTGGTGCCAGCTGCTGAGGCTGATGGACAGGCAGGCAGGCAGACAGGCGGGCAGGCAGGCAGGCTGACAGACAGACAGGCAGGCAGGCAGGCAGCCATGTAGCAGCCCAAGTGCAGGTACATGCGTGTCATTCAGGCTGAACATGCAGCACTCTGTGTCTGTCAGTAGCTCCATGTCACATCTCTTCCAGGTGGTTGGGAGGGCAATGCTTCGTTCAAGCTCATCTTCTCTGCCGGAGGAGCCATCGAGTTTGGCCAGTACATGCTGCAGGTTGCGGCTCAGGGTACGACTACGAAACCATACCAACAAACCGGTGGAGTTCTTGTTACTTTACGGACATCTTAAGTGATTCTCCTCCCGTGTTTCTCCACATCTCAGCATCCAGAGGTCAACCTGTGACTACTGGCTTCGGTGGATGCCCCTACATGGCTAACGGGGCCTACGCTTACCCTCCTCCGCCTGCCAACGGGATGTACCCTGCAGGACCTCCACCCGGCTACTCCTACCCCAACCCTCCTCCTCCAGGTAGAGGCTGGATGGAATAAATGCCCCTGTTCCTGCACCAGCTTCACGTCGTCTCCTTGTGTTTCTTGCAGCCTGTGTAATTTTCAACTCTCTGCTCCTGCAATCCAGGTGTATTCTACCCCAATCCTCCAGCGTTCGACGCCTCCGCGGCCTACATACCTCCACCTCCTTACTCTGCTCCTCTGGGCCAGCAGCCCCCACATGTCCCGGACCTCCCGTCATCAGCAGCAGGTCAGTCACTCAGACAAACGGGCTCTGACCGAGTCCAGCTCGGTGTGACGGGGTGTTCACGCCGGATGTTAATAACACAAGATATAAAAAAAAACTACAATCTAAAGAGGAAGCGATGGTTCTCAGGTGGTTTAGGATCAGAGCTGCTCTCAGATATTAGGACCACTATTACTTTTCAGATACTTTTAAATTATTAAATATTTGTTAACATTTTATTTATTTGATAAATATTTGATCATACACACATTGCACCTTCTTTTACTTCATTTTATTTTCAATCTGTAATCGTGCTGTAAACTTTCTGTTCACTTCAGCCGACCCGTGTCACAGTAAACATTTTGACTTGTTGCAGAAGGAAATGCACAAATGTAAATAAAACCATGAATGACAGCTTGATTCCATCAAAGTGAACAACCTTTTAAACAGTTGATCAAATATGTCCCAAAAAAAAAAGCATCAATTTCCAGAGCTCATGGAGATGTTAAGAGACTGTTGCTCACAAATGAAGCGCAGCACAGTAACGTGAATGGAGCACGGCGGAGCAGAAACTTCTGAGTAAACATTTCAATATACGTCCCTTGATCAGCCTCATCACCCGAGTTCAACACGTCTTTGCGACCGCAGGTCTCGTGTGCGTTTCCCATTTTACCACGAACCTGAAACTTGAGCAGAAAGAACACGAACTCGTGTCGTGTTTTTTGGGGAACAGAAGAAAGTGTCGGGGATCTGAATCCAGTGAGCGGTCGGGGAGGTTGGGAGCTGAGAACTAAAGACGGTCTGACTCCGAGGGAGGAACTCACGACCCTTTAAAGAAAACCCACCTGGCTGCTCCTGACCTGACGCGCCTCCGTCGGTCTCGGACGGCGACCTTCTTAACCCTCCTGTTGTCTTCGGGTCAAAATGTCCCGCAGCTGTGTTCAACCAAGTTCTATTTTATTTTCATATTTTTTGGGATCATTGGTGACGAGGAGGCTGTGAGGGTTTCTTTAAAGAATGATGACCAATGATCCCTAAAAATATAAAAATATAGAAATAAAATAGAACTTGGTTGAACACAGCTGCGGGTCATTTTGATCCGAGGACAACAGGAGGGTTAAACTATGAACGCCACTCAAACCACCTCGCCTTGTTTCATTGCCGTAGATTCTTCTGAAGCGTTTCAAGAGTCTCCGCGACTGATTTCCTGAGTACGACACAAAAATCTGATGCGCGCTTCCCGCTCGAAATTGCAGATGAACGTGTACCTCTCGCAAATAACCGGTGTGACGCCGACGCCGATCCAGTTCGGAGGAGTTCCTCCTTCACAGCGCTGCACACAGAAGTGCACAGTGAAGCCTTCGTCGCTCACGGCGACGCCGCCTCCTCCGTTCCCGTTTCCCTCCTCGCTTTCACCAACGGTCAAACCCGCGTCTCCATTAGCTCCGCTTGTCTCGTATGTCTCGGGGTTCGCCGGCGAGGCTCATGTTTAATGAACACCTCCTCTCTCTCTCTCTCTGTCTGTCTCTCTCTCTCTCTCTGTCTGTCTCTCTCTCTCTCTCTCGCCCCGTCCCAGCGGAGGCCAAAGCAGCGGAGGCAGCAGCGAGTGCCGGCTGCGCCGCGCTGCCTCCCACACACGTGTACCTGCCGCAGGTAAGCAGCGACTCCGCCTCCGCACCGGCACGCTGATGATTTACCTCCGAACGGGCCGACGTGTCCGATAACGGCTGGTTCGTGTCAGCCGCCTGCAACACAGCAGTTTGACTCCAGTTGAGATTTCTCCACTTGTTTCTTCAGGGTTTTAATCGGTCTCTTTTCTGGATGTAGACTTGACTAACGAGAGCAGCGACAGCCTTCCTGCTTGCAGTAACGAGGTTTTTAGAGCAGTTTTATCTCCACAATGTTGAAACGCGCGTCACTAGATCTGTGCCGCGTCATCAAGTCCGTTAGTTAGCTGATGAACAGAAAATAAATCAGCAACCGTTGTGATGATCCATCAGATTTCTTTTAAACTTTTGCTGGTTGCAGTTTCTCAGACATGAGGATTTGATGCTTTCTCTTTTCATTCATGATGGTAAACTTGTTATGTTTGTGGTTTGCACATTCAGTCAGACATACAATTCTCCCCGGAGAGAAGAAACCGCTGACCGAAGCAGAATCCAGGGCAGTTATTTTACTAAACACCTTTTGGACTACTTTCATGACAATATTTATTTTAAAATGCTCTATCTGTTATGGTAAAACAAATAATCACCAAACATTGTGAAAACAAAGTTTATAGTGACGCTATAGTGGCTTACGTGCTGTTCCTAATGTTTTGGCTCCCCTTATTTAAATGAAATGGGTCAACAAACTACGAGGGAAGCTGAAGGCTCGGCCTCCCATTCTGAAAGTAACACCTCAGTCTGCAGAAAGTCCGTGTTTACACTTCATTTCACTTTCTTTCGTTTTCTGTGCGGTGAGGCAGGTTCAGCCAATCAGTGATGTGATGTCACGCATCCTGACGGCTTCACCGCATCAGCATCAGTAGATCATCTTGTTGTTCACACCTCGCTGTCAGCAGTCAGATTTGGCATCTCGTACCCAGTTGGTAGTAAAACACGTGTTCTTATGAAGTGCAGTGACGTGTGCAACTACGTACGTGCTGTTAACTACGTACGTGCTGTTAACTACGTACGTGCTTTTAACTACGTACGTGCTGTTAACTACGTACGTGCTGTTAACTACGTACGTGCTGTTAACTACGTACGTGCTGTTAACTACGTACGTGCTGTTAACTACGTACGTGCTGTAAACTACGTACGTGCTGTTAACTACGTACGTGCTGTTAACTACGTACGTGCTGTTAACTACGTACGTGCTGTAAACTACGTACGTGCTGTTAACTACGTACGTGCCGTAAACTACGTACGTGCCGTAAACTACGTACGTGCCGTTAACTACGTACGTGCTGTAAACTACGTACGTGCTGTTAACTACGTACGTGCTGTAAACTACGTACGTGCTGTAAACTACGTACGTGCTGTAAACTACGTACGTGCTGTTAACTACGTACGTGCTGTTAACTACGTACGTGCTGTAAACTACGTACGTGCTGTTAACTACGTACGTGCTGTAAACTACGTACGTGCCGTAAACTACGTACGTGCCGTAAACTACGTACGTGCTGTAAACTACGTACGTGCTGTTAACTACGTACGTGCTGTAAACTACGTACGTGCTGTTAACTACGTACGTGCTGTAAACTACGTACGTGCTGTAAACTACGTACGTGCTGTTAACTACGTACGTGCTGTAAACTACGTACGTGCTGTTAACTACGTACGTGCTGTAAACTACGTACGTGCTGTAAACTACGTACGTGCTGTAAACTACGTACGTGCTGTAAACTACGTACGTGCTGTTAACTACGTACGCGCTGTTAACTACGTACGTGCTGTAAACTACCTCACGTGTCCTGCGTCTGTTTGCAGCGTCGTTGGTCCACGTCCTCTAAAATGGACACATTAGGGGCCGAAACAATATCATGACATGATGTCCGGGTATTTTCTTGAGATAACGACATATTTGACGACATGATAAAATCCTGAATAAAATGTGGTTATTAAAGTGTCAGTTTGAATTGTCAGAATAAACATAACAGCACGCCTTCAAATAAACATCAAGTTTGAGGTCGCCGTTCGTCCATTAATAAATGAGTTGTGAGCTTGTGTTGCTCTTTTGTTTCGTGGCGAGCCGCTCCGCTGCGTCGCCCTTCACGAAGCACAGAGTGTACCTGTCAATCAAACTGTGGCTTCCTGTCGGGCTAGCTGCTGGATGAGGTGCAGACGTTACGTCCTGCGGTTACGCTGACGACGTCATTACGTCAACGGCATACCGCAGTTATCGTGACATTTGTTTTCTATTGAATAAAAAATGAATGTTCACATTGAGGTGTCGGAGGAAGCTGCAGCTGTTCCTGAACACAAACCGCTGGACAGAAGAATCAGTGTTTATTATTGAGTTCGTTAAATAAACGTGTTAATTTCTGTGTAAAATAACAACAGCTGCAGATATTTAGGTTGGAGATGTGTTCACATGATGAGGTCATTTCCTGTCGGTGCAGAACCGAATCGATCAAACACATTTGAATCAAAATTCAAGCAGCTGCAACACAAGTGAGTCCAGTTTGTCATCTGGTACGCACGGTTTAAAAGCAGGTACATCTCCGGCCTAACGAAGCTCCTCCTCCTCCTCCTGGAACAGTTGACAGATCGCTCCTCTCCTCTCCTTCCAGGACAAGCCTCCTCCCTACTCTCCTCCAGAGGACAAGAAGAACCAGTAGACCTGCTCGCCCTCTCCTCCATCTCTCTCTCCTCCATCCGACCGGATCACTTCGTCTCTCATTCCATTAACTGAGCATCAGGAGGGCCAAAGTATTCCTTCTTTTTTTAACATCCTCCTCCTCCTCCTCCTCGTCTTCCTCATCTTCCCCCTTTTCTGTCCTCTGCTTTCCCGCCTGTTTACCTTTTTCTGAATGATTCCTATATCGTACTCATTCTCTTCAAAGCACCTTTTACTGGATGGAAAGCAGCGAAGTGGAAAGTCTTGGTAGCAATCTTTGAGATAGAAAAGATTGTTGACGGCATTACGGAGCTTTTTGGCTAAAACTTTGTAACCCGACGAGCTCTTTTCGTGTTTATTGCCTTGCGAGTGTCCCGAGAATCCCTAAACTTTAAAGCTCACCTATAATTTTCCATTACAGTCGATTCATCTCGACTCGATCTACTGATTCCTTCGCTAACCTGTCCAGAGGCGAGCCGAATGCAGTCTTTTATTTTTCTATGATTTGTGTGTACAGGCTTTTAATATGCAGACTTTTAAAGGGAGATATTTTTCTCAAGAACACTAAACCTTAGAGAAGCGATACCTTTTTTGTAAAGAGAGCGGGTGTCGGGGCGGCCCGCGACGCGTTTCAGTGGAAGAGCCCCGGCAGTGAGTCCCAGATCCTGGATTAGAGCAGAGGAGCGAGGGCGGCCCGGGCCCGGAGGGACCGACTGCCCAGAGGGATTATCTTTTATTATGCGTGAGAGCAGAGCAGTCACCCTATGATGTCACTTCCTGTTTTGTCATGCTCCTGAACGTTCTAGAAAAATAAACCGCACGGTCACCGCCAGCCCGCCTCACCGTCCATCCGTCCACCATCGAAGCGTCAGAGGACGTGGTCTCTGCTTCTACTGCTGCAGTTTGAGGTCTGATCTGATCACCGCAGTGTCTGAGCTTCTCTTCCTTCCTCTGTGGTCACTAATCTATATTCTGTATCTGTGGCACATCCGTGGCTGATTCTTTGCACTAGTGGAACGCTATGCATCGGGCTCCTGTTCGCTGTCATGGCTGTGTGTAAAATACCTCCATCCCCCCCCCCCCCCCCAAAAAAAAAGAAAAAAAAAGAAAGCTCTGTATTTATTCCAAACTAATTTATTCATGTAAAATAATTCATGTAAAATGGCTCAAGTAAGAAAAACAAAGCATGATGTCAAACTGATGCATGTATGCATTGGGAAGGATTTTATTAAATGGATCTTGATTCATGTGGAACAGAAGTGTCGGATTATTTCTACACCGAGTTTTGCCATCACGCGTCGATGGGTTGAACCGTCCGCTTTGAACATAGTGCATTTACATGTGACAAATCAGTCAGCAGGAGGGGTGTGTGTGTGTGTGTGTGTGTGTGTGTGTGTGTGGTTTTTACATAATGAGGCTAAAACAGCCTGAGATGTGTTTTCCCTGTCAGAGTCAGTCGTCCTCGTTTACACTTTCCGACGATTTGTGCAAATCCAGAGCAGTTTCCCAAAAACTGCTGCACGATGTCCTGAGTCCCCCAACACACCAAAAGTCACAACTGTTCTTTGTAAGTGCTCATGATCTTAAAAAAAAAAAGAAAAAAAAGACTATCTGTTGAACCACGTGGAGAGCAGCAGACTTCCAGGAGCAGGTTTGAAACTTGGGCAGCCGGCCGTCTGATCTGATCCCGAGCTGATTAAACGCTCTTCCATTCTCAGTCGTGATGATGTCACGCCCACAACCGGTCTGATTCACCGACATCACTTACGGTGCAACAGGTGGAAGAACTGGACGAGAGCCGGGCCGAGCCTCATGAAATGGAGCCGTGGCTTCCTGTCCCGTAAACACACACACGACACACAAGCTCACATCTCTCTGTGGGTATCTGAGGAGCAGGGCGCTTCATTTTTAGCTTTTAGCTACTTCAAGTTCAAAATATGTATTTCTTAAGCTCCAGCTGGGAGATTTCCCAGATGTGGCGTTTCATTCGCTCGCCTCCACCTGATTACAGCTCACGGCTTCGGTCTGATTCTGGTCCGGAAACCAACTAAGTTCACGTTCAGCTTTGTTCATCCGCTCTGAAGGGCGGACCAATCGGTGACCAGTGGGAGTGGCTAAGTGCGATGACTTGTAAGTTTAGTCACACATTATACAGTACACGGCGGTCAATGCTGATTGGTCGAAGGCTCCTCCGATAATTAAAAAAAACTACCTCAAAGTGTACGACTGAATCAGTGGAGCACCAACATATCACACACAGTGAATTCAGGTCTGGTACCAGGCCGGCTTTCTGTAGCGTTACAAAAACATCCATTCGTATTTGAGCTACTTGTTCTGCTGCTTTTGCCTTCTTACATGTTTACAGACGACATACCGAGTGAGTGTGGAATGAAAGATAATGCACACATCTCCAAATCTTAAACAATGCCAAGTGCATGGTTGTAGCGAGGATCAAAAAGAAACAACACCGGCATCAACGGATCCATAAACTGCAACAACAACAACAAAAAAAAATCCCACAATAAATTGTCGTGAGCGCAAGTGTTCAATTTGTTTTTGGCACAGGTAGTTTCATTAGTGTCCATCTGTATATTAGATTAAATAAAAGGAGGGATCGCTCACAAGCTCTGATCCTGAGATAAAGGAGCAGTGTGTAGGATTCACCTCTACAGTAGCTGCAAAACATGCCGTGTTTGGTTTGTCCCTTCTGTGCTTCCGTAGAAACATGTTCTGGCAACCAGGCGGGCGGTGTGGAGGAGGACCAGCTCCGTGTGTCATTCCCTATTATTATTATTATTGACTGTATTATTAAGGGTCATTCTGAGGCAATGAAAACACCGTGGTTCTTAGTTTCCGGTAATTAAACATTAATGAAAACATAATTGTGAAAGTTATATTCGGTATCTGCCAACAGATCCTCCTGAATCCTACACACCGGCCCTTTAAGAGGAACGCTTATTTGTTTATTACTTCTTAACTGCCAACGTGTGCCACTCACCCAAATCTGCATCTAGAACACTTCATCCTCGTCCTGTGCTGCACAGCAACAAGACGGATAGACGGATTCGCTGCTGCACTCGCCTGCTCCTCAGTAAGTGATAACTGTGTGGAAATGAGAGCGTTTTGTTTTGCCAGGAAAGGACCCGTCGAGATATCAGCAGCACTCGATCCAACACCTGTGGAGTCGTGTCGGGTCGGGTCGTCCGCCCGCGAGGTCAACCGGCCGAAGGAAGAGCTTCTCGTCTCGCGGCGGAACGGCAAAAACAATTCGCTGTCGTTGAAGCGCAACGATGCGACGCGCCGGCTTGAGATCGGAAGCGGACGTCTCGTCTAAAACGAATTCGGGTCGATACGGAGAAGATAAAACGGAACGAGGCAGAATGTAGTGTGAACTGGAAGAGAGAGTTTCATCCATTTCCTTCGCTAAGTCGTCGTCACGTGTTGAGAAAAGGTGTGAATTCGAGTGAAGTTCTTCTGCTTAAAACCACGGAGGAGGGCAGTCGATGTAAAACGGGGAAGAAGAAGAAGAAGAAGAAGAAAAAAAAAAAAGCTCCTAAAAGGTTTTGAGTGGGATCGTCCTCGTGGAGTCGGCTCGTAGTGAAGCGTCTCATGTGGAGCAGAGCGTGATGCTGACGCCCTCCCCGATCCAGCAGGCGGGGAACAGCTCCCGGTTGAAGACACAGTGGAAGGCGTGCAGCCTGGCCTGCCCTTCCCCGTAGTAGGTGAGCGTCCCCGCCTCGTAGTCCAGCAGCATGCCGATGCGTCGGTGCTGCGAGTGGCCGGTCAGCGTCTCCCGCCGGCCGTTGTGCCAGGCGCTGAGCTGATGCTCGTCCAGCTGCAGGCTCCACGACAGGTCGTTCATACCCACCATGCACCGCTTGCCCTTCTCCTTCCTGGGGATGGTCTCGTAGGTCACCTGAGGAGGAGGAGGAGGAGGAGGTGGGGGGGCGGGGGGGGGGGGCACAGACGGAGGAAACGTGAGCGCTGAACGCCTTGCGATGCGTCCAACGGTGTTTTGACTGATTTCAACCTTCACATTCGAGGTCTGAATGCTCAGCTGACAAAATATTCTGTACGATTTCGCCGAGTGCAGCAGAACTGCACAGAAAGTAGGAACGATTTACCTGTAAACGTCCTGGTGGGAACTGCTGGCTATAAAGCAGCTGTTTACTGAACCTGACACTTGTTTTTTTTTTTTTTTAAGTTTACTCTCGTCTGTAATTTTTGACACGTCTACAGCTGTGGAAGATCTCCGCCCCCCTCGCACAGTTCATTTATCGACCGCGGTGCAGAGCTCGACCCTCTTTAACGCCCGCAGCAACGATTCGAGCGATCCTGAGGCTGAACCGATGTGACCGGGTCGAGTCTGACGGTTCAGGTTGTGAATTACAAACCGGAATGTTCATATGTTGAATACCGAAGATGGATTTTAAAACAACGTGTGCATTTTTTAAAAAAATTTCTAAACAAGATTAAATTTGATTTATGACTGAGAGTGTGCCTATTTTTTTTAACAGTTGTATTTTTGTACAGTCTATTTTTCTTTTCATTTTCTTTTTGTTGCTCTTCTAATTTCTTTCCCAACCTTTATTTTAACAGTTGGTCTCAGCTACTTTTCCGTGTTGTGACTGATGAGCCTCTCGGCCGCAGCATGCGGTGTTTACCCCGAGGTAGGCCCACGGCTTGGACACCTCCAGCTCCCAGTAGTGCTGTCCGTGGGCGAAGCGCTGGAAGCAGAGCACCTGCCAGGTGTGATCGAAGCGGGCTTCGTGTTCGGGGACGCGGCGGGGCCCGGAGGTCAGGTGCTCCGCCCTCCGGTTCTCCTGCGACAGAAACAGGTGCCCGTTGGCTGTGCAAGGGTCAAAGGTCAGAGAGCACCGGTCTGCGAGGAGGAAGGAAGGAATCAGACGCACGGAAGCGGGAACTACAAACACAACTTGAACATACTTTAAGAGCATCGTAGGTCGTGAATTATAGAAAATGTCACGCGGGACTCACAAGCGGTGAGGCCCTCCTTCCCACCGGGGTGGCACGGAGCAGCAGGACTGGGAACCACAGCCAGGACCGGCCTCTTGTCCTGCGGAGAACCTGGAGACCGACGACCGGCATGAGGACACGGAGCAGACACCGAGAGAGAAACCCGTGAAGATCAACTCGTGGAGGGAAGCTCACCGTCTTTGTCCTGACCCACCGCCGTGCTCACGGCCTTCTCCAGGTCCTCGGACACCAGCTTGGAGACGCGGGACAGGACGTCGGTGACGCCGTTCAGTCGGTCCTGCAGGTTCGGCGTCGCGTCCGTGGGGACGTCCTTGAAACGCGGGACCTCTACGTGCGTCGATTCCTGTGAAGACGGATGCATTTCAAGGACGGCGTGGATCGTTTGGCGGGAGCTTTATAAGAGCGTGAGGTTTGAAGGGTTCGATCGATCGGTGGCGCGACAGACAGGAAGTGAAGGAAGCTTTTAAATAATAATTCAATTTAGGGACATTTTCTGCAAAAGCTGCAGGTGTCCGTCAGCTGAGCGATGTATCGATTGAAGGACACGTTCAGAGAGTTCAGAGACTTTTCCTGTTGCATGCGGGAGCTGAAACCTTTGTGAGTCCAACTTCGGTCACTTTGTCAACAACAGCAGCCGAGTGACACGTTTTCTAACGTCACCGTGGATCTGAAACAAAGAGCGCGGCGTTGAAATGTCTCCGGCAACGAAAGCAACGAGCCGGCGAGTGACATTTATTCTGTCCGAGACCAAACAACAGCTGCATCGGCTCGGGAGACAACCGGCCGGGTTTTCTTCGTCACAGTGCAACAGGACCGAGTCCCTGAACCTTTTGATCGCCCCTCAGAAAAAAAAAGTGTTGAAACTGTTTTACAGCGCCGGTAACGATCTCGAGCCGTTTCATCTCCACGTCAACAAACTTTTAACTCTACTACCGCTCGAGCGTTAACACAAACTCCTCAACCTAAGAGAAGGAACCTCGACCTCCGCTCTCGGGTCACTTCAAACCTCACGGCAGCAGGTAAGAACCGAACGAGCTCCCGGTGGCGTCGGAGCAGAGCCACGAACCCGGATGAGATCGGTGTCAGACAGGTCGTGCAGCGCTGCGATCCGTCCCCGGCTCTCCCGCAGGATCAGCGAGCGCTCCTCCAGTTCGGCCAGCCGGCCCTCCGCCTCCGTGACGAAGGCCTCCTTCTGCTCCTCCAGAAACAGCCCGGCAGCCTCCTGCTTCTCCGCCAGGACCTTCAGCAGGGCGGAGAACTTGGCGTTCACCCAGGTCGAAGTCTGCTCCAGAGTCACCTGTCGGGAGGAAAACGCCCGTTTACACGTCGTCCCGTCTTCATCGTTGGATGTACGCTCGCGCGAAACGTGTCGAGCTGCAGCTTCATCGGTTCGGGCCTCGACAACGGCGGCGGGAGAAGGATTCGGATCCTTTACTTATGTAAAAGTATCAATACAGCAGTGTGAGGAAAATACTCCGTTACAAGTAAAAGTCAAGTACGAACAGGTTTCAGGAGCAAAATGTAGTTAAAGTGTGAAAGTAAACGTCCCGGTTTGGTCCGTCGGATATATTATGATATGTGACTTCATTCGATTATTAAGAGTGACGCATCGGTGTGTCAGCAGCATGTTTTGTTGGAGCCGGCTTGAACTTGTTTACCTCCAGTTTTATACACGTGAGGATTCGTCGCTGAGAAGGGAACGAAAAAAAAAAAGGTTTTCGGGTTTTGATCTTTTTCTCTCTGATTTTGGATCATCTGAACATTTATTGAATTGAAACCGTTTGAGAAGTTCAGGTGGAGCTGCTGCGTGGCAGAAAACACGTTCACACTGCTGCTGTCATCTTTCACAACATGTTGAGTTTTAAAAGCTTGTTATATTGTAAACTTTGTCAAATCTTCATCTGTAAAGATGTCAAGCAAATAGAAGCAGAAAGTAGAAATACTGAAGTACGTTAAAAGGTGGAAAGTAAACGTTACTTCCCACCACCGGACGTGTCGGGAGAGACGCGACGTCTTCGTCTTCCCGTGTCCCCGCTCGGGACGACGACACGCTTTTGATTTGTGATTTATTCGGACAGCGAGTCGTACAAACGAGTCCGGAGAGACGCGAGCGGCCCTGAAGTCTCCTTCGAGGGAACCGTTTCCTTGGCGGTACTTTGACAGAAACTCCAACTGAGACTTTACCTTCGCCTGAGCGATGTTCTCCGCCAAGTCGTTGATGCTTTTCTGCGTCTCCTCCGCGAGCTTCGCCACCTCCGTGCTCTTCCTCTCCAGCAGCAGCTGGAACCCAAAAACGCGTCAAATTGCGTCCGTGAGCTCGACGCCACTCAAAGTCGCGCGGCGCGACGTGGACGGCGTTTAACCTACCTCTTGGTTCTCCCTTTCCGCCTCCAGCATGACCTTCTCGTGGCCCGCGCACTCGGCGATGGCACATTCGCAGCACACGGACATCTTGTCCCGCTTGCAGTAATAAACCAGAGGCTTTTTATGACGATAGCAGAGCGGCGTGGCTCGGGCCCCGTCGCCTCCCCTCACCGGCGGCTCTCTGCAGGAGGTGCCGCTGGCGGCCTCGGTCAGCACCGACAGGGACACGTTGCGTTTGAGGGCGGGCCGGGCGGAGAACTTTTCGCTGCAGATGGGGCACTGGGGGCCGATGTCAGACTGGCTCTTGGTGTCCCAGTGGGTGGTGATGCATTTTTTACAGAAGGTGTGACCGCAGGGGATCGTGACCGGGAAGAGGAAACGGTCCAGGCATATGATGCAGGTCAGGCTGTTGTTCTGAGACTCCATCTCTGAAGGAAGAGCAGACACCTCCTGTGGAAGAGAAAAACAACAACAAATACAAATCAGAAGTTGGTTATTACGTGATGCACTCGAAGATGACAGCGTCGTACCTTCACGCCCTCTCTGTAGTAACGTGTTACTGCCACCAAGTACCTTTCAAATTCACCCCGGATTGTGTTTGTGTGTCAGTCATCAGCCTGAACAACAGCGGTGATGTTCATCACGTGAACCGAGCCAGGTGGAGGAGGAGGAGGAGGTGGAGGTGGAGGAGGAGGAGGCTAACGTTAGCTCGCGTTAGCCCGCGTTCAATTCATCTCACGTTTAGCTCGCGCCGGGTCAAAAATACCGGTCGGTGTATGTAAACAGGTGACGTCACGTCACACCGGAGCCCACGTACACGCACTCACCGTCTCACGGCACGAAGACATCACCGGATCAGCTCTCACCGCCTCGACAGACTCACTCGGGCTCAGCGTCTGAAAACGGAGCAGCGTCAGGTGGAGCTTCCCTGATGACGTCATACGCAATAAAAGGATGCCTTCACGTACCGTCGAGAAAGTGACAAACACAAAAGGACCGAAACCCATCACATTGTGACATTTAACAATTTGTATATAAGATCACAACGTTGTCTTGTCTGATTTTATTTACGTACAAAAAAAAAAAAAAAGTTCAGCTGAAATAAACGTGTTTTACTGGAACAGTGAAGTTACTTCCTGTTTGTGACTATTATTGTCTTCCTGTTACAACGGAACGATATTTTAAAGCGCACGCGCTCGTTTGGCTCCTCTCGGCCACCGTATTATCTAAAAAAAGAAAAAAAAAGAAGAAGAAGAAGAAAATCACTCCAAGATGGCGCTGCGCACGGTGTGTACGGCGGCGCTCCGAGCCGGGACAGGTCTCAGGGTCAATCGTGCGAGGACACTTGTCACAACAGGTATCGTACCGACATCACCGATTTAGTTGTTGTTTACGTTTAGACGTCTCGCGCTCGGGCTTCTGGCGATGTGCAGCGTGTTGTGTCCTCTGTGGTGACGTCACAAGCTTCAACACGCACACGTGACAGTCAGACGTGAACCAGCTTCATAATAAATCCAACTCTTTATTTTATGAACAATGAATGTGATTTAAATGCTTCTTTTTTTTTTGTACTTAATATAAAAATCTCCATTTATTGCCCAAATATACAGCAGACCATAATATGCATCATCCTGATCAATACACACCCACTGTGATCACGTGGGAATATGTGTAGTAAATAATAGTCTATTCACCGCATCTGTGTGTTTATATACAGGTCTGTTTTATTACATTTAAATTAGAAATAAAACACGATATTTGTATTGCAGCTTTGCATTATTTGTGTATTCATCATTCGGCTGCTGTGACGACAGGATCTTATTTTAATCATATTAATCCCACTAGAGGAGAGATTTAATTTCTCTGCAGGTCGGTGGTGACGTGTGAAACGTGTCACGTGTTATCACCGGCCAAAAAACAACAACAACAACAACCAAAGTTTGAAATCAGCTGCATGTCTGACACCGTGTCACCTCTGGTTGTAATAATCTCTGAAACGATCACCCCGATGAGACACGTTACTGTGACTAACGGCCTGTTGTGACCCGACAGCGGCCCTCCGCCGGCGGGCCCGTCCTGCAGGTCCGATGCCCAACGAGGACATCGACGTCAGAAACGTGGAGACGTCAGAGAAGTATCGCAGCTACACGCGCTACTTCACACGAGCCGAGGAGGCCAACAACCAGCAGGTGTGGTGGAAGACCTACAGGAGCTACGTGGAGAAGGCCGACCCCGAGCACGGTGAGGAGGAGCAGGGTGAGGAGGAGCAGGGTGAGGAGGAGGAGGGTGAGGAGCACGGTGAGGAGGGTGAGGAGGAGCAGGGTGAGGAGGAGCAGGGTGAGGAGGAGGAGGGTGAGGAGCACGGTGAGGAGGGTGAGGAGGAGGGTGAGGAGCACGGTGAGGAGGAGGGTGAGGAGGAGCACGGTGAGGAGGGTGAGGAGGAGCAGGGTGAGGAGGAGCAGGGTGAGGAGGAGGAGGGTGAGGAGCACGGTGAGGAGGGTGAGGAGGAGGGTGAGGAGCACGGTGAGGAGGAGGGTGAGGAGGAGCACGGTGAGGAGGGTGAGGAGCACAGTGAGGAGCACGGTGAGGTAGGAGGGTGAGGAGCACAGTGAGGAGGGTGAGGAGGAGCATGGTGAGGAGGAGCACCGACGGGAAGCGTGACGTCACTCCCCGACCAACCCCGTTTTTTTTTTTTGTGACACCTGAACCCTCCACGAGGTCACAGCTTCAGGAAGCTCTGTTGTGTTTGAGTTGAAAACTTGGAAAAAAAAAAAAAAAAATCTAAAGGTACTCAAGAGGGTGATTAATTAAAAAGCCCTTAATCAGGTATGGCTGTTTAATCATAGTAAAAACTCATGGGCTTGTTTCCTTATAGGTGTTTGGTCAGTGGTCACATGACCAGTGTGGACCAATGAACTGTCAGCCAGTACAAGGGGAGCAGGTAAAGACACATGATGGGAAACGTAATGTCACGGACCAGAAACATTTATACTGACCAGAAACATTTATACTGACCCAGTTGTCCAAAGAGAAAAAAACAAGACACAAAGGCAGAGTTACAAAAATGGAGGCAAATCAAGTTCTCCATTCGGGTATTGCGTAGCTTTAAATGTCTAGATCCAAAATGATTCTCTTCGTAAGAGACTTTTCAACACGATCGATACCAAATGTCCTCAATGAATTAGTTTCCGTGGTTGCAGTTGGTATTGATTTTTTTTTTTTTTCAAGTTTTCAACCCAAATGGTTTGATCCCCAAACTGAAGAGCACCAGAGAGACAACAACTCACAGCCGCCGCCGCCGTCCACGCTGACCGTGTTTGACTGCGTCCTGTTTGACCGCGTCGTGTTTGACCGCGTTGTGTTTGCAGGTGCCGAGCGAGTGGACGTCGGGCTGCCGTACTACCGACCGCGCAGGACCAAAGAGGTGAGGGAGAGGAGGCAGGTGATGAAGGACAACAAGAAGAACGTGGAGCTGGAGAGGGCCTGTCGTCTGCGCACTTGTAAGAAGCCGCCAGTAAAAACTCTCTTCGGTTTGTGAGCGATGGTCCAGTGGGTTTGTGTCGGTGCCGTGAGGACACGTTGGTTCTTCTTCCCCCCAGTTAAGATCTCTCTGGATCGAGTGCAGGAGATCTGGGAGAAGAACAGCGGCCCGTTGGACGTGAAGAGGCTGGCCGACCACTACGGGGTCTTCAGAGATCTCTTCCCCGTGGCTTATTTTCTGCCTCAGGTGACGCTCCGCATCGGCTACGGCCGGGACGCCAGCGCTCGAGTGCATTATGGGAATCGGCTGACGCCTACGGAAGTACGTGGGAGCATTTTGACTCTCTTTTGTCCGCTCGCGTCGCCCTCCTTCAGACATCTTTCTCTGCTCGTGTCTCCAGGCGGCGTCTGCGCCTCAGATCAGCTTCGAAGCAGAGGAGGGCTCGCTGTGGACCGTCCTGCTCACCTGTCCAGGTCAGCGTCAGCGTCCCCCGACCGTCGCAGTGACTCTCAGCGGCGATTCGACAAAAGCCGACGGTGGATTTACGTTTGTTGTGTCGTCTTTTTTTTTCAGACGAGCATCTTGTGGACAACGAGGCCGAATACGTCCACTGGCTAGTGTAAGTTCTTCAGGTCAGCTTCAGGAACGACACACGTCGGCCCTGCTGCGTTCACATGGAGGTTTAAAAGGGGAAGTGAATAGTTCAATGGATTAGAAATACTCAGGTTACAAACATCAAATTCTGGTTGCCATCGGTTTACTTTATTAGAAATAAAAAGGTTTTCTGGTCAAATTGAAGCTCCCTTTCATTAAAACTAGTCACTCCTCCTCTGTTCGAGCTTCACGCCTCAAAACAACGTTCCTGCAGTAGAAAATTCTCTCCGTGTTTACTTCAAATCTGAAATTAACACCTGCACGTTGGAGCAGGATTTATTTATGTCACAACTATCCACCTTCTACAAGTCACCTGCACACATTCACCTCGTCTTCAGCGAAAGACGACAACAAATTCAAAAATATTTACTTGGACTGCAGTTTATCGTTACTTTCCTATTTCCTGGATTAATCAACTAAAATATGTGAAATATCAAAATATGAAGAACAATAATGGAGATGTAACACCTTCAAACGCCGTGTACGACCGAAACTCTGAAATCTCGACATTTTAAAAGCTGAAACCATCAACCGATGTCATTTTCTTTTTTTTTTTTTTTTAAAGAAATTTGATTACCAGTTAAATTAATAACAAAAGTAGAGTATTATTGTATGTTGTAAAATATGTTTGAAGGGGGGATGAAATCACTTCAAACGATATATTGTGAATCAGTTAAAGTGCCACTGCGAAGACGTGAAGCGTTTCGACTCCGATCACGTTCATTTGAAGTAATGCAGTCGGACACGGTCTCGTAGTTCTTGGAGAAAAAAATAAATCCTATGGAGTGACCAGAACAGTTGATTACAGGACAAACTCGCCGCAGTGTCTGTAAAACATTGAACGTGGACTTGGTCGCACTTGATGGTGGGAGTGTGTGACTGCAGCCGTGGATGTGCTGAAACTCTGCAGGGGAAACATACCGGGCGGAGCGGTGCAGGCCGGAGAGGAGCTGTGCCACTACCTGCCTCCCTTCCCCGCCAGAGGAACCGGTTTCCAACGCTACGTTTACGTCCTCTTCAAACAGGAAGGGCCCATCAGCTTCCGGCAAGACGTCCGGCCGTCGCCGTGGTGAGCAACACGCCCTCAGCTTAAAGTTTTATTGGAGGCTGAAAACGTTTTAGGAGCCACTGGTTGAATCTTGAACGGTGTGTTGCACATTTATGAAGCTGATCATCATGTTGTTGTTGTTTTTTTTTTACAAATTAGTAAATTAGTGGATTTAATGCCAAGCAAAGCTAATAATCTCCTGTCTCCAATAATACAGACTTTTTACTGGACACATTAGAGCGGTTATGGTATGAAGTCATGTGTTAGCTGACGTTCGAATCAGCTCCAGATCCACTGAGCGTGTTCGCCTCGTCTCCGCAGCCACTCGCTGGCGGATCGCACGTTTAAGACGGTGGACTTCTACAGAAAGCACCAGGACAGCATGACGCCTGCAGGTCTGGCCTTCTTCCAGAGCCAGTGGGACGAGTCGGTCACCGACACCTTCCACAACACGCTCGGTGAGTCCCGCACAAACAGAAGCACACGATGCGTCGGAGAGGCGCGGCGGCGCCACGTTTTGCCTGTCGATGATAAAGAGCGTCCGCTCGTGTCCCCGCAGACATGAAGGAGCCGGTGTTCGAGTTCATCAGGCCTCCGGTGTACCACCCTCCACAGGTCAAATACCCGCACCGACAGCCGCTGCGCTACCTGGACAGATACCGAGACGGGAAGGAGCACACCTACGGGATCTACTGATGACCAGACAAACGCACAGTCCAGGAAATCGCAACAATCTCTCGCATATGTGGAATTATGTTCATCACTAAATGTTGTAATGGTTCAAATAAAGCATTTTTCAACTGTGATTACATTATGTTGACCTCTGTGAAGGAGCTTATATTTATCTAACAGTACCAAGGATTCATTAATAATCCAGCCAACATCAGTCTCACTTCCCAGAATAGTTGGGGAGGGGAGGAGGGGGGAGGGCATTAATATATAAAGAAACATATCAAACTTTTGGCTCCAGCTGTTCTGCAACACTTCAGAACAAATGTGTTCTTGATTTACAAACCACCAGATGACGCCGCTGAGCTGAAATCCCTGAAGCTGACAGAACCGAGAGAAGCTTCAAGGCTCCCAAAGGTCTCATCTGACCACCATTATGGATAATCAGCACATGAAAGTTGGAACATCACATGAATCCCAGCAGAACTTTGTCCTCTGTCACTTTTTGGGGGTTTGATCAGCTGCTTCCTGAGTCATTGAAAGATGATCATACAGTAGATGTTTACCTTCTTAACGCCTCCAGAGGACAAAGTCTAAAGACTGCTGACCCTCGAGCATCACCACATTTACATGAATTTAGTGCACTTGACCATTTTGTCCAATTCAGCCTCAGTTGTACTAAAGTAAGCGAACATGCTAAACATTGGCACGCTGATTGTAAAACTGAATTTAATCATATTAGATAATAATGGCTCTGGACGATCTTGTTTAACGTCACGTAAATGTAGTGAAACAAAGAAGACAAAAAGCAGATTTTTACATGAGTTGCATCAGATGGAAATACTCAACAATCACTTCTTAAAACCCATTTTTATAGAATTGCTTTTAAGTGATGTCGTCCTTTTATGCAGTTCTTTTGATCCCCTGTTTTTGTTTATTTTATTTATTTGTTTGTTTTCTATTCCATTTGCTCATTTTGGTTATTTGTTAGGTTTTCTTGTGTTCACTACCTTTATGGTTTGGTCTTTTTTGCCTCCTGTTTTCTTAAATGTTTACCGGTATTGACGTTATGAATGACTATGCTTTGCTTCTCTGTAGAGCACTTTGTAAACTCTGTTTTTAAAGGTGCTATATAAATAAAGTTATTATTATTATTAATCCCCTGAATGAAGATGAGAGTTTAGTGTGTTTACTAGGATGTGTATTTATTTCTCTGCTCTTCTTTTCTGTCTCTGCTCTCCTGTTAAAAGGGAGTTTTTCCTTCCAGCTGTTGCTACGTGGGAATTGTTCAATTTCTCTACAATGTTATAAAGTTCTGTTCTGAAGACTTCATTATGTTCAGTGCCCAGAGATGACTTCTGTTGTGATTTGGTGCTATAATAAATAATTCAAGTTTCATTATTTATAGTTTGAATTGGATTTTTTTTTAAATAACTCTAGATTCTGCTGTATCTATTATATTGTGCGTAATGAACCCCCAACAAGTTTTCATGGGGAGACAATAAAGTACTGGACATGAATGAAATAGGTTTTATGCAAAGACAAAGATGGTAGACCTCTGGTAGAGTTAGGACACAATCCTGTCAATTAGTGAGACCTTTGGCAGATAGTAATATTGAGTGAGTTGAACCTTAATTTGTCACTTTGTGTGAACTGTAAAAAAACACGCAATAAAAAGCAGTTCACTGTCCAGCTTTCCTCTTAGTTACATTCTTCAATCCTTCTACAGAAGTCTAAACGGGAGAGATATCACTTCAATTTTCTTCCATTTGACGTTTTTTTCTCAGTGTTGATTTTAGTGTTTACATTTAATATTACCCACGCTCTTTATCAAACATGCAAATCAAAGTACTGTGAAATAAATAAGCTGATTGGCTGATTGTCACAGGAAGGGCTGAATCTCTACGAGCCAATTAAGAGCTGATGAGCAACAGCTTCGTGCCAACCTGCATGACGGGCTACTTAAAGCTCAACCGTTGACTGCAGTGTTACGTGGTTTCTGGAACAATGGGAGCTGTTCGGGCCTTGCTCATCTGTGTGCTGACCGTCTGTCTGGCCAAAGGTTTTGTTTTTCATTTACACTTTGTTTGAAGCTGATGTTGACTAAGTTGTCGGTGAACTGTTGTAAATGAAAGCGGAAGGTTTTATGATGTCAGACAATATATTTAGGCTGCTACAAGGTTTTGGTGTAACTCTGGAAAACAGCACAAACATTTGATTAACAGAAAATGTGCTGTCCGTAGGCTCTAGTTTTCCAGTTGGTGAGACAAATGTAAAGCTTGATGCCGAGCAGCAGACGAGCAAAAACGGTAAGAACACCGGTAACAGAATCTTTTATTGGGAAGTTGCTTTCTGATGTTAACTTGATGTCTTTTGCATCACAGACCTGTCTCCCAATGAGATTTCTATAAGGAAGGCCCTCCTGCTTCTCCAGGAGATGGCGCTAATGTTGGAACAAAATCGTAAAGCAGGTGAGCAGGTTCTGTAAAATCCTTCACATAGCTGAGCTCCACCCAACCCGCTGAATAAAGTTATTTTAGGTGAACGATACCAAATTGATGATCTGGCTTCAACTTGCCAGCATGTGAATGCTTTTTTTCTTTAGCCAATCTACAATTGCACAGATGTTCCCTAAATACCTACTGTAGTGCACACAAGCTTGTGTGGCTGTACTAGATTAATAAGTGTTGGTTAAAGCATTCTCATAAGATTTAGCTGAGACAATTGATTGTTTTACCTTTTGATTGGGACTCTCTGCTCCTCCTTAAAGAAACTAATGTCCAAGTCAAAACCTGGTAGCAGGGTGGACCTTGTCTAAATCTTGGAGGGTTTAATTTTAAAAGTTGCAAGATTCAGATCTGGCTCTGCTGTTGTGGTTCAACCAAAAATATCACTTTGATGTTGTGTACTATATTTATGAGTGCCTGTTTCTTTCTAGCTCAGTGAGCATCTCTGCTGGGTTTCTGTCCTCTGATCTGTTTCATGAAGGGCGGAGCTCTTTTTTAAAAATTTTCTCCTCTTAAATGACACCTGCACAAGAAAGTCTATTTGTGGGAAGCGCTGCATATTGTTCAAACCTTCTGCGATCTACTCAAAACTAGGGAGCAGACTACTGCTAGTTTACGAGCTATGGGTTGGAGACTCCTGGTGGAGAGCCTTTGTTCTTGGCACGCATTAACCTCATACTAGGCTACAACAGAAGGTCTGATCAAAACAACCTTGATCAGATGGTGTCAGTTTTAAAGTGCTATTGTCAGCTTCACTCGTGCATTAAATAATTTAAATGCTTTTACATTGTAGAGTTCCAATAAAACTGACTCTATTTAGTTATTGAAGAGTCTTTTGGGGCAAACCTAATGCCTGGGCTTAACTGTCAAGTAAAACTTTTTTTCCAATATTGAAGACTGTTGTATAAAGAAACTGCCTCGTCATTCTCAATAAAAAAAATGTTTTCCCCCCTTCAGTACAACTGGAAACCAATCAAGTGGAAGCTGTGGCATCTCTCCAGAAACCGTCCGTGACCAGATCACAGGATCTCAAAATTAAGAATGTTGAGTCTTACGAAAGTCAGAACCTGATGGCAAGCGTCCACAACATGGAGATCCAACTTGCAGACGCCCACGACGCGTTGAACCACACGGCTGTGGCCCACGACACGGGGAACCCCACGTCCAGCGCCCATGAATTGGGGAACCACACGGCCGACGACACGTCGAACCACACGGCCGGCGCCGACGACACGTCGAACCACACGGCCCGCGTCCACGACTTGTCAAACTACACGTCCGGCACCCACAACTCAGGGAACCACACGGATGGCGCTGACATGTCGAACAACACGGCCCGCGTCCACGACTTGTCAAACTACACGTCTGGCACCCACAACTCAGGGAACCACACGGATGGTGCTGACAACATGTCGAACAACACGGCCCGCGTCCACGACTTGTCAAACTACACGTCTGGCACCCACAACTCAGGGAACCACACGGATGGCGCTGACATGTCGAACAACACGGCCCGCGTCCACGACTTGTCAAACTACACGTCCGGCACCCACAACTCAGGGAACCACACGGATGGCGCTGACATGTCGAACAACACGGCCCGCGTCCACGACTTGTCAAACTACACGTCTGGCACCCACAACTCAGGGAACCACACGGATGGCGCTGACATGTCGAACAACACGGCCCGCGTCCACGACCTGGGGAACCAGACAGCCGGGGACCACGACATGTCGATCCCCACGGCCGGCGACCACAGGCCAGTGACTACTGGAGATCCATGGCCAGCAACAACAGAGAGAGTTGTTTGAGTTGGCACCTGAAGGCAGCACAGCAGATGCAGCTCATGCAAGAGACACTTTTGGACTTGGAACCCCACACTACTCTGTCCACATCAGTCACACTGAGGAAAAGTAGGGACTAGTTTTGAGGAGCCATGATAAATATTGTCTGCTGTAACTGTTTAAATAAAACTCATAATTTGAATTTTTCGTGTGTTCCTTTTCTTTTGTAAAAAAAAAAAGTCATTGAAAGATGATCATACAGTAGATGTTTGCCACCTTAACACCTGTAGAGGACAAAGACTCTGCTGAATCTCGAGCGTCTCCACATTTACTTGAATTTAGTGCACTTGACCATTTTGTCCAATTCAGCCTCCGTTGTACTAAAGTAAGCGAACATGCTAAACGTTAGCACGCTGATTGTAAAACTGAATTTAATCATATTGGATAATAATGGCTCTGGACGATCTTGTTTAACGTCACGTAAATGTAGTGAAACAAAGAGGACAAAAAGCAGAAGATTTCATGAGTTGCATCAGATGGAAATACTCAACAATCCCCTGAATGAAGATGAGAGTTTAGTGTGTTTACTTGGATGTGTATTTATTTCTCTGCTCTTCTTTTCTGTCTCTGCTCTCCTGTTAAAAGGGAGTTCTTCCTTCCAGTTGTTGCTACGTGGGAATTGTTCAATTTCTCTATAATGTTATAAAGTTCTGATCTGAACTTCATTATGTTCAGTGCCCAGAGATGACTTCTGTTGTGATTTGGTGCTATAATAAATAATTCAAGTTTCATTATTTATAGTTTGAATTGGATTTTTTTGTAATAACTCTAGATTCTACTGTATCTATTATATTGTGCATAATGAACCCCCAACAAGTTTTCACGGGGAGACAATAAAGTACTGGACATGAATGAAATAGGTTTTATGCAAAGACAAAGATGGTAGAACTCAATGTTACCAATAATTTGATCAAAATACAGTTTGAGAATATGTTGTACTTTATGTACAGCTTACTTTCTGTGGTCACTGTGGGAGGAGGTTTTTTTTTTTAAATTTGTATCTCAGGACAACAGCCATATGTTTAACTTGTATATATGCCCACTTGATGGCCACTTTGACCTGCTTGCTAAGGCTTCGTTCCAGCTGGTTTCTTCCGTTGGTGTGAGCAGAGCATGCATAGAGGTAGGACACAATCCTGTCAATTAGTGAGACCTTTGGCAGATAGTAATATTGAGTGAGTTGAACCTTAATTTGTCACTTTGTGTGAACTGTAAAAAAACACGCAATAAAAAGCAGTTCACTGTCCAGCTTTCCTCTTAGTTACATTCTTCAATCCTTCTACAGAAGTCTAAACGGGAGAGATATCACTTCAATTTTCTTCCATTTGACGTTTTTTTCTCAGTGTTGATTTTAGTGTTTACATTTAATATTACCCACGCTCTTTATCAAACATGCAAATCAAAGTACTGTGAAATAAATAAGCTGATTGGCTGATTGTCACAGGAAGGGCTGAATCTCTACGAGCCAATTAAGAGCTGATGAGCAACAGCTTCGTGCCAACCTGCATGACGGGCTACTTAAAGCTCAACCGTTGACTGCAGTGTTACGTGGTTTCTGGAACAATGGGAGCTGTTCGGGCCTTGCTCATCTGTGTGCTGACCGTCTGTCTGGCCAAAGGTTTTGTTTTTCATTTACACTTTGTTTGAAGCTGATGTTGACTAAATTGTCGGTGAACTGTTGTAAATGAAAGCGTAAGGTTTTATGATGTCAGACAATATATTTAGGCTGCTACAAGGTTTTGGTGTAACTGGAAAACAGCACAAACATTTGATTAACAGAAAATGTGCTGTCCGTAGGCTCTAGTTTTCCAGTTGGTGAGACAAATGTAAAGCTTGATGCCGAGCAGCAGACGAGCAAAAACGGTAAGAACACCGGTGACAGAATCTTTTATTGGGAAGTTGCTTTCTGATGTTAACTTGATGTCTTTTGCATCACAGACCTGTCTCCCAATGAGATTTCTATAAGGAAGGCCCTCCTGCTTCTCCAGGAGATGGCGCTAATGTTGGAACAAAATCGTAAAGCAGGTGAGCAGGTTCTGTAAAACCCTTCACATAGCTGAGCTCCACCCAACCCGCTGAATAAAGTTATTTTAGGTGAACGATACCAAATTGATGATCTGGCTTCAACTTGCCAGCATGTGAATGCTTTTTTTCTTTAGCCAATCTACAATTGCACAGATGTTCCTTCAATACCTACTGTAGCGCACACAAGCTTGTGTGGCTGTACTAGATTAATAAGTGTTGGTTAAAGCATTCTCATAAGATTTAGCTGAGACAATTGATTGTTTTACCTTTTGATTGGGACTCTCTGCTCCTCCTTAAAGAAACTAATGTCCAAGTCAAAACCTGGTAGCAGGGTGGACCTTGTCTAAATCTTGGAGGGTTTAATTTGAAAAGTTGCAAAATTCAGATCTGGCTCTGCTGTTGTGGTTCAACCAAAAATATCACTTTGATGTTGTGTACTATATTTATGAGTGCCTGTTTCTTTCCAGCTCAGTGAGCATCTCTGCTGGGTTTCTGTCCTCTGATCTGTTTCATGAAGGGCGGAGCTCTTTTTTAAAAATTTTCTCCTCTTAAATGACACCTGCACAAGAAAGTCTATTTGTGGGAAGCGCTGCATATTGTTCAAACCTTCTGCGATCTACTCAAAACTAGGGAGCAGACTACTGCTAGTTTACGAGCTATGGGTTGGAGACTCCTGGTGGAGAGCCTTTGTTCTTGGCACGCATTAACCTCATACTAGGCTACAACAGAAGGTCTGATCAAAACAACCTTGATCAGATGGTGTCAGTTTTAAAGTGCTATTGTCAGCTTCACTCGTGCATTAAATAATTTAAATGCTTTTACATTGTAGAGTTCCAATAAAACTAACTATTTAGTTATTGAAGAGTCTTTTGGGGCAAACCTAATGCCTGGGCTTAACTGTCAAGTAAAACTTTTTTTCCAATATTGAAGACTGTTGTATAAAGAAACTGCCTCGTCATTCTCAATAAAAAAAAATGTTTTCCCCCCTTCAGTACAACTGGAAACCAATCAAGTGGAAGCTGTGGCATCTCTCCAGAAACCGTCCGTGACCAGATCACAGGATCTCAAAATTAAGAATGTTGAGTCTTACGAAAGTCAGAACCTGATGGCAAGCGTCCACAACATGGAGATCCAACTTGCAGACGCCCACGACGCGTTGAACCACACGGCTGTGGCCCACGACACGGGGAACCACACGTCCAGCGCCCATGAATTGGGGAACCACACGGCCGACGACACGTCGAACCACACGGCCCGCGTCCACGACTTGTCAAACTACACGTCCGGCACCCACAACTCAGGGAACCACACGGATGGCACTGACAACATGTCGAACAACACGGCCCGCGTCCACGACTTGTCAAACTACACGTCTGGCACCCACAACTCAGGGAACCACACGGATGGTGCTGACAACATGTCGAACAACACGGCCCGCGTCCACGACTTGTCGAACTACACGTCCGGCACCCACAACTCAGGGAACCACACGGATGGCACTGACAACATGTCGAACCACACGGCCCGCGTCCACGACTTGTCAAACTACACGTCTGGCACCCACAACTCAGGGAACCACACGGATGGCGCTGACATGTCGAACAACACGGCCCGCGTCCACGACTTGTCAAACTACACGTCTGGCACCCACAACTCAGGGAACCACACGGATGGCGCTGACATGTCGAACAACACGGCCCGCGTCCACGACTTGTCAAACTACACGTCCGGCACCCACAACTCAGGGAACCACACGGATGGCGCTGACATGTCGAACAACACGGCCCGCGTCCACGACCTGGGGAACCAGACAGCCGGGGACCACGACATGTCGATCCCCACGGCCGGCGACCACAGGCCAGTGACTACTGGAGATCCATGGCCAGCAACAACAGAGAGAGTTGTTTGAGTTGGCACCTGAAGGCAGCACAGCAGATGCAGCTCATGCAAGAGACACTTTTGGACTTGGAACCCCACACTACTCTGTCCACATCAGTCACACTGAGGAAAAGTAGGGACTAGTTTTGAGGAGCCATGATAAATATTGTCTGCTGTAACTGTTTAAATAAAACTCATAATTTGAATTTTTCGTGTGTTCCTTTTCTTTTGTAAAAAAAAAAAGTCATTGAAAGATGATCATACAGTAGATGTTTACCTTAACACCTGTAGAGGACAAAGTCTAAAGACTCTGCCGAATCTCGAGCGTCTCCACATTTACTTGAATTTAGTGCACTTGACCATTTTGTCCAATTCAGCCTCCGTTGTACTAAAGTAAGCGGACATGCTAAACGTTAGCACGCTGATTGTAAAACTGAATTTAATCATATTGGATAATAATGGCTCTGGACGATCTAGTTTAACGTCACGTAAATGTAGTGAAACAAAGAGGACAAAAAGCAGAAGATTTCATGAGTTGCAGCAGATGGAAATACTCAACAATCCCCTGAATGAAGATGAGAGTTTAGTGTGTTTACTTGGATGTGTATTTATTTCTCTGCTCTTCTTTTCTGTCTCTGCTCTCCTGTTAAAAAGGAGTTTTTCCTTCCAGCTGTTGCTACGTGGGAATTGTTCAATTTCTCTATAATGTTAGAAAGTTCTGTTCTGAAGACTTATGTTCAGTGCCCAGAGATGACTTCTGTTGTGATTTGGTGCTATAATAAATAATTCAAGTTTCATTATTTATAGTTTGAATTGGATTTTTTTGTAATAACTCTAGATTCTACTGTATCTATTATATTGTGCATAATGAACCCCCAACAAGTTTTCACGGGGAGACAATAAAGTACTGGACATGAATGAAATAGGTTTTATGCAAAGACAAAGATGGTAGAACTCAATGTTACCAATAATTTGATCAAAATACAGTTTGAGAATATGTTGTACTTTATGTACAGCTTACTTTCTGTGGTCACTGTGGGAGGAGTTTTTTTTTTTTAAATTTGTACCTCAGGACAACAGCCATATGTTTAACTTGTATATATGCCCACTTGATGGCCACTTTGACCTGCTTGCTAAGGCTTCGTTCCAGCTGGTTTCTTCCGTTGGTGTGAGCAGAGCATGCATAGAGGTAGGACACAATCCTGTCAATTAGTGAGACCTTTGGCAGATAGTAATATTGAGTGAGTTGAACCTTAATTTGTCACTTTGTGTGAACTGTAAAAAAACACGCAAAAAAAAGCAGTTCACTGTCCAGCTTTCCTCTTAGTTACATTCTTCAATCCTTCTACAGAAGTCTAAACGGGAGAGATATCACTTCAATTTTCTTCCATTTGACGTTTTTTTCTCAGTGTTGATTTTAGTGTTTACATTTAATATTACCCACGCTCTTTATCAAACATGCAAATCAAAGTACTGTGAAATAAATAAGCTGATTGGCTGATTGTCACAGGAAGGGCTGAATCTCTACGAGCCAATTAAGAGCTGATGAGCAACAGCTTCGTGCCAACCTGCATGACGGGCTACTTAAAGCTCAACCGTTGACTGCAGTGTTACGTGGTTTCTGGAACAATGAGAGCTGTTCGGGCCTTGCTCATCTGTGTGCTGACTGTCTGTCTGGCCAAAGGTTTTGTTTTTCATTTACACTTTGTTTGAAGCTGATGTTGACTAAGTTGTCGGTGAACTGTTGTAAATGAAAGCGTAAGGTTTTATGATGTCAGACAATATATTTAGGCTGCTACAAGGTTTTGGTGTAACTCTGGAAAACAGCACAAACATTTGATTAACAGAAAATGTGCTGTCCGTCGGCTCTAGTTTTCTAGTTGGTGAGACAAATGTAAAGCTTGATGCCGAGCAGCAGACGAGCAAAAACGGTAAGAACACCGGTGACAGAATCTTTTATTGAGAAGTTGCTTTCTGATGTTAACTTGATGTCTTTTGCATCACAGACCTGTCTCCCAATGAGATTTCTATAAGGAAGGCCCTCCTGCTTCTCCAGGAGATGGTGCTAATGTTGGAACAAAATTGTAAAGCAGGTGAGCAGGTTCTGTAAAACCCTTCACATAGCTGAGCTCCACCCAACCCGCTGAATAAAGTTATTTTAGGTGAACAATACCAAATTGATGATCTGGCTTCAACTTGCCAGCATGTGAATGCTTTTTTTCTTTAGCCAATCTACAATTGCACAGATGTTCTCTAAATACCTACTGTAGCGCACACAACCTTGTGTGGCTGTACTAGATTAATAAGTGTTGGTTAAAGCATTCTCATAAGATTTGGGCTACAACAGAAGGTCTGATCAAAACAACCCTGATCAGATGGTGTCAGTTTTAAAGTGCTATTGTCAGGTTCACTTGTGCCATAAAGAATTTAAATGCTTTTACATTGTAGAGTTCCAATAAAAATTACTCTATTTGGTTATTAAAGAGTCTTCTGGCCAAAACCTAATGTTAACTTAACTGTCAGGGAAAACTTTTGCTCTAATCTTGAAGACACTGCTGTATAAAGAAACTGCCTTGTCGTTCTCAATAATTCTTATTTTTTTCCCTTCAGTACAACTGGAAACCAATCAAGTGGAAGCTGTGGCATCTCTCCAGAAACCGTTCGTGAGCAGATCACCAGAATCTCAAAATTAAGAAGGTTGATTATTGCTACTACAGTCAAAACCTGACAGCCAGCGTCCACAACATGGAGAACCACGTGGCCGACGCCCAGGCCTTGTTGGACCCCGCGGCCGACGCCCAGGCCTTGTCGGACCCCGCGGCCGACGCCCAGGCCTTGTCGGACCCCGCGTCCGGCGCCCACGCCATGGGGAACCCCACGTCCTGCGCCCTCGACTTGTCGAACCCCGCGGCCGGCGCCCTCGACTTGTCGAACGACACGGCCGGCGCTCACGACTTGTCGAACGACACGGCCGGCGCTCACGACTTGTCGAACGACACGGCCGGCGCTCACGACTTGTCGAACCCCACAGACTGAGCCCCACAACTTGTCGAACCCCACGCCAGTGACTACTGGAGAGTCATGGCCAGCAACAACAGAGAGCAGAGTTGTTTGAATTAAAGAGTAGGCACCTGAAGGCAGCACAGCAGATGCAGCTCATGCAAGAAGAGACACTTTTGGACTTAGAACCCCACACTACTGTCCATCAGTCACACTGAGGAAAAGTAGGGACTAGTTTTGAGGAACCACGATAAATATTGTCTGCTGTGACTGCTTTAAATAAAACTATTGATTTGAATTACTTGTGTTCCTTTTCTTTTGTAAAAAAAAAAAAAGTTTGTAGTTTCTGACATATGCAGAGACATGAAATGTATTGTAATTTTAAACCATATTGCCAGGATGTTTACCATTTGATGGATTTCTCTGGATAGGGATCTTGTCAGTGATCTAATTGTTATCGAACAGACCGTTTATGGAGGAAAATGCTGAATATTCCCATCCTTAACTTAAACCAACTATACTCAAAGTGAACAATGACAAAAAACCTGAAATTTAAAAATTCTAAATGTTCCAATATCCCCACCACCAAATAAAAATGCTTAAGGATCATTTTAAGCAACGCTGAGAAATAAAATCTTTTACAATTATTAGTCAAAACTGAAGCTCCATTGGTCCTTCCTAATCGGACCACTGATGACCTGTTTAGCCGTATGTCTTCACTTCACCGCTGGTTGTTGAGATGGTGTCCCACTAACGTGTGCTTCATTCACAATTGAAATACTTTCTGGGGAAAACCTGGTCTGATCCGGGTACGGCATCCATCCCACTTTGGATGGTGCAGCTCTTCTGTCTAGAAATATGGCCGTATCTCTTAACACCCCTAAAACATGACATCCCTGGGTTGAGGCCAGGATGCAGAACAAAAGATGTATCAATAAAAATTTAATGTTTATCCTACTAATTTAATGCATCAAAATATGACAATTATATGCAGATTATTAAATATCAGATCTCTGATCATCAAATAGATTTATTCTGTCTCACAGCTGCAGCAGGAAGAATATCTTAGTATTAATGAAGCAACTCCTCCCAGTCATATCAATTATCATATTCCTAGAGATTCAGGCCGAGGAGGAGTGGCAGCAATCTTCCACTCAAGCTTATCAATTAATCCGAGACCTAAATTTAGTCATAATTCGTTTGAAAGTCTGACTCTTGCTCTCTCTCACCCAAATTGGCAAAAAACGATTATATTTGTTGTTGTTTATTTCCCACCTGGTCCTTATTCACAGTTTCTAAATTAATTATCTGACTTTTTATCAGATTTAGTGCTGAGTTCAGATAAAGTGATGATAGTCAGAGACATTAACATTCATGTTGATGTGGACAACGACAGCATCAGTTCTACTTTCAGCTCATTATTAGACTCCATTGGCTTTTCCCAGCATGTAAATAAACCCACTAACTGTGGTAACCACACCCTCGATCTGATGCTGTTGGATGGCATGGAAACTCAAAATTATATTGTATTTCCTCAAAACCCTGTTTTGTCCAACCACTTTTTATTAACAGTTGAAGTTACAACAATGGACGAAACAGCATGTGGGAATAAATCCCAATACAGGAGATGTTTGTCTGATGATGCTGTGTCCAAGTTTAAGGAAACAGTTTCATGTTTATCTCTTTCAATGTCATGTGCTAAAGCAATGGAAGGCATCTACGTTGACTTTAGTTCCACACAAGTGAATCATCTTGTAGAAAACACTGCAGCCTCTTTGCTACAACTCTAGATAATGTCGCCCCTCTGAAGAAGAGAGTCATGAACCAGAGGAGGCATCTACTCGGTACAACTCACAATTACACTCTGCTAGGCAGGCAATTAGAAATCTGGAAAGAATTTAGAATAATTTCACCTGACCTGGAAGGATAGTCTAATATTATATAAGAAAGCTCTCCGTAAGACCAGAACTGCATAATATTCATCATTAATAGAGGAAAACAAGAACAACCCCAGGTTTCTTTTCAGCACTGTAGCAGACTGACAAAGAGTCACAGTTCTGTTGAACCGTCTATTCCTTCAGCTCTCAGCTCCCTGTCACTGATGTATTGTTAAACACAGCAGCCCTGAAAGCAACCGTGGGACCAGATTTATACTTTGAACATTTCTCACCTCTTGAGCTCTACGAGGTAACTACAGTTATTTCCTCATCTGGATCATCTACCTATCTCTTGGATCCCATCCCAACTAAACTCCTCAAGGAAGTCTTCCCTTTAATTAATACTTCCATATTAGATCAGATCAACCTATCTATTGTAACCGGCTATGTACCATAGGCTTTTAAAGTGGCTGTAATTAAACCTTGATTTAAAAAGCCGTCTTTTGATCCAGCTGTTTTAGGAAACTACAGACCAATTTCCAACCTCCTGTTTATTTCTAAAATCCTTGAAAAAGTTGTTATAAATCAACTTTGTGATCATCTACAGAGGAATGGTCTGTTTGAAGATGTTCGGTCAGGCTTTAGAGTTCATCATAGCACAGAAACAGCATTGGTGAAAGTTACTAACCATCTTCTAAGAGCCTCAGACAATGGATTTGTCTATGGATTTATTCTGATGGATTATTGTAATTCCTTGTTGTTAGGATGTCCAAATTATTCATGACCCTGCAGTTGATCCAAAATGCTGCAGCAAGAGTACTGATGGGATTTAGAGATCATATTTCTCCTGTTTTAGCTTCTCTTCATTGGCTTCCTGTTAAATCAAGAATAGAATTTCTACAATCTCCTGCTGATTTACAAAGCTCTTCAGGATGAGGCTCCATCTTGTCTCAGAGATTTTATAGAACCACATCATCCTGACAGATCTTATAGAACCACATCATCCTCACAGATCTCATAGAACCACATCATCCTGACAGATCTCATAGAACCACATCACCCTGACAGATCTTATAAAAACCACATCATCCTGACAGATCTTATAGAACCACATCATCCTGACAGATGTTATAGAACCACGTCATCCTGACAGATCTCATAGAACCACATCACCCTGACAGATCTTATAAAAACCACATCATCCTGACAGATCTTATAAAAACTACATCATCCTGACAGATCTTATAGAACCACATCATCCGGACAGATGTTATAGAACCACATCATCCTGACAGATCTTATAGAACCACATCATCCTGACAGATCTCATAGAACCACATCATCCTGACAGATCTCATAGAACCACATCACCCTGACAGATCTTATAAAAACCACATCATCCTGACAGATCTTATAAAAACTACATCATCCTGACAGATCTTATAGAACCACATCATCCGGACAGATCTTATAGAAGCACATCATCCTGACAGATGTTATAGAACCACATCATCCTGACAGATCTTATAGAAGCACATCATCCTGATAGATCTCATAGAACCACATCATCCTGATAGATCTCATAGAACCACATCATCCTCACAGATCTCATAGAATCACATCACCCTGACAGATCTTATAAAAACCACATCATCCTGACAGATCTTATAGAACCACATCATCCTGACAGATCTTATAGAACCACATCATCCTGACAGATGTTATAGAACCACATCATCCTGACAGATCTCATAGAACCACATCACCCTGACAGATCTTATAGAACCACACCATCCTGACAGATCTCATAGAACAACATCATCCTGACAGATCTCATAGAACCACATCATCCTGACAGATCTCATAGAACCACGTCATCCTGACAGATTTCATAGAACCACATCATCCTGACAGATGTTATAGAACCACATCATCCTGAAAGATTTTATAGAACCACATCGTCCTGACAGATTTTATAGAACCACATGATCCTGAAAGATGTCATGGAACCACGTAATCCTGACAGATTTTATAGAACCACATCATCCTGACAGATCTTATAGAACCACATCAAAAATGTAAATCGAAGTACTGTGAAATAAATAAGCTGATTGGCTGATTGTCACAGGAAGGGCTGAATCTCTACGAGCCAATTAAGAGCTGATGAGCAACAGCTTCGTGCCAACCTGCATGACGGGCTACTTAAAGCTCAACCGTTGACTGCAGTGTTACGTGGTTTCTGGAACAATGGGAGCTGTTCGGGCCTTGCTCATCTGTGTGCTGACCGTCTGTCTGGCCAAAGGTTTTGTTTTTCATTTACACTTTGTTTGACGCTGATGTTGACTAAGTTGTCGGTGAACTGTTGTAAATGAAAGCGGAAGGTTTTATGATGTCAGACAATATATTTAGGCTGCTACAAGGTTTTGGTGTAACTCTGGAAAACAGCACAAACATTTGATTAACAGAAAATGTGCTGTCCGTAGGCTCTAGTTTTCCAGTTGGTGAGACAAATGTAAAGCTTGATGCCGAGCAGCAGACGAGCAAAAACGGTAAGAACACCGGTGACAGAATCTTTTATTGGGAAGTTGCTTTCTGATGTTAACTTGATGTCTTTTGCATCACAGACCTGTCTCCCAATGAGATTTCTATAAGGAAGGCCCTCCTGCTTCTCCAGGAGATGGCGCTAATGTTGGAACAAAATCGTAAAGCAGGTGAGCAGGTTCTGTAAAACCCTTCACATAGCTGAGCTCCACCCAACCCGCTGAATAAAGTTATTTTAGGTGAACGATACCAAATTGATGATCTGGCTTCAACTTGCCAGCATGTGAATGCGTTTTTTCTTTAGCCAATCTACAATTGCACAGATGTTCCTTCAATACCTACTGTAGCGCACACAAGCTTGTGTGGCTGTACTAGATTAATAAGTGTTGGTTAAAGCATTCTCATAAGATTTAGCTGAGACAATTGATTGTTTTACCTTTTGATTGGGACTCTCTGCTCCTCCTTAAAGAAACTAATGTCCAAGTCAAAACCTGGTAGCAGGGTGGACCTTGTCTAAATCTTGGAGGGTTTAATTTTAAAAGTTGCAAAATTCAGATCTGGCTCTGCTGTTGTGGTTCAACCAAAAATATCACTTTGATGTTGTGTACTATATTTATGAGTGCCTGTTTCTTTCCAGCTCAGTGAGCATCTCTGCTGGGTTTCTGTCCTCTGATCTGTTTCATGAAGGGCGGAGCTCTTTAAAAAATTTTTTTTTCTCTTAAATGACACCTGCACAAGAAAGTCTATTTGTGGGAAGCGCTGCATATTGTTCAAACCTGCTGCGATATACTCAAAACTAGGGAGCAGACTACTGCTAGTTTATGAGCTATGGGTTGGAGACTCCTGGTGTAGAGCCTTTGTTCTTGGCACGCATTAACCTCATACTAGGCTACAACAGAAGGTCTGATCAAAACAACCTTGATCAGATGGTGTCAGTTTTAAAGTGCTATTGTCAGCTTCACCCGTGCATTAAATAATTTAAATGCTTTTACATTGTAGAGTTCCAATAAAACTAACTCTATTTAGTTATTGAAGAGTCTTTTGGGGCAAACCTAATGCCTGGGCTTAACTGTCAAGTAAAACTTTTGTTCCAATATTGAAGACACTGTTGTATAAAGAAATTGCCTCGTCATTCTCAATAAAAAAAATGTTTTCCCCCCTTCAGTACAACTGGAAACCAATCAAGTGGAAGCTGTGGCATCTCTCCAGAAACCATCTGTGAGCAGATCACAGGATCTCAAAATTAAGAATGTTGAGTCTTACGAAAGTCAGAACCTGATGGCAAGCGTCCACAACATGGAGATCCACACGGCCGGCGCCCACGACTTGGGGAACCACACGGCCCGCGCCCACGACACGTTGAACAACACGGCCGGCGACCACGACTCGGGGAACTACACGTCCGGCACCCACAACTCAGGGAACCACACGGATGGCGCTGACAACATGTCGAACAACACGGCCCGCGTCCACGACTTGTCAAACTACACGTCCGGCACCCACAACTCAGGGAACCACACGGATGGTGCTGACAACATGTCGAACAACACGGCCCGCGTCCACGACTTGTCAAACTACATGTCCGGCACCCACAACTCAGGGAACCACACGGATGGCACTGACAACATGTCGAACCACACGGCCCGCGTCCACGACTTGTCAAACTACATGTCCGGCACCCACAACTCAGGGAACCACACGGATGGCGCTGACAACATGTCGAACAACACGGCCCGCGTCCACGACTTGTCAAACTACACGTCTGGCACCCACAACTCAGGGAACCACACGGATGGCGCTGACATGTCGAACAACACGGCCCGCGTCCACGACTTGTCAAACTACACGTCCGGCACCCACAACTCAGGGAACCACACGGATGGCGCTGACATGTCGAACAACACGGCCCGCGTCCACGACCTGGGGAACCAGACAGCCGGGGACCACGACATGTCGATCCCCACGGCCGGCGACCACAGGCCAGTGACTACTGGAGATCCATGGCCAGCAACAACAGAGAGAGTTGTTTGAGTTGGCACCTGAAGGCAGCACAGCAGATGCAGCTCATGCAAGAGACACTTTTGGACTTGGAACCCCACACTACTCTGTCCACATCAGTCACACTGAGGAAAAGTAGGGACTAGTTTTGTGGAACCATGATAAATATTGTCTGCTGTAACTGTTTAAATAAAACTCTTGATTTGAATTTCTCACGTGTTCCTTTTCTTTTGTAAAAAAAAAAAAGTCATTGAAAGATGATCATACAGTAGATGTTTACCTTCTTAACACCTCTAGAGGACAAAGTCTAATGACTCTGCTGAATCTTGAGCGTCTCCACATTTATTTGAATTTAGTGCACTTGACCATTTTGTCCAATTCAGCCTCAGTTGTACTAAAGTAAGCGAACATGCTAAACGTTAGCACGCTGATTGTAAAACTGAATTTAATCATATTGGATAATAATGGCTCTGGACGATCTTGTTTAACGTCACGTAAATGTAGTGAAACAAAGAGGACAAAAAGCAGAAGATTTCATGAGTTGCAGCAGATGGAAATACTCAACAATCCCCTGAATGAAGATGAGAGTTTAGTGTGTTTACTAGGATGTGTATTTATTTCTCTGCTCTTCTTTTCTGTCTCTGCTCTCCTGTTAAAAAGGAGTTTTTCCTTCCAGTTGTTGCTACGTGGGAATTGTTCAATTTCTCTATAATGTTATAAAGTTCTGTTCTGAAGACTTCATTATGTTCAGTGCCCAGAGATGACTTCTGTTGTGATTTGGTGCTATAATAAATAATTCAAGTTTCATTATTTATAGTTTGAATTGGATTTTTTTTGTAATAACTCTAGATTCTACTGTATCTATTATATTGTGCATAATGAACCCCCAACAAGTTTTCACGGGGAGACAATAAAGTACTGGACATGAATGAAATAGGTTTTATGCAAAGACAAAGATGGTAGAACTCAATGTTACCAATAATTTGATCAAAATACAGTTTGAGAATATGTTGTACTTTATGTACAGCTTACTTTCTGTGGTCACTGTGGGAGGAGGTTTTTTTTAAAATTTGTACCTCAGGACAACAGCCATATGTTTAACTTGTATATATGCCCACTTGATGGCCACTTTGACCTGCTTGCTAAGGCTTCGTTCCAGCTGGTTTCTTCCGTTGGTGTGAGCAGAGCATGCATAGAGGTAGGACACAATCCTGTCAATTAGTGAGACCTTTGGCAGATAGTAATATTGAGTGAGTTGAACCTTAATTTGTCACTTTGTGTGAACTGTAAAAAAACACGCAAAAAAAAGCAGTTCACTGTCCAGCTTTCCTCTTAGTTACATTCTTCAATCCTTCTACAGAAATATAAACGGGAGAGATATCACTTCAATTTTCTTCCATTTGACGTTTCTTTCTCAGTGTTGATTTTAGTGTTTACATTTAATATTACCCACGCTCTTTATCAAACATGCAAATCGAAGTACTGTGAAATAAATAAGCTGATTGGCTGATTGTCACAGGAAGGGCTGAATCTCTACGAGCCAATTAAGAGCTGATGAGCAACAGCTTCGTGCCAACCTGCATGACGGGCTACTTAAAGCTCAACCGTTGACTGCAGTGTTACGTGGTTTCTGGAACAATGGGAGCTGTTCGGGCCTTGCTCATCTGTGTGCTGACCGTCTGTCTGGCCAAAGGTTTTGATTTTCATTTACACTTTGTTTGACGCTGATGTTGACTAAGTTGTCGGTGAACTGTTGTAAATGAAAGTGTCACGTTTTATAATTTCAGACAATATATTTAGGCTGCTACAAGGTTTTGGTGTAACTGGAAAACAGCACAAACATTTGATTAACAGAAAATGTGCTGTCCGTCGGCTCTAGTTTTCTAGTTGGTGAGACAAATGTAAAGCTTGGTGCCGAGCAGCAGACGAGCAAAAACGGTAAGAACACCGGTGACAGAATCTTTTATTGAGAAGTTGCTTTCTGATGTTAACTTGATGTCTTTTGCATCACAGACCTGTCTCCCAATGAGATTTCTGTAAGGAAGGCCCTCCTGCTTCTCCAGGAGATGGTGCTAATGTTGGAACAAAATCGTAAAGCAGGTGAGCAGGTTCTGTAAAACCCTTCACATAGCTGAGCTCCACCCAACCCGCTGAATAAAGTTATTTTAGGTGAACGATACCAAATTGATGATCTGGCTTCAACTTGCCAGCATGTGAATGCTTTTTTTCTTTAGCCAATCTACAATTGCACAGATGTTCCCTAAATACCTACTGTAGCGCACACAACCTTGTGTGGCTGTACTAGATTAATAAGTGTTGGTTAAAGCATTCTCATAAGATTTGGGCTACAACAGAAGGTCTGATCAAAACAACCCTGATCAGATGGTGTCAGTTTTAAAGTGCTATTGTCAGCTTCACTTGTGCCATAAAGAATTTAAATGCTTTTACATTGTAGAGTTCCAATAAAAATTACTCTATTTGGTTATTAAAGAGTCTTCTGGCCAAAACCTAATGTTAACTTAACTGTCAGGGAAAACTTTTGCTCTAATCTTGAAGACACTGCTGTATAAAGAAACTGCCTTGTCGTTCTCAATAATTCTTATTTTTTCCCTTCAGTACAACTGGAAACCAATCAAGTGGAAGCTGTGGCATCTCTCCAGAAACCGTTCGTGAGCAGATCACCAGAATCTCAAAATTAAGAAGGTTGATTATTGTTACTACAGTCAAAACCTGACAGCCAGCGTCCACAACATGGAGAACCACGTGGCCGACGCCCAGGCCTTGTTGGACCCCGCGGCCGACGACCCCGCGGCCGACGCCCAGGCCTTGTCGGACCCCGCGGCCGGCGCCCACGCCATGGGGAACCCCGCGTCCGGCGCCCACGCCACGGGGAACCCCGCGTCCTGCTCCCTCGACTTGTCGAACCCCGCGGCCGGCGCCCTCGACTTGTCGAACCCCGCGGCCGGCGCCCTCGACTTGTCGAACGACACGGCCGGCGCCCACGACTTGTCGAACGACACGGCCGGCGCTCACGACTTGTCGAACGACACGGCCGGCGCCCACGACTTGTCGAACCCCACGCCAGTGACTACTTGAGAGCCATGGCCAGCAACAACAGAGAGCAGAGTTGTTTGAATGAAAGAGTAGGCACCTGAAGGCAGCACAGCAGATGCAGCTCATGCAAGAAGAGACACTTTTGGACTTAGAACCCCACACTACTGTCCATCAGTCACACTGAGGAAAAGTAGGAACTAGTTTTGAGGAACCATGATAAATATTGTCTGCTGTGACTGCTTTAAATAAAACTCTTGATTTGAATTTCTTGTGTTCCTTTTCTTTTGTAAAAAAGTTTGTAGTTTCTGACATATGCAGAGACATGAAATGTATTGTAATTTTAAACCATATTGCCAGGATGTTTACCATTTGATGGATTTCTCTGGATAGGGATCTTGTCAGTGATCTAATTGTTATCGAACAGACCGTTTATGGAGGAAAATGCTGAATATTCCCATCCTTAACTTAAACCAACTATACTCAAAGTGAACAATGACAAAAAACCTGAAATTTAAAAATTCTAAATGTTCCAATATCCCCACCACCAAATAAAAATGCTTAAGGATCATTTTAAGCAACGCTGAGAAATAAAATCTTTTACAATTATTAGTCAAAACTGAAGCTCCATTGGTCCTTCCTAATCGGACCACTGATGACCTGTTTAGCCGTATGTCTTCACTTCACCGCTGGTTGTTGAGATGGTGTCCCACTAACGTGTGCTTCATTCACAATTGAAATACTTTCTGGGGAAAACCTGGTCTGATCCGGGTACGGCATCCATCCCACTTTGGATGGTGCAGCTCTTCTGTCTAGAAATATGGCCGTATCTCTTAACACCCCTAAAACATGACATCCCTGGGTTGAGGCCAGGATGCAGAACAAAAGATGTATCAATAAAAATTTAATGTTTATCCTACTAATTTAATGCATCAAAATATGACAATTATATGCAGATTATTAAATATCAGATCTCTGATCATCAAATAGATTTATTCTGTCTCACAGCTGCAGCAGGAAGAATATCTTAGTATTAATGAAGCAACTCCTCCCAGTCATATCAATTATCATATTCCTAGAGATTCAGGCCGAGGAGGAGTGGCAGCAATCTTCCACTCAAGCTTATCAATTAATCCGAGACCTAAATTTAGTCATAATTCGTTTGAAAGTCTGACTCTTGCTCTCTCTCACCCAAATTGGCAAAAAACGATTATATTTGTTGTTGTTTATTTCCCACCTGGTCCTTATTCACAGTTTCTAAATTAATTATCTGACTTTTTATCAGATTTAGTGCTGAGTTCAGATAAAGTGATGATAGTCAGAGACATTAACATTCATGTTGATGTGGACAACGACAGCATCAGTTCTACTTTCAGCTCATTATTAGACTCCATTGGCTTTTCCCAGCATGTAAATAAACCCACTAACTGTGGTAACCACACCCTCGATCTGATGCTGTTGGATGGCATGGAAACTCAAAATTATATTGTATTTCCTCAAAACCCTGTTTTGTCCAACCACTTTTTATTAACAGTTGAAGTTACAACAATGGACGAAACAGCATGTGGGAATAAATCCCAATACAGGAGATGTTTGTCTGATGATGCTGTGTCCAAGTTTAAGGAAACAGTTTCATGTTTATCTCTTTCAATGTCATGTGCTAAAGCAATGGAAGGCATCTACGTTGACTTTAGTTCCACACAAGTGAATCATCTTGTAGAAAACACTGCAGCCTCTTTGCTACAACTCTAGATAATGTCGCCCCTCTGAAGAAGAGAGTCATGAACCAGAGGAGGCATCTCCTCGGTACAACTCACAATTACACTCAGCTAGGCAGGCAATTAGAAATCTGGAAAGAATTTAGAATAATTTCACCTGACCTGGAAGGATAGTCTAATATTATATAAGAAAGCTCTCCATAAGACCAGAACTGCATAATATTCATCATTAATAGAGGAAAACAAGAACAACCCCAGGTTTCTTTTCAGCACTGTAGCAGACTGACAAAGAGTCACAGTTCTGCTGAACCGTCTATTCCTTCAGCTCTCAGCTCCCTGTCACTGATGTGTTGTTAAACACAGCAGCCCTGAAAGCAACCGTGGGACCAAATTTATACTTTGAACATTTCTCACCTCTTGAGCTCTACGAGGTAACTACAGTTATTTCCTCATCTGGATCATCTACCTATCTCTTGGATCCCATCCCAACTAAACTCCTCAAGGAAGTCTTCCCTTTAATTAATACTTCCATATTAGATCAGATCAACCTATCTATTGTAACCGGCTATGTACCGCAGGCTTTTAAAGTGGCTGTAATTAAACCTTGATTTAAAAAGCCGTCTTTTGATCCAGCTGTTTTAGGAAACTACAGACCAATTTCCAACCTCCTGTTTATTTCTAAAATCCTTGAAAAAGTTGTTATAAATCAACTTTGTGATCATCTACAGAGGAATGGTCTGTTTGAAGATGTTCGGTCAGGCTTTAGAGTTCATCATAGCACAGAAACAGCATTGGTGAAAGTTACTAACCATCTTCTAAGAGCCTCAGACAATGGATTTGTCTATGGATTTATTCTGATGGATTATTGTAATTCCTTGTTGTTAGGATGTCCAAATTATTCATGACCCTGCAGTTGATCCAAAATGCTGCAGCAAGAGTACTGATGGGATTTAGAGATCATATTTCTCCTGTTTTAGCTTCTCTTCATTGGCTTCCTGTTAAATCAAGAATAGAATTTCTACAATCTCCTGCTGATTTACAAAGCTCTTCAGGATGAGGCTCCATCTTGTCTCAGAGATTTTATAGAACCACATCATCCTGACAGATCTCATAGAACCACATCATCCTCACAGATCTCATAGAACCACATCATCCTGACAGATCTCATAAAACCACGTCATCCTGACAGATCTCATAAAACCACGTCATCCTGACAGATCTCATAAAACCACGTCATCCTGACAGATCTCATAGAACCACGTCATCCTGACAGATCTTATAGAACCACGCCATCCTGACAGAGCTTATAGAACCACATCATCCTGATAGATCTCATAGAACCACATCATCCTGACAGATCTCATAGAACCACATCATCCTGATAGATCTTATAGAACCACATCATCCTGACAGATCTCATAAAACCACATCATCCAGACAGATCTCATAGAACCACATCATCCTGACAGATCTTACAGAACCACATCATCCTGATAGATCTCATAGAACCACATCATCCTGACAGATCTCATAGAACAACATCATCCTGACAGATCTCATAGAACCACGTCATCCTGACAGATCTCATAGAACCACGTCATCCTGACAGATCTCATAGAACCACATCATCCTGACAGATCTCATAGAACCACGTCATCCTGACAGATTTCATAGAACCACATCATCCTGACAGATGTTATAGAACCACATCATCCTGAAAGATCTTATAGAACCACATCATCCTGACAGATTTTATAGAACCACATGATCCTGAAAGATTTCATGGAACCACGTAATCCTCACAGATTTTATAGAACCACATCATCCTGACAGATCTTATTGAACCACATCAAAAATGTAAATCGAAGTACTGTGAAATAAATAAGCTGATTGGCTGATTGTCACAGGAAGGGCTGAATCTCTACGAGCCAATTAAGAGCTGATGAGCAACAGCTTCGTGCCAACCTGCATGACGGGCTACTTAAAGCTCAACCGTTGACTGCAGTGTTACGTGGTTTCTGGAACAATGGGAGCTGTTCGGGCCTTGCTCATCTGTGTGCTGACCGTCTGTCTGGCCAAAGGTTTTGTTTTTCATTTACACTTTGTTTGAAGCTGATGTTGACTAAATTGTCGGTGTACTGTTGTAAATGAAAGCGTAAGGTTTTATGATGTCAGACAATATATTTAGGCTGCTACAAGGTTTTGGTGTAACTGGAAAACAGCACAAACATTTGATTAACAGAAAATGTGCTGTCCGTAGGCTCTAGTTTTCCAGTTGGTGAGACAAATGTAAAGCTTGATGCCGAGCAGCAGACGAGCAAAAACGGTAAGAACACCGGTGACAGAATCTTTTATTGGGAAGTTGCTTTCTGATGTTAACTTGATGTCTTTTGCATCACAGACCTGTCTCCCAATGAGATTTCTATAAGGAAGGCCCTCCTGCTTCTCCAGGAGATGGCGCTAATGTTGGAACAAAATCGTAAAGCAGGTGAGCAGGTTCTGTAAAACCCTTCACATAGCTGAGCTCCACCCAACCCGCTGAATAAAGTTATTTTAGGTGAACGATACCAAATTGATAATCTGGCTTCAACTTGCCAGCATGTGAATGCTTTTTTTCTTTAGCCAATCTACAATTGCACAGATGTTCCTTCAATACCTACTGTAGCGCACACAACCTTGTGTGGCTGTACTAGATTAATAAGTGTTGGTTAAAGCATTCTCATAAGATTTAGCTGAGACAATTGATTGTTTTACCTTTTGATTGGGACTCTGCTCCTCCTTAAAGAAACTAATGTCCAAGTCAAAACCTGGTAGCAGGGTGGACCTTGTCTAAATCTTGGAGGGTTTAATTTTATAATTTGCAAGATTCAGATCTGGCTCTGCTGTTGTGGTTCAACCAAAACTATTACTTTGATGTGGTGTACCAAATTTATGAGCGCCTGTTTCTTTCCAGCTCAGTGAGCATCTCTGCTGGGTTTCTGTCCTCTGATCTGTTTCATGAAGGGCGGAGCTTTTTTTTTTAATAAATATATAAAGGAGGCCTGCACAAGCAAGTCTATTTGTGGGAAGCGCTGCATATTGTTCAAACCTTCTGCGATCTACTCAAAACCAGGGAGCAGACTACTGCTAGTTTACGAGCTATGGGTTGGAGACTCCTGGTGTAGAGCCTTTGTTCTTGGCACGCATTAACCTCATACTAGGCTACAACAGAAGGTCTGATCAAAACAACCTTGATCAGATGGTGTCAGTTTTAAAGTGCTATTGTCAGCTTCACTCGTGCATTAAATAATTTAAATGCTTTTACATTGTAGAGTTCCAATAAAACTAACTATTTAGTTATTGAGGAGTCTTTTGGGGCAAACCTAATGCCTGGGCTTAACTGTCAAGTAAAACATTTGCTTTAATCTTGAAGACACTGTTGTATAAAGGAACTGCCATGTTGTTCTCAATCCTCCCCCCTCCCCCTCTCTGCAGTACAACTGGAAACCAATCAAGTGAAAGCTGTGGTATCTCTCCAGAAACCGTTCGTGAACAGATTTCAGAATCTCAAAATTAAGAAGGTTGAGTCTTACGACAATCAAAACCTGACGGCCAGCGCCCACGACTTGGGGAACCGCACGGCCGGCGCCCACGACTTGGGGAACCACACGGCCGGCGCCCACAGCATTGCGACCCACACGGCCGGCGCCCACGACTTGGGGAACCACTCGGCCGGCGCCCACGACTTGGGGAACCACACGGCCGGCGCCCACGACTTGGGGAACCACACGGCCGGCGCCCACGGCATTGCGAACCACACGGCCTGCGTCCACGACGCGTCGAACCACACGGCCTGCGCCCACGGCATTGCGAACCACACGGCCGGCGCCCACGACTTGGGGAACCGGACGGCCGGCGCCCACGACTTGGGGAACCGGACGGCCGGCGCCCACGACTTGGGGAACCGGACGGCCGGCGCCCACGACTTGGGGAACCGGACGGCCGGCGCCCACGACTTAGGGAACCACACGGCCGGCGCCCACGACTTAGGGAACCACACGGCCGGCGCCCACGGCATGTCGAACCACACGGCCGGCGCCCACGACGCGTCGAACCACACGGCCTGCGCCCACGGCATTGCGAACCACACGGCCGGCGCCCACGACTTGGGGAACCACACGGCCGGTGCCCACGTCTTGGGCAACCACACTGCCGGCGCCCACGACTTGGGGAACCACACGGCCGGCGCCCACGACTTGGGGAACCTAACGGCCTGCGCCCACGACGCGTCGAACCACACGGCCTGCGCCCACGGCATTGCGAACCACACGGCCGGCGCCCACGACTTGGGGAACCACACGGCCGGCGCCCACGACTTGGGGAACCACACGGCCGGCGCCCACGTCTTGGGCAACCACACTGCCGGCGTCCACGGCTTGGGGAACCGGACGGCCGGCGCCCACGACACGTCGAACCACACGGCCGGCGACCACGACTCGGGGAACTACACGGCCGGCGCTGACATGTCGAACAACACCGCCCGCGTCCATGACTTGTCAAACTACACGTCTGGCACCCACAACTCAGGGAACCACACGGATGGCGCTGACATGTCGAACAACACGTCCCGCGTCCACGACCTGGGGAACCAGACAGCCGGGGACCACGACATGTCGATCCCCACGGCCGGTGACCACAGGCCAGTGACTACTGGAGATCCATGGCCAGCAACAACAGAGAGAGTTGTTTGAGTTGGCACCTGAAGGCAGCACAGCAGATGCAGCTCATGCAAGAGACACTTTTGGACTTGGAACCCCACACTACTCTGTCCACATCAGTCACACTGAGGAAAAGTAGGGACTAGTTTTGTGGAACCATGATAAATATTGTCTGCTGTAACTGTTTAAATAAAACTCTTGATTTGAATTTCTCACGTGTTCCTTTTCTTTTGTAAAAAAAAAAAAAAGTCATTGAAAGATGATCATACAGTAGATGTTTACCTTAACACCTCTAGAGGACAAAGTCTAATGACTCTGCTGAATCTCGAGAGTCTCCACATTTACTTGAATTTAGTGCACTTGACCATTTTGTCCAATTCAGCCTCAGTTGTACTAAAGTAAGCGAACATGCTAAACGTTAGCACGCTGATTGTAAAACTGAATTTAATCATATTGGATAATAATGGCTCTGGACGATCTTGTTTAATGTCATGTAAATGTAGTGAAACAAGGTAGGTAGGTAGGTATATACTTTATTAATCCCCGAGGGTAAATTTTTTCGCCACAGCAGCATACATACAGAAGCAATAATAGAAACAATAGAATAAAATAATAGAATAGAATATATAATAGAAAAGCAATAAAATAGAATAGCAGTAAATAGCAATAAAAAATATAAATATAAAATGCACAGTATATATACAGTACATTAAATATCTATATATATTATATACAACAAACCAATAAACACAGTCAACATATATATATATATATATATAATTCTTAATAAGAAGAAAGCAGCCTTCAGGTCTGGGGAAAGGGAGGAGCTCAGGAGAGTGCAGCGCCACCTGAAGGAGAAGATGAGGGAGTGCAAGGACTCCTACAGGAGGAAGCTGGAGGCCAAACTCCAGCAGAACAACGTGAGGGAGGTGTGGACCGGTATGCAGGACAAAAAGCAGAAGTTTTCATGAGTTGCATCAGATGGAAATACTCAACAATCCCCTGAATGAAGATGAGAGTTTAGTGTGTTTACTAGGATGTGTATTTATTTCTCTGCTCTTCTTTTCTGTCTCTGCTCTCCTGTTAAAAGGGAGTTCTTCCTTCCAGTTGTTGCTACGTGGGAATTGTTCAATTTCTCTACAATGTTATAAAGTTCTGATCTGAACTTCATTATGTTCAGTGCCCAGAGATGACTTCTGTTGTGATTTGGTGCTATAATAAATAATTCAAGTTTCATTATTTATAGTTTGAATTGGATTTTTTTGTAATAACTCTAGATTCTACTGTATCTATTATATTGTGCATAATGAACCCCCAACAAGTTTTCACGGGGAGACAATAAAGTACTGGACATGAATGAAATAGGTTTTATGCAAAGACAAAGATGGTAGAACTCAATGTTACCAATAATTTGATCAAAATACAGTTTGAGAATATGTTGTACTTTATGTACAGCTTACTTTCCGTGGTCACTGTGGGAGGAGGTTTTTTTAAATTTGTATCTCAGGACAACAGCCATATGTTTAACTTGTATATATGCCCACTTGATGGCCACTTTGACCTGCTTGCTAAGGCTTCGTTCCAGCTGGTTTCTTCCGTTGGTGTGAGCAGAGCATGCATAGAGGTAGGACACAATCCTGTCAATTAGTGAGACCTTTGGCAGATAGTAATATTGAGTGAGTTGAACCTTAATTTGTCACTTTGTGTAAACTGTAAAAAAACACGCAAAAAAAAGCAGTTCACTGTCCAGCTTTCCTCTTAGTTACATTCTTCAATCCTTCTACAGAAGTCTAAATGGGAGAGATATCACTTCAATTTTCTTCCATTTGACGTTTCTTTCTCAGTGTTGATTTTAGTGTTTACATTTAATATTACCCACGCTCTTTATCAAACATGCAAATCAAAGTACTGTGAAATAAATAAGCTGATTGGCTGATTGTCACAGGAAGGGCTGAATCTCTACGAGCCAATTAAGAGCTGATGAGCAACAGCTTCGTGCCAACCTGCATGACGGGCTACTTAAAGCTCAACCGTTGACTGCAGTGTTACGTGGTTTCTGGAACAATGGGAGCTGTTCGGGCCTTGCTCATCTGTGTGCTGACCGTCTGTCTGGCCAAAGGTTTTGTTTTTCATTTACACTTTGTTTGAAGCTGATGTTGACTAAATTGTCGGTGAACTGTTGTAAATGAAAGTGTCACGTTTTATATTTTCAGACAATATATTTAGGCTGCTACAAGGTTTTGGTGTAACTGGAAAACAGCACAAACATTTGATTAACAGAAAATGTGCTGTCCGTCGGCTCTAGTTTTCTAGTTGGTGAGACAAATGTAAAGCTTGGTGCCGAGCAGCAGACGAGCAAAAACGGTAAGAACACCGGTGACAGAATCTTTTATTGGGAAGTTGCTTTCTGATGTTAACTTGATGTCTTTTGCATCACAGACCTGTCTCCCAATGAGATTTCTGTAAGGAAGGCCCTCCTGCTTCTCCAGGAGATGGTGCTAATGTTGGAACAAAATCGTAAAGCAGGTGAGCAGGTTCTGTAAAACCCTTCACATAGCTGAGCTCCACCCAACCCGCTGAATAAAGTTATTTTAGGTGAACGATACCAAATTGATGATCTGGCTTCAACTTGCCAGCATGTGAATGCTTTTTTTCTTCAGCCAATCTACAATTGCACAGATGTTCCCTAAATACCTACTGTAGTGCACACAACCTTGTGTGGCTGTACTAGATTAATAAGTGTTGGTTAAAGCATTCTCATAAGATTTGGGCTACAACAGAAGGTCTGATCAAAACAACCCTGATCAGATGGTGTCAGTTTTAAAGTGCTATTGTCAGCTTCACTTGTGCCATAAAGAATTTAAATGCTTTTACATTGTAGAGTTCCAATAAAAATTACTCTATTTGGTTATTAAAGAGTCTTCTGGCCAAAACCTAATGTTAACTTAACTGTCAGGGAAAACTTTTGCTCTAATCTTGAAGACACTGCTGTATAAAGAAACTGCCTTGTCGTTCTAAATAATTCTTATTTTTTCCCTTCAGTACAACTGGAAACCAATCAAGTGGAAGCTGTGGCATCTCTCCAGAAACCGTTCGTGAGCAGATCACCAGAATCTCAAAATTAAGAAGGTTGATTATTGTTACTACAGTCAAAACCTGACAGCCAGCGTCCACAACATGGAGAACCACGTGGCCGACGCCCAGGCCTTGTCGGACCCCGCGGCCGACGACCCCGCGGCCGACGCCCACGCCTTGTCGGACCCCGCGTCCGACGCCCAGGCCTTGTTGGACCCCGCGGCCGACGACCCCGCGACCATCGCCCAGGCCTTGTCGGACCCCGCGGCCGGCGCCCAGGCCTTGTCGGACCCCGCGGCCGGCGCCCAGGCCTTGTCGGACCCCGCGGCCGGCGCCCACGCCACGGGGAACCCCGCGTCCGGCGCCCACGCCACGGGGAACCCCGCGGCCGGCGCCCTCGACTTGTCGAACCCCGCGGCCGGCGCCCTCGACTTGTCGAACCCCGCGGCCGGCGCCCTCGACTTGTCGAACCCCGCGGCCGGCGCCCTCGACTTGTCGAACCCCGCGGCCGGCGCCCTCGACTTGTCGAACGACACGGGCGGCGCTCACGACTTGTCGAACCCCACGGCCGGCGCCCACGACTTGTCGAACCCCACGGCCGGCGCCCACGACTTGTCGAACCCCACAGACTGAGCCCCACGACATGGGGAGCCCCACGACTTGTCGAACCCCACGCCAGTGACTACTGGAGAGCCCTGGCCAGAAACAACAGAGAGCAGAGTTGTTTGAATGAAAGAGTAGGCACCTGAAGGCAGCACAGCAGATGCAGCTCATGCAAGAAGAGACACTTTTGGACTTAGAACCCCACACTACTGTCCATCAGTCACACTGAGGAAAAGTAGGGACTAGTTTTGAGGAACCACGATAAATATTGTCTGCTGTGACTGCTTTAAATAAAACTCTTGATTTGAATTTCTTGTGTTCCTTTTCTTTTGTAAAAAAGTTTGTAGTTTCTGACATATGCAGAGACATGAAATGTATTGTAATTTTAAACCATATTGCCAGGATGTTTACCATTTGATGGATTTCTCTGGATAGGGATCTTGTCAGTGATCTAATTGTTATCGAACAGACCGTTTATGGAGGAAAATGCTGAATATTCCCATCCTTAACTTAAACCAACTATACTCAAAGTGAACAATGACAAAAAACCTGAAATTTAAAAATTCTAAATGTTCCAATATCCCCACCACCAAATAAAAATGCTTAAGGATCATTTTAAGCAACGCTGAGAAATAAAATCTTTTACAATTATTAGTCAAAACTGAAGCTCCATTGGTCCTTCCTAATCGGACCACTGATGACCTGTTTAGCCGTATGTCTTCACTTCACCGCTGGTTGTTGAGATGGTGTCCCACTAACGTGTGCTTCATTCACAATTGAAATACTTTCTGGGGAAAACCTGGTCTGATCCGGGTACGGCATCCATCCCACTTTGGATGGTGCAGCTCTTCTGTCTAGAAATATGGCCGTATCTCTTAACACCCCTAAAACATGACATCCCTGGGTTGAGGCCAGGATGCAGAACAAAAGATGTATCAATAAAAATGTAATGTTTATCCTACTAATTTAATGCATCAAAATATGACAATTATATGCAGATTATTAAATATCAGATCTCTGATCATCAAATAGATTTATTCTGTCTCACAGCTGCAGCAGGAAGAATATCTTAGTATTAATGAAACAACTCCTCCCAGTCATATCAATTATCATATTCCTAGAGATTCAGGCCGAGGAGGAGTGGCAGCAATCTTCCACTCAAGCTTATCAATTAATCCGAGACCTAAATTTAGTCGTAATTCGTTTGAAAGTCTGACTCTTACTCTCTCTCACCCAAATTGGCAAAAAACAAAAAACGATTATATTTGTTGTTGTTTATTTCCCACCGGGTCCTTATTCACAGTTTCTAAATTAATTATCTGACTTTTTATCAGATTTAGTGCTGAGTTCAGATAAAGTGATGATAGTCAGAGACATTAACATTCATGTTGATGTGGACAACGACAGCATCAGTTCTACTTTCAGCTCATTATTAGACTCCATTGGCTTTTCCCAGCATGTAAATAAACCCACTAACTGTGGTAACCACACCCTCGATCTGATGCTGTTGGATGGCATGGAAACTCAAAATTATATTGTATTTCCTCAAAACCCTGTTTTGTCCAACCACTTTTTATTAACAGTTGAAGTTACAACAATGGACGAAACAGCATGTGGGAATAAATCCCAATACAGGAGATGTTTGTCTGATGATGCTGTGTCCAAGTTTAAGGAAACAGTTTCATGTTTATCTCTTTCAATGTCATGTGCTAAAGCAATGGAAGGCATCTACGTTGACTTTAGTTCCACACAAGTGAATCATCTTGTAGAAAACACTGCAGCCTCTTTGCTACAACTCTAGATAATGTCGCCCCTCTGAAGAAGAGAGTCATGAACCAGAGGAGGCATCTCCTCGGTACAACTCACAATTACACTCTGCTAGGCAGGCAATTAGAAATCTGGAAAGAATTTAGAATAATTTCACCTGACCTGGAAGGATAGTCTAATATTATATAAGAAAGCTCTCCATAAGACCAGAACTGCATAATATTCATCATTAATAGAGGAAAACAAGAACAACCCCAGGTTTCTTTTCAGCACTGTAGCAGACTGACAAAGAGTCACAGTTCTGTTGAACCGTCTATTCCTTCAGCTCTCAGCTCCCTGTCACTGATGTGTTGTTAAACACAGCAGCCCTGAAAGCAACCGTGGGACCAGATTTATACTTTGAACATTTCTCACCTCTTGAGCTCTACGAGGTAACTACAGTTATTTCCTCATCTGGATCATCTACCTATCTCTTGGATCCCATCCCAACTAAACTCCTCAAGGAAGTCTTCCCTTTAATTAATACTTCCATATTAGATCAGATCAACCTATCTATTGTAACCGGCTATGTACCGCAGGCTTTTAAAGTGGCTGTAATTAAACCTTGATTTAAAAAGCCGTCTTTTGATCCAGCTGTTTTAGGAAACTACAGACCAATTTCCAACCTCCTGTTTATTTCTAAAATCCTTGAAAAAGTTGTTATAAATCAACTTTGTGATCATCTACAGAGGAATGGTCTGTTTGAAGATGTTCGGTCAGGCTTTAGAGTTCATCATAGCACAGAAACAGCATTGGTGAAAGTTACTAACCATCTTCTAAGAGCCTCAGACAATGGATTTGTCTATGGATTTATTCTGATGGATTATTGTAATTCCTTGTTGTTAGGATGTCCAAATTATTCATGACCCTGCAGTTGATCCAAAATGCTGCAGCAAGAGTACTGATGGGATTTAGAGATCATATTTCTCCTGTTTTAGCTTCTCTTCATTGGCTTCCTGTTAAATCAAGAATAGAATTTCTACAATCTCCTGCTGATTTACAAAGCTCTTCAGGATGAGGCTCCATCTTGTCTCAGAGATTTTATAGAACCACATCATCCTGACAGATCTCATAAAACCACATCATCCAGACAGATCTCATAGAACCACATCATCCTGACAGATCTTACAGAACCACATCATCCTGATAGATCTCATAGAACCACATCATCCTGACAGATCTCATAGAACAACATCATCCTGACAGATCTCATAGAACCACGTCATCCTGACAGATCTCATAGAACCACGTCATCCTGACAGATCTCATAGAACCACATCATCCTGACAGATCTCATAGAACCACGTCATCCTGACAGATTTCATAGAACCACATCATCCTGACAGATGTTATAGAACCACATCATCCTGAAAGATCTTATAGAACCACATCATCCTGACAGATTTTATAGAACCACATGATCCTGAAAGATTTCATGGAACCACGTAATCCTGACAGATTTGATAGAACCACATCATCCTGACAGATCTTATAGAACCACATCAAAAATGTGAATCGAAGTACTGTGAAATAAATAAGCTGATTGGCTGATTGTCACAGGAAGGGCTGAATCTCTACGAGCCAATTAAGAGCTGATGAGCAACAGCTTCGTGCCAACCTGCATGACGGGCTACTTAAAGCTCAACCGTTGACTGCAGTGTTACGTGGTTTCTGGAACAATGGGAGCTGTTCGGGCCTTGCTCATCTGTGTGCTGACCGTCTGTCTGGCCAAAGGTTTTGTTTTTCATTTACACTTTGTTTGAAGCTGATGTTGACTAAATTGTCGGTGTACTGTTGTAAATGAAAGCGTAAGGTTTTATGATGTCAGACAATATATTTAGGCTGCTACAAGGTTTTGGTGTAACTGGAAAACAGCACAAACATTTGATTAACAGAAAATGTGCTGTCCATAGGCTCTAGTTTTCCAGTTGGTGAGACAAATGTAACGCGTGATGCCGAGCAGCAGACGAGCAAAAATGGTAAGAACACCGGTGACAGAATCTTTTATTGGGAAGTTGCTTTCTGATGTTAACTTGATGTCTTTTGCATCACAGACTTGTCTCCCAATGAGATTTCTATAAGGAAGGCCCTCCTGCTTCTCCAGGAGATGGTGCTAATGTTGGAACAAAATCGTAAAGCAGGTTCTGTAAAACCCTTCACATAACTGAGCTCCACCCAACCCGCTGAATAAAGTTATTTTAGGTGAACGATACCAAATTGATGATCTGGCTTCAACTTGCCAGCATGTGAATGCTTTTTTTCTTTAGCCAATCTACAATTGCACAGATGTTCCTTCAATACCTACTGTAGCGCACACAAGCTTGTGTGGCTGTACTAGATTAATAAGTGTTGGTTAAAGCATTCTCATAAGATTTAGCTGAGACAATTGATTGTTTTACCTTTTGATTGGGACTCTCTGCTCCTCCTTAAAGAAACTAATGTCCAAGTCAAAACCTGGTAGCAGGGTGGACCTTGTCTAAATCTTGGAGGGTTTAATTTTAAAAGTTGCAAGATTCAGATCTGGCTCTGCTGTTGTGGTCCAACCAAAACTATTACTTTGATGTTGTGTACTATATTTATGAGTGCCTGTTTCTTTCCAGCTCAGTGAGCATCTCTGCTGGGTTTCTGTCCTCTGATCTGTTTCATGAAGGGCGGAGCTCTTTTTAAAAAAATTTGTTCCTCTTAAATGACACCTGCACAAGAAAGTCTATTTGTGGGAAGCGCTGCATATTGTTCAAACCTGCTGCGATCTACTCAAAACTAGGGAGCAGACTACTGCTAGTTTACGAGCTATGGGTTGGAGACTCCTGGTGTAGAGCCTTTGTTCTTGGCACGCATTCACCTCATATTAGGCTACAACAGAAGGTCTGATCAAAACAACCTTGATCAGATGATGTCAGTTTTAAAGTGCTATTGTCAGCTTCACTCGTGCATTAAAGATTTTAAATGCTTTTACATTTTAGAGTTCCAATAAAACTAACTCTATTTAGTTATTGAGGAGTCTTTTGGGGCAAACCTAATGCCTGGGCTTAACTGTCAAGTAAAACATTTGCTTTAATCTTGAAGACACTGTTGTATAAAGGAACTGCCATGTTGTTCTCAATCCTCCCCCCTCCCCCTCTCTGCAGTACAACTGGAAACCAATCAAGTGAAAGCTGTGGTATCTCTCCAGAAACCGTTCGTGAACAGATTTCAGAATCTCAAAATTAAGAAGGTTGAGTCTTACGACAATCAAAACCTGACGGCCAGCGCCCACGACTTGGGGAACCGCACGGCCGGCGCCCACCGCATTGCGAACCACACGGCCGGTGCCCACGTCTTGGGGAACCGCACGGCCGGCGCCCACCGCATTGTGAACCACACGGCCGGCGCCCACGACTTGGGGAACCACACGGCCGGCCCCCACGACATGGAGAACCACACGGCCTGCGCCCACGGCATTGCGAACCACACGTCCGGCGCCCACGATTTGGGGAACCACTCGGCCGGCGCCCACGTCTTGGGCAACCACACTGCCGGTGCCCACGGCATGTCGAACCACACGGCCGGCGCCCACGACTTGGGGAACCACACGGCCGGCGCCCACGACTTGGGGAACCACACGGCTTGCGCCCACGACGCGTCGAACCACACGGCTTGCGCCCACGGCATTGCGAACCACACGGCCGTCGCCCACGACTTTGGGAACCACTCGGCCAGCGCCCACGTCTTGAGCAACCACACTGCCGGTGTCCACGGCTTGGGGAACCACACGGCCGGCACCCACGATGCGTCGAACCACACGGCCGGCGCCCACGGCATTGCGAACCGCACGGCCGGCGCCCACGACTTGGGGAACCGCACGGCCGGCGCCCACGGCATGTCGAACCGCACGGCCGGCGCTCACGGCATGTCGAACCGCACGGCCGGCGCCCACGGCATGTCGAACCGCTCGGCCGGCGCCCACGACTTGGGGAACCACTCGGCCGGCGCCCACGACTTGGGGAACCACTCGGCCGGCGCCCACGGCATTGCGAACCACACGGCCGGCGCCCACGGCATTGCGAACCACACGGCCGGCGCCCACGGCATTGCGAACCACACGGCCGGCGCCCACGGCATTGCGAACCACACGGCCGGCGCCCACGGCATTGCGAACCACTCGGCCGGCGCCCACGTCTTGGGCAACTACACTGCCGGTGTCCACGGCATGTCGAACCACACGGCCGGCGCCCACGACTTGGGGAACCACACGGCCGGCGCCCACGATGCGTCGAACCACACGGCCTGCGCCCACAGCATTGCGAACCACACGGCCAGCGCCCACGACGCGTCGAACCACACGGCCTGCGCCCACGACTAAGGGAACCCCACGCCCGGCGTCCAAGACAAGGTGAACTACAGGCCATTGACTACTGGAGATCCATGGCCAGCAATGAGAGGGCAGAGTTGTTCGAGTTAAAGAGTAGGCAGCTGGAGTAGCACAGCAGTTCCAGCTCATACAAGAAGAGGCACTTTTAGACTTAGAACCCCACACTACTCTGTCCACATCAGTCACACTGAGGAAAAGTAGGGACTAGTTTTGAGGAACCATGATAAATATTGTCTGCTTTAACTTTAAATAAAACTCTTGATTTGAATTTCTCGTGCGTTCCTTTTGTAAAAGAAAGAAAGGTGTATAGTTTCTGGCATATCCAGAGACTTGAAATGTACTGTAAGTTTAAGCCATATTTCCAGGATGTTTACCATTTGATGGATTTCTATGGACAGGGGTCTTGTCAGTGTTCTGATTTTTATTGAACAAACATTTTAAATCTGGCACAAATATTCATTGTAAACTGTTCATTTTTCAAACCTGATGTTTTTTTAAAATATATTTTCTAAAGACTAAATATGAAAACACAAACAACTTTTGGCTCCAGCTGTTCTGCAACACTTCAGAACAAATGTGTTCTTGATTTACAAACCACCAGATGTCGTCGCTGAGCTGAAATCCCTGAAGCTGACAGAACCGAGAGAAGCTTCAAGGCTCCCAAAGGTCTCATCTGACCACCATTATGGATAATCAGCACATGAAAGTTGGAACATCACATGAATCCCAGCAAAACTTTGTCTTCTGTCACTTTTGGGGGGTTTGATCAGCTGCTTCCTGAGTCATTGAAAGATGATCATACAGTTGATATTTACCTTCTTAACGCCTCTAGAGGACAAAGTCTAAAGACTCTGCTGACCCTCGAGCCTCTCCACATTTAATTTGAGTTTAGTGCACTTGACCATTTTGTCCAATTCAGCCTCAGCTGTACAAAACATGCTGAACAATAGCATGCTGATTATAAAACTGAAATTAATCATATTGGATAATGATGGCTCTGGACAATCTTGTTTAAAATGTAGTGAAACAAAGAGGACAAAAAGCAGATTTTTACATGAGTTGCATCAGATGGAAATACTCAACAATCCCCTGAATGAAGATGAGAGTTTAGTGTGTTTACTAGGATGTGTATTTATTTCTCTGCTCTTCTTTTCTGTCTCTGCTCTCCTATTAAAAGGGAGTTTTTCCTTCCAGCTGTTGCTACGTGGGAATTGTTCAATTTCCCTATAATGTTATAAAGTTCTGTTCTGAAGACTTTATTATGTTCAGTGCCCAGAGATGACTTCTGTTGTGATTTGGTGCTATAATAAATAATTCAAATTTCATTATTTATAGTTTGAATTGGATTTTTTTGTAATAACTCTAGATTCTACTGTATCTATTATATTGTGCATAATGAACCCCCAACAAGTTTTCACGGGGAGACAATAAAGTACTGGACATGAATGAAATAGGTTTTATGCAAAGACAAAGATGGTAGAACTCAATGTTACCAATAATTTGATCAAAATACAGTTTGAGAATATGTTGTACTTTATGTACAGCTTACTTTCTGTGGTCACTGTGGGAGGAGGTTTTTTTTTTTAAATTTGTACCTCAGGACAACAGCCATATGTTTAACTTGTATATATGCCCACTTGATGGCCACTTTGACCTGCTTGCTAAGGCTTCGTTCCAGCTGGTTTCTTCCGTTGGTGTGAGCAGAGCATGCATAGAGGTAGGACACAATCCTGTCAATTAGTGAGACCTTTGGCAGATAGTAATATTGAGTGAGTTGAACCTTAATTTGTCACTTTGTGTGAACTGTAAAAAAACACGCAATAAAAAGCAGTTCACTGTCCAGCTTTCCTCTTAGTTACATTCTTCAATCCTTCTACAGAAGTCTAAACGGGAGAGATATCACTTCAATTTTCTTCCATTTGACGTTTCTTTCTCAGTGTTGATTTTAGTGTTTACATTTAATATTACCCACGCTCTTTATCAAACATGCAAATCAAAGTACTGTGAAATAAATAAGCTGATTGGCTGATTGTCACAGGAAGGGCTGAATCTCTACGAGCCAATTAAGAGCTGATGAGCAACAGCTTCGTGCCAACCTGCATGACGGGCTACTTAAAGCTCAACCGTTGACTGCAGTGTTACGTGGTTTCTGGAACAATGGGAGCTGTTCGGGCCTTGCTCATCTGTGTGCTGACCGTCTGTCTGGCCAAAGGTTTTGTTTTTCATTTACACTTTGTTTGACGCTGATGTTGACTAAGTTGTCGGTGAACTGTTGTAAATGAAAGCGGAAGGTTTTATGATGTCAGACAATATATTTAGGCTGCTACAAGGTTTTGGTGTAACTCTGGAAAACAGCACAAACATTTGATTAACAGAAAATGTGCTGTCCGTAGGCTCTAGTTTTCCAGTTGGTGAGACAAATGTAAAGCTTGATGCCGAGCAGCAGACGAGCAAAAACGGTAAGAACACCGGTGACAGAATCTTTTATTGGGAAGTTGCTTTCTGATGTTAACTTGATGTCTTTTGCATCACAGACCTGTCTCCCAATGAGATTTCTATAAGGAAGGCCCTCCTGCTTCTCCAGGAGATGGCGCTAATGTTGGAACAAAATCGTAAAGCAGGTGAGCAGGTTCTGTAAAACTCTTCACATAGCTGAGCTCCACCCAACCCGCTGAATAAAGTTATTTTAGGTGAACGATACCAAATTGATGATCTGGCTTCAACTTGCCAGCATGTGAATGCTTTTTTTCTTTAGCCAATCTACAATTGCACAGATGTTCCTTCAATACCTACTGTAGCGCACACAACCTTGTGTGGCTGTACTAGATTAATAAGTGTTGGTTAAAGCATTCTCATAAGATTTAGCTGAGACAATTGATTGTTTTACCTTTTGATTGGGACTCTGCTCCTCCTTAAAGAAACTAATGTCCAAGTCAAAACCTGGTAGCAGGGTGGACCTTGTCTAAATCTTGGAGGGTTTAATTTTAAAATTTGCAAGATTCAGATCTGGCTCTGCTGTTGTGGTTCAACCAAAACTATTACTTTGATGTTGTGTACTATATTTATGAGTGCCTGTTTCTTTCCAGCTCAGTGAGCATCTCTGCTGGGTTTCTGTCCTCTGATCTGTTTCATGAAGGGCGGAGCTCTTTTTAAAAAAATTTCTCCTCTTAAATGACACCTGCACAAGAAAGTCTATTTGTGGGAAGCGCTGCATATTGTTCAAACCTTCTGCGATATACTCAAAACTAGGGAGCAGACTACTGCTAGTTTACGAGCTATGGGTTGGAGACTCCTGGTGTAGAGCCTTTGTTCTTGGCACGCATTAACCTCATACTAGGCTACAACAGAAGGTCTGATCAAAACAACCTTGATCAGATGGTGTCAGTTTTAAAGTGCTATTGTCAGCTTCACTCGTGCATTAAATAATTTAAATGCTTTTACATTGTAGAGTTCCAATAAAACTAACTCTATTTAGTTATTGAAGAGTCTTTTGGGGCAAACCTAATGCCTGGGCTTAATTGTCAAGTAAAACTTTTTTTCCAATATTGAAGACACTGTTGTATAAAGAAACTGCCTTGTCATTCTCAATAAAAAAAAAAATGTTTTCCCCCCTTCAGTACAACTGGAAACCAATCAAGTGGAAGCTGTGGCATCTCACCAGAAACCGTCCGTGACCAGATCACAGGATCTCAAAATTAAGAATGTTGAGTCTTACGAAAGTCAGAACCTGATGGCAAGCGTCCACAACATGGAGATCCACCTTGCCGACGCCCATGACGCGTCGAACCACACGGCTGTGGCCCACGACACGGGGAACCACACGTCCGGCACCCACGATTTGGGGAACCACACAACTGTGGCCCACGACTCGGGGAACCACACGTCCGGCGCTGACATGTCAAACCACACGGCCCACGTCCACGACTTGGGGAACCACACGGCCGGTGCTCACGATACGTCGAACAACACGGCCGGCGTCCACGACTTGTCGAACTACACGTCCGGCACCCACAACTCAGGGAACCACACGGATGGCGCTGACATGTCGAACAACACGGCCCGCGTCCACGACCTGGGGAACCAGACAGCCGGGGACCACGACATGTCGATCCCCACGGCCGGCGACCACAGGCCAGTGACTACTGGAGATCCATGGCCAGCAACAACAGAGAGAGTTGTTTGAGTTGGCACCTGAAGGCAGCACAGCAGATGCAGCTCATGCAAGAGACACTTTTGGACTTGGAACCCCACACTACTCTGTCCACATCAGTCACACTGAGGAAAAGTAGGGACTAGTTTTGAGGAACCATGATAAATATTGTCTGCTGTAACTGTTTAAATAAAACTCATGATTTGAATTTTTCGTGTGTTCCTTTTCTTTTGTAAAAAAAAAAAAAAGTCATTGAAAGATGATCATACAGTAGATGTTTACCTTAACACCTCGAGAGGACAAAGTCTAATGACTCTGCTGAATCTCGAGCGTCTCCACATTTATTTGAATTTAGTGTACTTGACCATTTTGTCCAATTCAGCCTCAGTTGTACTAAAGTAAGCGAACATGCTAAACGTTAGCACGCTGATTGCAAAACTGAATTTAATCATATTGGATAATAATGGCTCTGGACGATCTTGTTTAACGTCATGTAAATGTAGTGAAACAAACAAGACAAAAAGCAGAAACATCGAACTACACAGCCGGCGACCATGACAAGGTGAACCACAGGCCAGTGACTACTGGAGATCCATGGCCAGCAACAAGAGCAGAGTAGTTTGAGTTCGAGTTGGCACCTGAAGGCAGCTCATGCAAAAAGAGACACTTTTGGATTTTCGTCTCAGATGTTAATGTCTTCCTTTCCAGGGCAAGTCTTGAACCTGGAACCTTCTGACCGGGAGGCAACAATACCAACCACTGCACCGTTAATCACTCTTCAATAACATGTTTAAAAGTTATACAAGTCATATAAGTCAGACAAACATGCAATGAGGGCAGCAAAACATTGCAGCTCCAAGCCAGCGTTGTCATCTCACAATCAGGAGGTTCTGGGTTCAATAGGGTGCCTGGAACTTAGTTTGTGGAGGATTGTATGTTATTGCTTGAATGTAATATTTTACATTATGGACTACATGCATAAGTTAGTCATCAATATTATGGACGACAAACTTTACTTTTATTAGTTTTGACAGAACATGCAAATTCCACATAGAAAGTCCCAGGCGGGAATCGAACCGGGAACCTTTAGACTGCGAGACAAGTTCCGCATAGTTTCTGTTCTTTCTTTTGCAGATGTCCCGTCATGGAGCTGCATGTCTCTGTCCTGCGCTTGTCGTCTCCACCAACACTTCTTCTCTTCTATCTCTATGCTGTCCTTTTCTCGCTCTGCTCTCCTCTCACCCCAACCGGTGGAGGCAGATGTTCTCCACCTCTGAGCCTGGTTCTGTCGGAGGTTTCTTCCTGTTAAGAGGGAGTTTTTCTTCCCTCTGTTGGAGGTTTTTCTCCCTGAAAGAGGAGTTTTTTTTCCCTCCTAGCTGGAATTGTTGAATTGTTTGGTTTCTCTGTATAATATTGTAAAGTCTTGCTGTAAGCACTTTGATGTGTTAAGTGCCATGAAATAACCTGTGTTGTGATTTGGCGCGATATAAATAAAATTGAATTGAATTAAAGACAGCAATCTAAGGTTAAAAGTCTTTTATTTTCTACAAAAGATATTCAAGATGGTAAATGTGATTATATGAAGTGTAAAACCTTTAAGCCATTATCGTTCTGAACATAAATTACCTTAATAGCATCCTTTAGTTTGAGTGCAAAAAGTTTGTCAGTCTTTCAGTGCTTCAGATTGATCCTGTTGAAAAAACTGAATGACAAATCAAGAAATTCAAGGTAAACTTCAGTCGCTTTCACATGCACCATGTGTACAAAATCAAGTCCTTGTTAACTGCTTAATTCCATTTCTATTGTGTATCTATAAGGTCCCCATCGATGTTGTAATAAGTGCTGTTATTTTTATGCTGCAACAGTTACTCGGTGTCTTGTGTCGCATTCAGTCATTTCCGAGCCACCTGCAGCATTTCCTCCACAGTCAGTAGTTTTTCTCTCGGTTTTCCACTTGCTTCACCCCTGCTCATCTCCACGTTGTCGATCTTTTCCCAGTCTGAGAAAGTCACTGCTTTCACTCCTGCAGATGACAAAACACACGTGTGTGGCTTAATGGCATTCGTTTAACAAAAGACCGCCTCGTAGCTGAACGTCTAACAGGCATTTTAATCTAAATGAAATGCTACACAACCAAACTGATAAGCAGATTGGCCCTTAGTGGGGAGCATTTTTCATGGTGAATTCCTTTTTGTTCATCAATAGCAGGAAAGTTGCAATGAAACAATCGGAAAATCCAATTCTTTGCTGGAGTCCGGATTAGGCTGCAAGAATTTCCTTCCTGTTGGAAGTTGGTAAATCTGGACAATACGTGCGCTACGGAGAGAGCGATCTGTTGGCACTTTTTAAAAAAAATTGTACTCTATTAATCCCCGAGGGGAAATTCTTTTGCTGCAGCAGCATCCCGAGGGGGAGCTGCTGCAACAGGCTGCCACGACCGCAGCGCCAACTAACCTGAGGTGCATGTTTTTGGGTGATGGGAGGAAGCTGGAGAACCCGGAGAGAACCCACGCAAGCACAGGGAGAACATGCAAACTCCGCACAAAAAGGCCCAGGACCGGATTCGAACCCGGAACCTTTTTGCTGTGAGGCGACAATGTTAACCACTGCACCACCGTGCCGCCCTTGCAGTGATTATTGTCAGTTAGTATGAAAAGAAATGGTTACTATTGATCATGTTAGTAGAATCGCATCAATGGCCAGCAGCCACATTTAGTCCGAGCACGGTTGTGGAAATATCGACATTTTCTCTTCTAATATGACTCACAAACTGAGGAAGTTTGGGCTTCGGCAACAAAGACATTTTGATCTGTCCGAGTAGCTTCGTGGCCTCTGAGGACGATTACATCCAGAGACATGCAGAGTAGAGCGTGAGACCGTAAGACACAGTGGGACCACTGTTTATGTCCAGATGTTGACATCTCTTTGTTGTCATTTTTTTGCTGTCATGTTGCATCCATCTGCGGTCATTTTGGATTTTTGCCATAATTCTCTTTGATGTTTTACACCTCTGTGGTCATTCAGCGTGTCTGTAGTCTTTTTGCACTGTTTTGCGTCTATTAGTTTTTGTTTGAATCTTTCTGTAGTTGTTTTGCATCTTTTTGTTGTTATTTCAATGTTCTTTGTAGTTGTTCGCTTTATAGTTGTTTTGCATCTCTTTTGTATCCCTTTTCTTCTTTTTTCTTCTTCTAGACCTTTTGGGCCTTTAAGTCTGCAAATTGTGTTCAAGGAGTTTCTTCTATTTTTTGGTTTATTGTGTCAGACTAGTATAATATCATTTTTGATTTGTCTCTCATGTAGTTTGACAACTATTATGATATCCTGCTGACCCCCCCTCCCCCCCCAAAAAAAAAAATCGCACAACACTAATCCATGCAAATTTATATTTGTCTCCACTCATTAGTTGTGAGCTAATAGGGCTCAGCAAGAGGTGGAAAAATATTGAGACAGGGAAGTACCTTTCTTCTCCAGCAGAGCGCTGATGCTTTGTGAACCGGGCTTGGCAGCAGATACATCCAACGCTCCAGAGTCCATGTCCTCCATCAAAGTTCGTGCTGTGTCAAAGCTATTGTTCATGGTAGTAGCTATCACACCTGTGGGACCTGTTTTCAGCCAGCCGCTACAATACAGACCTACAGAGAACCATGGATTCATTAAACATTTATAATGTTCGTGGAAAAGTAGTCTTGTTATTCGTGGTATTTGCAGGGTACCTGTTGCTTGTTCAACGCGGCCTATGGAGTTTGGGACGATGGCTTTACGGGAGTCAAATGGCACTAATGGATCAATAGGGAGACTCTTGTAGCCAATGCTGCTAATGACCAGGCCACAGGTGACGTCTTCCACTTCTCCAGTGAGAACAGCCCGAGCTCCATCCCCTGAACCCTGGTCGCACAGAGGTAGCACACTTTAACCAGGACAGCACACTCAGCAGCTGCACATGCTGAGGCACACGGGCACTTCAAATCCTCTAAACAATCCAAATCCTGTTTACCTCCAGCTTGTTGACCGCCAGTCGGATGCCAGCTACTCGGTTGTGGTCCGGGTCGGCCAGGACTTCGACGGGGCTCCGGAAGAATCGAAAGCCCCAGATACGGGAGGCCTGGCTTCGTCTCCCCTGCTCCACCTCACCGGGCATCTCCAGGGCCGTCTTCAGCATCAGCTCCGTCAGACGCTTCCTGGACCTCGGCAAATCTGAAACAGAAGAGACACTTCCGCTAATAATCTCTCTGATTTGCTTTCATTTCAAAGCTCAAATGTTTAATCTCACATTTAAAGTAGTTACAGTCTCTATGCTCTGTCCCTGTGCTGGTATGCATGTCCATATTTGGAATATTTTCGACATCTATGTGCGTTAGTTATAATTTGTAACACCAGTTTTTGACTCGCTGATTGTTTGCAAGTGTTTTTCTTGACAACTTTTTCATCAACTGAAACTAAACCAATCCTTTTTTAGTCAGTGATTTTTGATGAGAGACAAAACTACAATGTTTTGAGCAGCAAAAAGGAATCAGACTGAAATTCACAGACTTCTGATCTCAGAACGACTAAATCTAAAAAATAGTCATCAAAATGAACACTATACAATACATTGTTATATAGCGTGCAGGCATGTACAGTAATTTCAATCTGTGTTTGCGTGCATGTAACCGCACGCTATTTTAGTAAAAACGGAAAAAGTGTGTGAATGTGTCTGTGTCTCTCTATAACTGTAACACACATGCATGCACAGTAAGACTCACGTCACAAAAATATTTAAAGCTGCTGACCTTTAAAAAATTTCCTGTAACTGCACATTTTTTGACGTGCTGTAACCACAATGCCGTCACTGCAGCGATGCAAGTTCAAGTTCAGCAGCACTGATACTAAGACAGACACAAACCACCAGTTTCTCTTACTGCTTATCGCTTATAATAGACGTGAGATCAAGGTTCTCATAATAATCAGTGTAAGGAGGCTGTTATCACTTGAAACCTGAGCGGGCTCGCCGCCATCAATCAGCTCAATGTCAGTTGTGTAGCGAGGACGAGGACCGGACCGAAGGTCGACAGGATGTTGCGTAATCCTCTAACTATTTTGCAGTTTCTACAGGTTTCAGCTGCTAACCACAGCACACATTTCCTCCTTTCTTCGGAGATTTTCAACAGTCTGTGAATAAGTCAGACATATTTTTCACATGTTCTTAATGCTGACTGTGTGACATTAAATTCACTCAAACTGTGAACTACAGTTTTTGTCGGGCTTCAAACCAACGGAGTGATGAAAAACTCAATGGACACGTACAGTTCAACAGATGAGCAGACGAGTAAAATCCTCAAAATAAGGAAAAATATCAAGATAAACTTTCATTTCATTTCTTACCTTTAATAGCCTCTTTGACACCCTCAAAGTCAGCCGCCATCATCTCCGGCTTGGTGCGAGGGAGGTTCACCATTTCTCTGACCTCCTGCAGACAAGGAGAGGAGAGCAGGGATGGCTGGGCTGCATTAAAACATCCCGTGAACTTGAAGGAACAAATATTTCTTGAATGAAGGTGTTTGATTAATTCACTGCAACTTGGATCTTAGTTTTCATTTCGGTTCTGTGTCTGTCCGTCTATATGTGTCTGTTAGTGACTGTTGATTGGTCTGCAGCCTCTCGACAAACGTCAGCTGGGAAACGCCCCAGTCCTTCCGCAACCCTCTGAAGTGTAACAGTTATAGCTAACTGATGGCTCGTTAGCTAGATTAAATATTAAAAAAAAATGTTAAAAACGTATTAAAATAATTATCCCTCAAAATATTGGATAAACAGTGGAACAAATTACCAAAACTAACAAATAAATAGTTAAAATAAAAGGCCAAAACTAACAGATAAACACTTACAAAATTTGCGAAAAATAGCAGATCAATAGTTGAAATGAGATAGAAGAAGTAATGAATTTGATACGTGCCATAATTACCAAAAGGTAATGTTTAAATAGTTGAATTAATAATTTAAATATATAAAAAAAAAAGTTAAATAACTGACAAAAACTAGCCTATAAGTAGTTAAAAAACAACAACTGATAAATGGTTAAATATTTTGTCAAAACTAAAAGATAAACGTTTAAAATAATTAGTTTGATGTAATACATAGTAAATTTAAACAGTTAGTTATATAGATCGACGGTACCTGCACCAATGCAAGACGTAATATTAGGAACACGAGTATGACAAAACAATTATTTAATTGTATAAAGAAATCATTGTAACAATATCCACTGTTGTAGTATTAATTAATATCTACTTTAAAACCAGCTGAAAGTTGATATTTGTAACCTGCTGGTTGAAGAAAGGATGGTTTCGGAGTCTCACTGTACGTGTGTGTAAAGAGGAATATTTTAAAATGCCATCCCATTCGGTTGGTCGTGTATTGAATGAAGTCAAGTGACAGACTGTTTTTGGTTGGTGGTTTCAGTGTTCACCAGAGAAGTGGTTGCGGCTGAGAGATTTTTCACTCGATGTCTTCTCTCTCTCTTCCCCCTCAGACTCTCACCTTGACGGTGCAGGCGACCTGCATGGGTCCTCTCCTGCCAACAATCAGCACCCTGCGGACGAGACTCTCCGCCAGAGCCTCCAGCGCCGGCTGGGTGATGTCAGTTTTCTGTAAAAAAACAAGAATAAAACAAAAATAAAACAAAACAGTACAATGTTTCCATCAGTTTCTGCCATAACAACTGGATTTCTTAGTGGTTGGAGAGGTTATGTTTATTTGAAGTAATTTTGGTCTTTTTTAATTTTATGTTATTTTTAATGCCACAGGTACCCAATTATTTTAAGTTTTGGTCTTTTTCAATGAAATTCTGGTTTTGGTACATTTGTGTTGCCATACATTTGAGGATCTGTAGATGGCACTCACTCCTCACTTCAATCTCCCAAACCAGTTCTTCTTCTTTTAATCCCAACTTTGCATTCAACAATACTATGTCTGTTTAGAGGTAAACTGTGGGAGGCGGGTTGGTCTCTACGCGCTTCTTTTCTTTCCCATAGTTCAGTTCAGTGCTATATCTGAAAGTATCTCTGGCTTCCAAGCTGCATGTTTCTGATCGGCAGTCCCTACCAACCAGATCTTCCCTCCTCCCCACAAGTCGAGGCATATGGTTGCCCACCTCTGAGTCTGGTTCTGATACTGTAGATCAGAGGTCTTCAACAGGGGGTCCGCAGAGGTACTGCAGGGGGTCGTGCAATTTTTGGTTGATTAGACAATTTTTCATATTAAAAAAAAAAAAAAATGTCCCCCAATTTTAAATGTCTTCAAATAGACATTAACATGAATCCAACATATTGTAGTGAATGGATAAATGGAGACAGAAGATGTTATCTTTCAGTCAGAAATGGACACATTCAGAGACACACAGGAGCTCTCTCAAGCTGGACACCGGTTCACTCACAGACAAGCCTGGACATGTCCCTCCAAAACTCCTTCAGTTTAACATAAAACACAATTTTATACCAGATATATAGTAGATGGTCCCTGCTCCATCTCTCTATCAGTTTGGGGGTCCTTGGCCTGAAAAATGTTGAAGACCCCTGCTGTAGATTATGAATTAAGGGAAACATGTTTTAATATTTTTTTTAAACCTTATTTCACAGATTTTTCAGCAAAAATTAAAAAGTCCAAATGTGAAAATCATTTATCAAACTTATAAAACTTATGAAAGCTCATTATTGCCATGGAGTAAAGTAGTCCAGCCAAAAACAATCACTACCACCAGTTTTCGGGGGCCTCAAAGATCAAAAGTAAAATTTTCGAATGAGTTGTTGCAGAGACGGCTTCGTTATCTCTGAACCTGCTGTAAGTGTGGAAGGACGACCTTGAATCGTAGCCGTGACCTTCAGCGAAGATATTCTACGGTCGACCTACTCGTAGTCACTGTGTCTTACCTTCACTCTTCTTTTCCAAGTTATGTTTTAATGTGTTTTTATTTTTACATTTTGCAAAATCATAGAGTCAAAGACAACACATGGCTCTCTGCTGGTGGAATCTGACACTCAAATCGTGGTTGAATGAACCAACATTGTTTTTCCTCCTTGATGAACAGTTTTCAACATTATTCTAGTAGATACAAATTGTTAAATAAATTTGCATCATGACATTAACGCGACCGGACCTTGTGGTCTTACTGACAGAAAACTTATTTATTGTTATATTTGATCTTAATTCTGTGTGTTTCTCACCTGTAAAATGTCGACGGGAGAGAGCAGGATTCTGGCCACATCCAAGGCTACGTTGCCTTGTCCCAGAATGACGGCTGTTTCGCAGCTCAAGTCTGGACTCAGCTAAATGAAAAAGACATAAGAGAGAGAGAAAGTGAGATTTGATCACAAACCGTCTGTGTGAACGGTAGAAGTAGACCGGTCGGACTTTTTCTTTTTTTTCAAACGTGGCAACATTTGCTTGATTTACAAGAAACATTCACTTGTAAAGCAGAAATACAGAAGTTCTACCTCTCGACAGCTGGGCAGCCCGTTGTACCAGCCCACGAAGTCTTTGGCAGAGTACACACCGGCCAGGTTTTCCCCCGGCACTCCGATACTCCTGTTTCCTTCTGCGCCATAACTCTGACAGAATATATATATAAAAAAAAAAACATGAATGACTATGAATATGCACTTTTATTTCCAGGTGACTTGACAGCGCGGACTCAGCGGTTTATGTTCATGTCATGTTTATGTTCCTACCAGGACGACGGCGTGGTAGGACTGCTGCAGCTCACTGACGCTCACATCTTTCCCGACGTTCACGTTGCCATAGAAACTACAACGTGAATTTTTGGCTGTCTGCGTGAATGTATTGATGACGTTCTGCGGAGAAGAAGAGATCAGAAATATTTAAAAAATAAAAAAATATGATTTTATATCTCCTGTGATGGAGTTTAAACCCTAATTAAAGGGATCTGTGAGCGTAACGGACTCAGTTGAATGAAGAATACATGTCGCTGTATTAAGTTATGGTGCGAGGCCTAAATGATAATATGACGACAGGTGTGATGACCCTTCGATTCGTTTCACTGCTCTGATGTCACAGACATGATTGTCTGGTAGATGACGAGACGCCACTCGCTTTATCTGTCTGAAGCCAGCAGCGACTAAACTTAGCTTAGCATAAATACCACAAGCAGGCTAAAAAAAAAAAAAGACAGTGTGGCTCGGTGGTCAAACGCTCTGCAGTAAATGTGATACTTTCCAAATTTGAAGTCGCAGTCATTCGATAGAAATATCTAGTTGAAATGTTACCGAGTTCGATGAGAAGATAGGGCTGGACGTCAGCAAACGTGTCAGAAGAAAGATCAAAAACACCATTAACATGTTGTATGTCATTTCTTTACACACACACAGGTAGAAAAACAAACAGATGTGGTTTTACTGGAAATGACGTAACCGCTAACCCTGCTCTCGCTAGAAATGAGGCGCAGAACTGCTGAATTAGTACTTTTTACTTTTTACTAGCAGTTTCCCTTTCGGCTTACAGTGTTTATGCTAAGCTAGGCTAACCACATCCTGACTCTGTGCTCGACAGAGCTGCGAAGATAAGCTGATTACATTTTTGAATAACAGGAAATTGATCTGTAACTATTTTTGATAAGATAAGATTGTCTCTTGATCTCAGCAGGCAGTTCCTGTTGTATTTATCTTAAGACAATAAGGAAACGATGTATTTTCTGCAAGCCAAGAACTGAAGAGACGGAGAGGAGAGTGGCATCAATCTTATCTAGAAAAAAAAAAATAGAAGTATTTTTCAAATGCTGAACTTAACTATCACTTAAAAACGACTTGGTTGACAAAAGACGTTAGTTTTAAACAAACGTTCAGTAGAAAAGTGGAGATGCTTATTGTAAGTTAGAAAAAGAGCATCGGGATGTTTGAAGGAAGGAATGCACTCGTTTATGTTTACAGGTTTAGAGTCGTCAACTTTCATTCTCACATTGATTACATCTGGCAGACATAAAAAAAGTTTACTTTCTGTTTGGCATGTTTGATCACGTAATTTTTCCACTAAAGCTGCCAGGGACCTTTTCCCTGAGAGAAACCTGAGAGCTTCCATAAACAGGGTTGTCTGACATGTTTACAGAGTTTCCTTTTACCCAATAATGCAAATTACTGAGATCCCACTGCATATTATTTTATTACTGGCCGGTAAGATATCGGTCATGAACGAAAGATATCAGTCATTAAAAAAAATAAAAAGAAGTAATTAATAAAAAACGAATGAATTCAATTTGTAACAGAAATCACCACAGCTCCTGATCGGAGAGCTGGAACACCTTCTTTGTAATAAAGCTGGATTTCAACTGATGCAGGATGTTTGATGATGATACCAACACCGATATTAGTGGGTAAAAAAAAATATTCTTTTATATACATGCCGTATAAACAGTATCTTTAAACACTTTTTTTTTTTTGTTGCACTGATCCCTCAAATGCCGTTATCAACCCCTTTTGTGACAAATTTATTTAACAGAGGCAGGATACTTCACAATGTATTGTTCCCACCGACTTCAGTGCAATAAAACAGTAAATTTCCCTGTTAATTTAATAATCATAAATAACGATATAAAGAAATCACAGATACAAATTCCAATTCACCCCAAGCATCTTCTTCTGATTTATGTTCCATCAAAAAAAGTTTTCTCGTGCCCGTACTGATGTCTGAGAGAGGACAATATCGGCCCATAAAATCTGCTCGCCGTTATATCGGCCGAGCTCGACAGCACACCACAAAACTGCAAAGCTGGCAACTTCAAAACCTGCGCAGGTCTCTGTTCTCATCCAATTTAATGTTTCAGGAAATTAGCTGCGGTACCTTGACTTCAGGATGATCAGGGGCCACTCCAAACCTCACCAGGCCGAAGGGGACGGGCAGCCGCTCGTAAATGTCCACCTGAACGTCTTGACGAGTCTGAGACAGAAACAGACGCAAAGCGCAAAATGGAAATCTTTTCATTCTAGTTCTACGTAGAATAATATTGGTCAGAGTTGCACACATACACATCGATATCTCGCTGGTATGTTCGGTCTGCTCACCGTATTGTTACGGGGGAGCTGTGTCACTGAATGCAGGACAGGAAGTCTATCAAATATCACAAAATCACAATCCATCGATTTTCTGCCTGTTCAGTTTGTTACAAACGCCAGACGTGTCTAAATATACGGGATACTCGGTTAAATTAAGAATGCAGCTTTCATGTCAAAAGTCTTTATCTGTTTTTAAACAATACCGGTGATTTCTATAATATTTAAGATGTATTTCCTTCTTATTGATTACTGATCAATTGTAAAATTGCTTCCATTTCCATCCAAATTTTGTTTATTATTTAAAATAAAAAACACGATTACATATTTTTTTAGAAAGGTTTCACAATTCAGTCTTTGACTACATTTCTTCTGAAATATTTTGTTCATTTATGTCAAAAGTCACATTATCTACAAATACATTATTCGCAGTGAGTCAGCCGGGAAACGACTTACAAATGTCGTCGTAATCTCACACAAATGTATAAGAAAGTTTTTTCTTTTGAGGAGGATCAGGCCCGTTCTTGTGCACCAGTTGTCTGCTGTCATACAGATTTCTGCTCAGAGGAGCTGTGAGACAAGATCGAGCTTTAACTTCACTTGTGAATTTGTGTTTTCACGAAGTCACAAAAGAGAAGCTTTAATTAATAAAGCCTGAGCAACGCTAATTTACATACTTTACATTTGGAATACGTAACATAACACAGACACATGGATGAATGATAGATATTATTTTCAGCGTCGTACTATTAGTGAGTTATTTGATATCGACTGTGGAAACAGTGTGTGTGTGTGTGTGTGTGCGTGCTGTGCCTACATAGAGTCTCGCAGAGCTGAAGAAAAAAAAAAACATGATCAAAAGGAAATAAAATCTAATAGTACACATAAAAAATAAAATGTAAGGCCGATCTGGGAAGGTGCTGAGGATATACAGAAAACCATGAGGTTTAGAATAAAAACGAAGTATGTGCTTTCTACTGAAAAAAAAAGAAAAGTGTCTTGTGTTCTGTTGCATGATGACTAAAAGAAAACTTGAACTGCAAACAAAAATAATTTTAAAACACAAAAGAGCCAAGCTGCTATATTTAAATAGACTATAATAAGCCTGTGAATAGGGGGCTCGGTTTGCGCTGACATAGCCCAGTGAATCAAAAATACCAGCATAGTCTGCTAGTTATTTCCTGAACTACGCATGTTGAGCATCTATTCAAAAGCCAACTGAAAGTTAGTGTCGTGTCGATACAGTACGCAGGCGGAAACCCATTACATTCATTTTCAAGCATGCTGGCCACAAAAGACCTATTAGGATTTGATTATTAGTTGAAAGTGTGTCTGTTATGGCTAAATTAATGAAACTAATTGAAAAGAAAAAAGGAGGCCAAAAAAGTTAATAATATAAGTTTATTATTATTAACTATTAACCTAATAGCTCTATTCTCTTACCTTCTCAAAAGAGTAAGTATTTACCTTGATTAGATGTTGTGCCGTGTAAAAACCTGCTGGGCCGCTTCCAACGATACAAACCTTTGGGCTGTAGGAGGAAAAAAACTTTCCACGCCCACTAAAACCTGGAAAAAAAAGAGAGACATACCTAACCCTGGCTGAAAAGGAAAGTCTGAACTGGTAGTGCAACTGTCCATTGGGATATTGTAAAACAACCCTGTTTCCCAAAAAAGTTGAAACATGTAAATAAAAACAATGAGAAATGTTAGTTCTATGAAAAACATGTCCTTATCTTGAATTTGATGCCAGCAACAAATCTCAAAAGAGTACGAGCAGGATCATGTTTACCACCGTGTTGTGTCACGTCTTCTTTTAACAACACTCTGTAAACGTTTGGGAAATGAGGAGACCAGTTTCTGGAGTTTTTAAAGTGAAATGTGGTCCCATTCTACGATTTCAGCTGCTACACATTTCAGTGTTTCCTTTGTTGTAGTTGTCGTTTCATAATGCTCCAGATTTTTTAAACTGGAGACCGGCAGGCCGGTTTAGTATTGGACTCTTCTACTAGAGAACCATGCCATTAAAATACGTGCAGAATGTGGTTTGGCATTGTTTTAATGAAAAAAAGCAAGGCCCTCCCTGAAAGAGATGTTTTCTGGGTGGCAGCACATGTTTACTCCAAAACATTTACATATTGTTCAGCACTAATGACACCTTCCCAGATGTGCAAGCTACCCATGCCGTGTGCACCAATGCATCCCTGTACCATTATGGACGCGGGCTTTTGAACTGTGTGCCGATAACAAGCTGGATGGTCCCTCTCCCTTTTATCCCAGATGTTGTTTGATGCATTACATAACTTTTCAGTCCTTTGTTGACTCTGTCCCAACGTTTTTGAAACGTGGTGCTGCCATCAAATTCAAAATAAGCATATATATTTTTCATTAAACAATAACAATTTTCAGTTTCAACATTTGATATGTTGTGTTTAAAAAAATAAAAATATTATTATGATTAAATATGGGTTTACATGACTTGCAAATCATCACATTCTGTTTTTTTTTTTTTTTTTTTTACACATTTTACACAGGGTGCCAACTTTCTGGAGGAAACGGTTGTATGCAGTGATTCCCCAGCAAGGTACCTTCACATAACATCATATATCATTGGTATAAGCGCTGCTCGGTACATTGAGTATAAACCGAATCGCTGTGTAAAGTGAGTTTGTTCAAGTTTAAGTAAATCCTCCAGCAGGTATGAAGCTTCGCCAGCAAGCCGCTTGGACGACTCTAAAATTGACGAAACTTTGCATTGACTTCGGCTGAGCGTTCACACGAGAGGCTCCGAGGTGACGTGGTGTCGTTTCCGGGTGTCTCACCTGCGTGAAGTCGACCTCTCCATCTACTTCTTCCTGAAGTCCACAGCTTCAGCTCGGAAAGCAGCAGCTTATGGCCGCTCATCGTTCACAGACGAGCTGCTGGGCTTTGAACCGAGAAGCGGCGATGTCCTCCGGGTTGTTGTCCTGGTGTTACGGAGACAGCTCCGGGCTGTGAGCTTCGGACAGACACCGAGCAGCGCGGAGGTCAAAAGCCAAGGCAGAAAGCGTTCATCTCTCCGGCTCACCAACACGCTGCGATGCGAACAGTCAGCTACGTCGACGCGTTTTTTCATTTGACGTCGATGAACTTTATCGTTTTTATTACAGTATTTTCATCGCAACCAGCTGTTTTTCAAGGCTGCTCCTTGTGTTACACCTTTAGCAGTCCGCGGGAAACAAAGGGTTCCGTACGTGAGTTCCACAGGAACAGCGAAAGAGATAAGATAATTAGCTAGACTAATTAATAATTAATAAATACATTATTTATTAGCTAGAACTAGACTTTACTTTAAAAAAAAATGTATCTCGCTTTTCCACGACCTTATCCTTGACTAGCAAGTTTCGATTACCAAATAGATATATATTGGTTTGCTACCATTAGGGAGAGAGTCTGGCTGACCCTTCCTGTCCCTGTCAGTGATGTGTTGTTAAACACAGCAGCCCTGGAAGCGGCCTTGGGACCAGATTTATACCGTGAACATTTCTCTCCTGTTGAGCTCTACAAGCCAACTGCAATTATTTCCTTATCTGGATCATCTACCTGTCTCTTGGATCCCGTCATAAATAAACTTTTTAAGGAAGTCTTCCCTTTAATTAATACTTCCATATTAGATCAGATCAACCTATCTATTGCAACTGGCTATGTGCCGCAGGCTTTTAAAGAGGCTGTAATTAAACCTTGATTTAAAAAGCCATCTTTTGATCCAGCTGTTTTAGGAAACTACAGACCGGTTTCCAACCTCCTGTTTATTTCTAAAATCCTTGAAAAAGTTGTTGCAAATCAACTTTGAAATAATTTACAGAGGAATGGGATGTTTGAAGGTATAGATAATGGATGGATGAATACTTCAGGGCGTACTTGTGTTATGAGGCTATGAAATAAGGGTCACCACAATACAAGATTAGTGTAATGAGAATAAAATAAGTTAAAGAGGCTTTAAACCAAACATGACAAACATAAATAACTGACTACTCTTGCTCGTGTCTCACATTCATGAGCATAAGTGTAAACAAGTCTTTTTTCTATCTATCGAACTATCTATCTTTGATGATATTTAACATTTTTAGAAGAATATTTAAGTGGAACAGCAACATTATAAAATATTGTACAATGTTGAATCAGGCAGACAAGTTCACATTTGTTTTAAAAGTTAAACGTCTCTTTATGAAACACGAAGGACATCAAAGGACATCAAAGGACATCAAAGCACTACAAAGCGTATTGCATAGGAAACCTCAGCAGGTCAAACAAACTTTTGCTACATCACAAAAAGAAGCGCAGGCTTTGCAGTTTTTTATCATCACCAGCATTGCTGACAGACATCACACCTGTTAATCTCGCACCAACCAGGATGTGGTTGTGAAATCGTTTTTTTGCCGACAAAACCCGAATATGTATATTAAAGGAAATGAAAGTCAGCTGAACACAAGGCGAGCTGATCCCCGGGGCAGCTTCGGGGCAACATATTTCTGTGTAGTTTACCAGTATCACGGCAAAGTGTGAAATAAAAACGCTGGTACGCTACAGCAAAATGTGAGATAGCCACTCTTTGCACTGTCTCGGCATGAAAGTTACACTTTTGAAAGTGTGAAACTTACTTGCACGCAATTGTCATGCAGGAGGACGATGTTTGAATTCTGGAGGTGATGACATGTTACTTGATTATTTTTTCTTGAGTTGTTTTTTGTTTACAAACCCCAACCGTGTTTTTATTTTTATTTAACCCCCACCACATGGTTTTTGCTAGAAAATGCATTTTCCCGTAAATCAGACAGCTCTACGCACGCAGTAGATTTCATTTTCGTCCACTACAGGAAAACGTGTAACTTTCACGCCGAGACAGCACAAAGCGTGGCTATTTGAGCAATATTACAGGAGAGGGTGTGCTTTACGCAAGCGCCTCGGTCCTGACCACATCATCGCCGTGCCAACAATCACGGCAGAGCACACCCTCGAGTGTAATATTGCGATTATGCAACAAGTAACTATCTAAATAAAATATGTAAAACAAAATGTATTCATATTGTGGTGCCGTTCACTCTCAAAATGTAAAACTTTTTTTAATGCTCGAAGCAAGAAATAAGGACCAAAAGAGACCCTTATTCACCGAATGGGTCACATTTAACAGACCTATAACAAGTAAAAACAACATTATACTGCATATTATGTGAAATTCAATTCCAATTATATCTTCTCATTGAGAAGGCGGAGTGATATTTCTAGAGATGAGCAGGTTGTGAGGCTTCATGGCGATTTGAGCTCGTTCCAAATGTTCAGTTGACCAATCAGATCGCTGGGTCGGAGCTACTTGTTGTATAAATCAGGTTTTTCTGTAGTGGACCGGCGTGTTTATGTCACGCTTTGCTGTGACACCGTGTTGAGTTTACACTAACTTTGACCCAGGAATATCTTTTCATCAGCTTCGCAGCAGCTCTCAGCATCACAGAATTCTCCTGAAGTCCGACGGGCTTGATGATGTGATTAAGTACGGAGAGTCGAGAACTGGCTGCGCAGGACAGACGTGCTGAGGCCTGTTGAATGCGGGGGGGTTCGCAGCTCTACCTGGCTTGAAGCGCTTCTTAAACTGTAGGAACACAGAAAAAAAACATTTGAACACTGCTGCATCGTCTTTGACTTTGCATGACAATATGAGAGCAGGTCCGTGCGCTTCACACTTACTCTTTTGCATCTTAAAATCAGTGCTACGGTGAAGCATAGCAAGAAGGTAGCAAATGCCAAAATACTGAAGGAAATCAAGGTGAGGTCCAATATGGGCTCCTTGCATGGTTCCTCAGGGCCACTCTCTGAAAAAAACAACAGATAGACAAAGACAGTTAGATTCAAGGCCAAAAAACAAGTTCTTTTTATGTGGGTGGACTGCGTCAGCTGAAGTGCATGATGCTTCTCACCTCTGATGATGATCAAGGTGCCGTTGCTTGACAAACTTTGTTCTGCGGGTGAGATGAAGTACATCCAGCTGCAGTAGTACAGGTTGGTGTCCTCCAGCTGCAGCAGATTCAGCTGGAAGACGACACGGTTCTCCCTGATCTGCGGGTCCTGAGTTACATGAATCCGGTTGGTGAATTGTGCATTGATAGTAGTCTTGGTGATCAGGCCTTTCTTCAGCGCCAGGTACGCGACGTTTGTGGTGCTGTGGAAACGCCGGTTCAGGTACAACCCCTCCGGCTCAGAAAAGGATGTGAAGCATGTGATCTCAGCAGAGGAGTTGACGCTTATCAGAGAGATGGACGCGGGATTTTGAGAAGCTGTCAGGGAGAGATGGATTGTTACTGACTGCCTCACCTCAAGTACAGAGGAAAAAAAAAATCATCTGTTTACAGTGGATAAGCAGTTACAGCTCATCATGTGTTTTTTTTGTTTTTTTATGTCAGAGAAGATTTCATATAAAAAAGCTCCTAAACTGGATGACATTTTAAAAGATGAAACAAGTGTTTTCCAGTGTGGGGAACTTTTAAATCCTCACATTTCAAAAAGTCTTCCTCAGGGGTCCCGACCTGTAGGTTGGTACCCACCAAGGTGACCACGTGTCCCATTTTGGGACTGCACAACATTTTAATCTTCTGTCCCACCTTTTCTTAATTGTTTTTAATTGTCCTTTTCTTTTGCCTTATGTTTTGATGCTTTTAATGGTTTTATGTGAAGCACTTTGAATTACCTTGTTGTTGAAATGTGCTCTACAAATAAACTTGCCTTGCCTTTTCTAAATTTCCAAAATCTAAAAGTGCAGCTATGATAAATACATTTACAATAAACCCGAAGATGACTGCAGACGGGGAAACAGTAGTGAAGTAACTCTGCACAGGTCAGCAGGTTGCTGTAGCAACCACCACATATCTACTGTGAAACTTTAGCTTCCTTTTAATACCTACTGTCTTTACTCAGAACACTTTAAACTACCGCTCATCTTTGGCAACGTGTTTGTCCCACACAAACATACTCTTTGTCCAACATTTGGGTTGTTGTAATCTGGTCATCCTAGTAACCACAGAGACAAACTACATAAACTAAAAAAAAAGAGCTAAAACAATTTTTACAAACTGAATCCACTCATGCATGAGAATCTTTTTCATGCCACCAAAACAATGTACAAACTAATGAAATGTATTGCATTGGGTATTTTTCTGTAGTAAGGTAGTTTTGATAAGTATATTTTGTAAAGAAAATTACTTTTAATTAAGTCGGATTTTGAATACAGTACTTTTATTTGTATTTCTTTGCTGCATCGATTACATTTACTGAAGTAAAGACTCAACAGTCATTTTGTTTTTAGAGATGCTGCTCGGAGGTTGAAAACAGGATGAGGCTGCAAACAAATAGGAAAAAGATGACACAGACGCTTCTCTGAAGACATCTGTACTTTTTCGATCAAATCTCATGCATCCTTCCCTCCACACACTCACCCGTCCAGGTGTTGAGTGTTACCTTGACAGGCATGCAGAGTAATCCCAACATGCAGCTCCACCAGTGGGCCTTCATCCCGCAAGCTGGGCTGCAGGACATCTAACAGATATGCAGTCTGACAGTCTAACTGTCACATGAAGGCGTAAAAGGAGAAATGTGGTGTACAGAGGAAATGTGCCTCTGACTCTTGCTGGTTGATCAGCTGTGTGTAGGTGTGTTGGTGTGCGTGTGTGTACGATCTGCTGCATTACATCAAAGGTGTGGAAGTGTTTGTTTGTCAAGATGTTTCATCATCCAGAACAGTTCATCTGCACCAGAAGCTATGCACACAGTATATCCAGCATGTCAATCACACATACGATTTTACTGTAAATTATTTTTCAGTCAATAAATCTGTTTTATTTACACGGCAAAATTCCCCACGGACACTTTATAATCACAAAACTGAAAATGTTAAAGAAATATTAAAACATGCAGTCGTGGCACAGAGTATAAAAGGAGACTTAGAAACTTTACAATTACACTGAATAGAGTAATATACAACCACATTAAATTAGCAATGTTAAGGACATTTTTAAGCCAGATACAGCAGTGATATACATGCATGGAGAGCAAAAGAAAGCAGAGCAAAGGTGATGGTTCAGGGTCATATTAGCCAGCTTTAATTTCAAGCCTTAACAAAAACGAACATTTCAACTTGAAAATAGAGATGATGCCTGCCTGAAGAACCCCAAATTTGGAGCTGGTTCTGCAGGAGAGGAGTCGAACAGGTGAAGGTTTACCTCCATTCTGCTTTTAAAACTCTAGGAGGTACAAGTAAGTCTGAGAGCAAAGCCCTCTGTAGTGATTATAGGTTACAGTTGTGTCTTTGATATGATGGCGTTTTGTCGTTCAGGGCTTTCTGATGATAGAAGAAGGATGTTAAGTTATATTCTGGATTTCAGATGGAGTCAGTGAAGAGAAGCTAAAATGGGAGAAATATGATCTCTCTTGTTAACTTCAATCAGAACTCTTGCAGAAGCATTTTGAATCAGCTGGAGGCTTTTCAGAGAGTTACTGGGACAGTTGTGCTGCCTGAAAGTGATAAATGCATTGCTGACCTTTTCAGCCTCGCGCTGAGACAGGATGTTCACGATGTCGGCAACATTACTGAAGAAACTGCAGTTATGGTGGTTGTGTTCACATTCAAACAACTGAATCCAGAAACGGTTTTAACAATGTATATGTTGCAAGTGAAGATTGACAGATGGATGGAGGGACGGATGGAAATATGGAATACATGGAAGGAAATATATAAAAAGACATATTTAGACAAATAAAGTAAATTAGAGTAACAAATCTATTGCTTCCTGTATGCTGCTGTAGCGAAAAAATGTCTCCTCGGGGATTAATAAATTAACTACTTAACCTAACCTAACCTAAATTATAAATTCACATTGTTAATGCGTCCACTGAATTGGCATTGGCATCCTGTTAAAGGTAATAAACACAGGGATGTAAAGTAGTGAATAGTAATCTGAACCCCAGATGTTCGCAGGCTGAAGATCGCGGCTCGACGCAAAAGGGGAGTCCATGAGTGGAAGGGGGGGGGGGTCGCAGTCAGTTCGGGCATGTGTGTAATAACCACCGGACGGTTGGGAGGGAACACTGTAGATGTGGACTTTACAGATTACAGTTACCATGAGAGTGCTGGTGAACAAAATGAATTCAAAGGAACCCAATTAATCCATCAAACAACAAACAAACGTACATCAAATGATATTAATGGAGTGTTATTTTCAATAATTAATAGAAGCTGCCTTCAGACGTGTTAAATTTACATGGCTCGATGAGCATAAACACAAACTTGTATTTAAAAGTCTGAAGCTGTATAAAAATGTCAACGAAATCCAAAAATGTGAAAATAAAAATATCAACAGGTTTGTTTTTTCAGGCGGCTACGCAGCCAGCTGCGGTGAGGAATAACCCCCTCGAACAACACAGAAACCCTTGATTTGTGTACATCTGCCAGTTCTAAACAGGAAATACAAAATGGCTGCGCCAGCTGCAATGACGATGGCAATGGCGACGGCGACAGCGACAGCGACAACACCATCAAGTTCAGTGTCGGTCTCAGGTAATGTGGTGGTTTTACCTGGCAAAGTAAAATACACTTATATCAACATGTGGTATAAATACTGCGTGTGTCACCAGACTTTAAGATGCAGAAAGCGACTCACTACGGAGCTTCAGGCTGATGGGAAGTGACTTATCCATACCACAGGATGCAAACATTCCAACTGTGAAATTTTCCTCTTTCAAAACACTTGAGATGGTCAGCGACACATAAGTCCGATTATCCCATTCACAGATGTATTCCAAACAGCTGCCGTTACACGGTATTTTACTCTCTGAGTCACACCAGAAATATTCAGTACCCCAACAGCCCTGTCCGTCTTCGGTCCAGTTTATGGTGCAATTTAGTGTCACCTTGTCTCCAATTTCAGCTTCCACCATATTGTTGCAACTCAGTGACACTGCTGAATGAGAAGAAAACAACAACAATTGACATGATTACATTTTTTTAAATTCTTGCCTATTTGAAATATATTTTCAGTGAATCTATTTCTGATATATAGAAAATACCTGCATCTGATGAGACGCTGCTTGGTAGCACATAGGACAAAGTCAAACTCAATATCCACAGGCAGGACATCCTGGAGGCTTCGCTGTCTGTAGAAAGAAGATAAGATGTACATATAATGGATAGATGGATATTGTACTCTTCACTCCACTCTACTTAACTGAAAACTTTATATTGTATACCTAAAAGATACAGTGGTGTGAAAAAGTGTTTGCCCCCTTCCTGATTTCTTAATTTTTTGCATGTTTGTACACTTAAATGTTTCAGATCATCAAACAAATTTCAATATTAGTCAAAGATAACACAGGTAAACACAAAATGCAGTTTTTAAATGAAGGTTTTTATTATTAAGGGAGAAAAACAATCCAAACCCACATGGTCCTGTGTGAAAAAGTGTTTGTCCCCTAAACCTAATAACTGGTTGGGCCACCCTCAGCAGCAACAACTGCAATCAAGCGTTTGCGATAACTTGCGATGAGTCTTTTCCAGCTGTGGAGGAATGTTGGCCGACTCATCTTTACAGAGTTGTTATAATTCAGCCACATTGGAGGGTTTTCCAGCACCAACCTCCTTTTTAAGGTCATGACACAGCATCTCAATAGGATTCAGGTCAGGACTTTGACGAGGCCACTCCAAAGTCTTCATTTTGTTTTTCTTCATCCATTCAGAGGTGGACTTGCTGGTGTGTTTTGGATCATTGTCCTGCTGCAGAACTCAAGTTGGCTTCAACTTGAGGTCACGAACAGACGGTCGGACGTTCTCCTTCAGGATGTTTTGGTAGACGGTAGAATTCATGGTTCCATTTATCACAGCAAGTCTTCCAGGTCCTGAAGCAGCAAAACAGCCCCAGACCATCACACTACCACCACCATATTTTACTGTTGGTATGATGTTCTTCTTCTGAAATGCGGTGTTACTTTTACGCCAGATGTAATGGGACACACACCTTCCAAAAGTATTTTCCCAAAAGTCTTGGGGATCATCAAGATGTTTTCTGGCAAAAATGAGACGAGCCTTAATGTTCTTTTTGCTCAGCGGTGGTTTTGGTCTTGGAACTCTGCCATGCAGCCATTTCTGCCGAGTCTCTTTCTTATGGTGGAGTCATGAACACTGACCTTAACTGAGGCAAGTGAGGCCTGCAGTTCTTTGGATGTTGTCGTGGGGTCTTTTGTGACCTCTCGGATGAGTCGTCGCTGCGCTCTCGGGGTAATTTTGGTCGGCCGGCCACTCCTGGGAAGGTTCACCGCTGTTCCGTGTTTTCTCCATTTGTGGATAATGGCTCTCACTGTGGTTCTCTGGAGTCCCAAAGCTTTAGAAATGGCTTTAGAACCTTTTCCAGACTGATAGATCTCAATTACTTTCTTTCTCATTTGTTCCTGAATTTCTTTGGATCTCGGCATGATGTCTATCTTTTGAGGATCTTTTGGTCTCCTTCACTTTGTCAGGCAGGTCCTATTGAAGTGATTTCTGGATTGAGAACAGGTGTGGCAGTAATCAGGCCTGGGTGTGGCTCGAGAAATTGAACTCAGGTGTGATAAACCACAGTTAAGTTATGTTTTAACAGGAGGGGGCAAACACTTTTTCACACAGGGCCATGTGGGTTTGGATTTTTTTTCTCCCTTAATAATAAAAACCTTCATTTAAAAACTGCATTTTGTGTTTACTTGTGTTATCTTTGACTAATATTTAAATTTGTTTGATGATCTGAAACATTTAAGTGTGACAGACATGCAAAAAAAATTGGAAATCAGGAACACTTTTCACACCACTGTATAATAAGTTGCTAATTATGCAATTACTGGCCCGACCCACTTTTCATTGTCCCGGATGTACATGCTGTTCTTTTCTCTTTCTGTTCTCTCTTCACCTGAACCGGTTGAGGCAGATGGCCGCCCACCTCTGAGCCTGGTTCTGTCAGAGGTTTTTCTTCCTTTAAAGCGCTGTTGAATTATTTTGTTCCTTCTGAAGCTTTATTGTCTGATTTCAAACACAACACGTTCCTTGGAATGTTCCACAATAAAAGCCCTGTCTGGAAATAATGGGTGTCTGTCCACTGAAATGCTGGAGGGCTTTTAATTTGAAACAGTACAGGAAATATTAAATTTGCTTTAACGTATAATGCAGTAAATTTAACAGGGCAAATGGTAGAAGATCAAACGAGGCTTCGAGTTGACATCCTGAATCAATCAACACACTCTATTTCTTTAGTTTTTATTGCCTTTCTTGCATATCGTACACTTTAGAGATGATTGGATCTTTAAGCACTTTTAAAAATTTAATGAATTTCAACTTGATCAAGAGAACTGACATTTTATTTATTCAATAAAAAGTAGACTGGTAGAGTCTCACTCCATCGTGTCCCAGCAGCACTACACCTGTAGTCTCCACCAATTCCTGAAGGAAAAATCTGTCTGCGAATGTTTCAATCTGTCCTTACTTGGTCTTTCTGCCAGTTGGTGCCGGGCAGTTTATGGGTTCACGGCTTTATTGCATAAATCCAAAGCAACTAACTAAAAAATGCTATAAAGGTCAGTGGGGCTGAGGGGACCTGCAGAGTTGTGTGATTATTCTCTGTGGTTTGGTAATCATGAGTGAAGCCTTTCCCACAGAATAATGTGACCCATTTTTAAAATAAAAAGCTGCTTTAATAAATCAGATTTAACAGGATGGAGGAATACGGGGAGTTGCGTGTTTTATGTCTTGTCATCATTGTGAGATCACCAGCCGAGACTCCAGGTCGCTGCTCCCAGACAAGTATAGTTTGGTCCATAACTCCAGACAACTGGCTGTTTTTACACTTTTCTTTTTGTGCGGATTAAACCAACAAATACATAATGTGTTCATGAAAGAACACGTTTGGAAAGAGGCATTTGGAAAGAGCCAGGCTAGCTGTTTCCCCCTGTTCACAGTCTTTATGCTAAGCTAAGCTAACCAGCTGATGGCTGCAGCTTCATATTTAGTGTTCAGATATGAGAGAGGTGTCGATCTCCTCATGAATCGCAGCAAATACATTGCACTGAATTCTTAAAAGGAAAAGTCATCAAGTCCTAGAGATATAGGCAGTTGAAATAGTTGGATAACAATAGTAAATACAAAAAATAAACAAATGGCCAAAAGTAATGAACCGAAAATAGCAAATAAGTCACATTTTCAAACTATTCGTTAGAACAGGGGGAAGATAAATTACGGGACGCCTCGGAGCCACTCAAAAAAATACAGTTAAACAGGTTACAGGCCTGGTGTTTACAGGACCGAGTGCCAGTTGTTAATTTTTGGCCCAGATTTGAGCGAGGCACGCACACACCCACGCACACACCCACCCACGCACACACACACACACACACACACACACACACACACACACACACACACACACACACACACACACACGCACACACCAGTCGTGACGCTATTTCCCGGCAGCTGTTTGAGCGTTTGAACCTCAAAGTGTGCATAAATCTGTCACTTCACCATCCATACCGCAGCAATAACTATTTACATATATACAGAGACAGGATCGATCAGGATCTAACAATTAAATCCTGCACTTTACCACACCCCACACAGGTGAGCAGTCACGCACATTTTCTAAGTTACAGACAAAGCGTTTGTCATAGGTGCTGTGTTTTTGTTTGTTTGTTTGTTTGTTTTTGCAGACCTGTGGATGATCTGGAAAAACTCAGATCAAACTACTACACTGACAATTGCATAATATGACATCACAGTTAGAACATTGTTTTTCATATTAACAGTCATAATGCATTACATACGGTCACATTGTTAAAAAAAAAAAATCTCCGCACACCTGAATGTGTGACAATGACCTTTATTATGTACACTATATGGGCTGCAACTCTTTCACTATATACATATCCATATCATATTTGATTTAGTGCTTAACGATCCGATCATCTCTAAAGCCAGTGAAGATAAATAAAAGGATCAAAGATGTATTATTGACATTTAAGGTGTATTTAACTCAAAGCTTCGTTTTGATCATCTATAAAGTTACTGCATTACATGTTAATACAAACATTTCCTCTATCTGTTTCAAATTAAAAGCCCTCCAGTGTTTCTGTAGACAGAAAACCCTTCTTTTCCATTTTGTTGTGAAATATTTGCAATCACACTTTGGATGAGGAATCCAGGCCAACCGTTGGAAATGGAAACGTGCCATTTAGCAGTTAAACTCAGAAACAGCAACAAGTTAACCACGCAGGACCGTGTGCGCTCAAAGCTACGTTCTGGGACTTTAACAAAAAGCACGAAATGCAGCAATGACAAAGCAATGCTAATAAATCTGAAGCAACATTTATTAAACCTGAAACCTCTCAGGATCAACACTGAATACTTAATATTTAATCAATTACAAGAATCCATATACCTCTCCCACCCTTGTTTATCTCTTCATATAATCGCACTTATTTATCATAACGCTTTTCTCGGCATATATAAACATTTGTTAAAGTGACAGCTCCACGACAGCTGCTTTAAACGTAATGTGAACAGCAGTGGTTTATCCAGAGGCAGGTGGCATCATCATGCTGTGGGTTCATCCTGAAACCAGACTCCAAAATGTAATGTGACCTTGTAATGTGACCTTTTATTATGTTTAAAGCATTGAAATGAACCTGCACAAATGACAAAAGTCATTCCTGGCTCCAACTCAAAACAGCTGCAACAATAAAATGCTGTTTTCTGGACTTTTTAATGCATCAATACCGACAATCAATAAAGATATATAAACATAATATGGAAAAGATTGCCACTTTACAATGAGTACTTTTACTTTTCATACTTGGTATTTTGCAGATAAATCTTCCACATGGTTGAAACCAGCTGAAGCAAACAAAAACAAAAACAAAAACAAAAATCTAAAATCTAAACAAATCTGTTGGAGTCAACTGATAAAACCAACATTTACCTCCAAGTAATTAGTTACCAGTTCAATTGAAAAGCAACCAATTAACACAGCCTTACACACATTTTTGTATATATATATATATATATATATATATATACACATCAATAAATATATATGAGCAATACTTACTTGATGGAGAGCTTATTGCCAAGTGAGCGTCAGGGAATAACTGGGGAAAAAAACATAACATGTCAAGTTAGACTATGAACCAAGTTGGGGGCGTCTCCCTTTAGAGAAGTGACTGTTGGCAGAGATTAACACATTGAATGGCAGCTAAGAACAGAAAGAGATAAGAGAAAGGGAAAATCAGATAGAGAGAGAACAACACTGAGGTCAAACATCAATTATGAGCACAAGGATACCACCCACAATCAGAAGCTTTTCATTAATAGAGTCGTTTGTGGTCACAGGTGGGACGTGAATCCTTTTACTTTCGCTGTACTTACTCACAGCCGTTGGTAAAGTGTTTGATGTTTTTCCAGTGATGACAGTACAACAAACACAGTATGAAAATGAAACAAGCCACAACCAAATACTTTGTAAACAGCCCAAACCTATTTGTGAGGCAAATTCTGTTTTGTTTTCTCGTACTGATAAAGAGTGTTTCTCGGAAATCTTGATAATTGAAGGAAACTGCTTCAGACTGTTTTATGTCACATTTAATTCTTTAAACAAACGTGTTTTACCAGTCAGTGAGCTTTTGAGGTATTTGGTGCACCTCAGACCTTTGTCTATCCACTTCTGATTTCACAATTCTTTTTGAGCTAAGCAAAAGGACATATTACCCTCTACAACAAGGCAAATGAGCATATTTTATTTCCAGTCGATCCTTTACATTGACATTTTTAATTTTATGAGGCCCTAAGTAGCACGAGCAACCACTTCTTTCTAGACAAATCGGTTGATGTATCAGTCTGTAAAATTACAGAAAAAAGCACACAAAATAAAACCAAGAGGACATCTTCATAGCTTCAGTCCTAAATCCATGTTTGGGAATTCTGCATTATAAATTATTTTGGGCCTCAGCTGCCTCACACTGGTTTACTGTTGATTGTATTTGTCAAACCAAACATACTCATTAATCATGGGTGATGTTGCCTCTTCAGTGACCTCTGACCTGTGGTGTTCCCCAAGGTACCATCCTTGTCCCCTTGTTGTTTACATACTTCCCTTTGGACATAGTATCTACAAACATAATACTCGTTATGCAGACGACCTACTGATCTATATCCAATTAATAAAAACAGAATGTGACAAAGGAAACCTGAGTCAGCTGATGTCTTTGCCTTTCAGAGACGTCCCACAATTTCCTCCAGTCTCACCTGTGTTAACAAATCTCAAACCAGCAACCAGAAATGTAAATGTTGTTTTGGGATAGCGAGTTCTCTTTTTTTCACCATTATTTAAGACATTTGATTTGAATTCTCAAACAACATACTGTTTTAGAGCTTCAGTTCGTATACTGTACACATGAAGCCCCTTTAAAGTGACAACAAGGCCTATTTCCTCACCGAGTTCGAGTTGGATCCACTCATGTAAGTGGTTTTGGTTAAATTTGCTACTTAGATATCCAAATATTAAAAAAAAAAATAGAGTGCATTTAAATAACTGGAGCTTTAAGTAGTCTGGATCTGGATAATCCACTGGCATCTATCAGAGAAACTTTCATTCTTCTATGGTCTTTTTTGTGGATTAGCAGCAGCACACATTTCGAATATAAAAAAAAGACAAAAGAACAACCCAGATCCAATAACTTATTAACTAATGCTCCACAAATATGTACTGCTTTTTCACCAAACCTATCACACATGATAGGTTTAATATTTAACGTCTTCATTTGAGCAGGAAGCACAATCAACGTTTCAGCATCGACAGACTAAAAATGAGGCAACACTTGATTTGTTTGTCAGAATATTTTAGTGCTGTACATATATATGACGTGTTTGATCTTGTAAAATAAACAACAACAAAACAAACATATAACTTAATACAAATACTAGTTTGTGGAATTGGAGCAGTGATAACACAAAGGAGATCCTCCTGTACCATAAAAACAACGACTCTCCCTCCACTGGTACAGACGATCGCATCACTGGACTCGAGTCATGCGGAGGCGTCGCGGTCCGCTCAAACCGTTGCATAGTTGTCATTGTGTTTGAGAAACACATCGTCGGGTCTTTTAGCAAGAAACAGTGGAGATGAGAGAAATCAAAAACGTCATGATTCATGTTGGACACGCATTAAACTCTTCAGATATACATTCGGTATCTACACGCTCAGTTCATGGTTTCCAGGTGTGATTATAGCTTCTTATACATCATCTCAGTGGCTTATTGCTCTGGAAGGCAACATAGCAGTAAATAGTTTATACTCGCTACAGAGGTCGTTGATTCTCACATCTGACACATCAGGGGCATTTTTACCCAACTTTTTTTTTTTTGTTAGGTTAGATATTATCTGCACAGCTTATTGACATTACTGATTCAGGAAGCAAAACTATGAAGTGTGTGTTTTTCTGGACTCTGGACACTCCTGTTTGTCACAGAAGAGCCAGTGTTAATTAAATTCCAGACAGCGCCCCCCTGTGGCCAAATGTAAAATTGACCTATTGAGACTTCACTAGCTGCTCCATAGGGCTGTATGGTCCACAGCTTGTCCTTCATTGGGCTGGCATTAAAGACGAGATGGTCCAATCAGAACCAAGCAGCTGTTCCATCATGTCTGAAAGGAAGATGCCTCCTTCTCCTCTCACCACTGCATGTGTGGCGGCTGTGTGTGGATCTGACTCTGATCTCTGTACTCGGTGTGGAGCAGCTTGCCGGCCTGCAGCGAGTCCTGGCCCTGCAGCCAGTCCTGATAGAGGGTGTGCAGGACGGGGTTGACCTCTGGGAGTCGGACCGGCAGGCTGCTGTAGGCCTCCTCCATCTGCTGGACCAGGGCTTTGTCCACCCGACCTCCCGCCTCGCTCTCTGCCTGACCGCGGCCGCTCAAGCACCCTGAAGTGACGCGTGGGGAGGAACGGAAAGGCTCAAAACTGCATCTACTCAGCTGACACAGCAAATCTAAACTGAAAGGTAGTCTTAGGTTCTTACCTCCTGGGCAGGACAGCACCTCCACCAGCTGGTAAGGCACACGGCCCTTTCTCATCCGGTGCACCAGCGTCTGGATGTTCCTGAAACCGTAGACGGCAGCGAACTGCAGCAGAGTTTCGCCGTCGCGCTCCAGTGTCACTTCCTGGAAATCCCGATTCCTATAAAACCGCCAACATGGTGCACGGAGAGAGAGTTTTCATACACAAGGTCATATTTGATATCCAAATTACAATTTGTATGACACTGTTGACATTAATGTAAAGAATTCACATGAAGGCACAAGGACTCGAGACCAGAGGTCTCCAGCCGGTAGAACACGCTGACTGACCCACAGAGATCAGAGGACTTCAACATGTCCGCTAAATACAGCAGAGAATCTCACTGGGCTGGAAAGAAACAGGTGCTCATAAATTAGATAAATAACGTAAGTACAATATTTCCGTCTGGACCCCTACAGCAGGGTGGAGCTTCACTGAGTGAGCGACAGATCAAAGTTACACCGCAGTTCGGCTGAATGCGACTTTTCAAATTAAAATCCCTCCAATTTAACACGGGGTCGAACCGTCTACTAGGTTTTGACCGAGAATTGTGTTTCTTTCAGAAGAGGCGGGGGGGTCTCAATCGAAGTGGAAACACTGGATTTTCCTGTTACATCTTATATTAAAAAAGCTTTATTTCACACTTTTCAAACCAGTTTGTCCACAGACGAGCATTTAAAGCATGTAACGTAGATACAGAAAGAAACATGCAGATGCTGTTCAATTTAAACTGTTGTGATACAAAATGTGTGTTGAGTATCAATTTGCTATTGTTCACATAAAAGAAGCTTATTCGGCTGGTTTGTGTGGAGCTCAGCTATGTGAATATATGTTACTAAATACGAGTCGCTATCGGACACTTTCATTTGAACACAGTCGCTCTCAGGGGATAAAAGTCTGGAGACCTCTGATCCAGACTAACAGAACTGGATGTACAGGATGGATGGACGACTGGTTTCTGTGTCTCAGCGTCTCACCTGAGCGTCTTGTATGTGATCTCATGGACGTCCAGACCGAAGAGCTCCTTAGCAGCGTGTTTGAACACGTGTTCCAGGAAGCCTTCGGATCCTCGGCCGTCATGCCTCACCAGCGACACGTCACCAGCTTCTCCAAACCTGCAGTCACAGTCACAGCTCCCATCATTCAATATGCACTTATTATATTACATGCAGTCACAGCTCCCATCATTCAAAATGCTCTTATTATATTACATGCAGTTAGCCAGCCCACTTATTCAACCTTCAAAATTAAAACTTCATTAGTCACATTGATGAAATCACATGAGTCTGAGTAGGTTTCTCTCATCTTGGAGGAGACTCGAGATCCTTTTTCTTTTGTCCATGTGTGCGTTGATAAACTAGTAATTGTCAATGTCTCCCAACAGGAGAGAAACACGCACATCCTAACGAGCACTCCAACACAACTGTCACAACAACTCACACTTGGTCCAGTGGAACCGAGTCCAGCTCCTCCACCGACACCTTCCTCTGCTCCATCAGGTAATAGATCTCCCCTGAAACATGAAACATCTCAACATCAGTATCAACGACTGTCTCAGAGTCTCGCACACTGGCTGAGGCACTGAAGAAAAGAGAGGACAGAAGAGATGTGATCTCTCGTGTTTGTTTTAGTGCTGAACAAGCAGAATCTTCTGTCTGTATGATTGATCAGGTGCACACATATCCTTCTTCTGCAGCTTCCTCAAATTTCAAATTGAACTACAGAGGAAGTAAAACCGGATCACGATGCTCACATCTACAGTCCTTCTCAGATGCACCGACACTCAAGCTGCTGGATCTCAACCGGACAGAAGAAGTATGTCGTGCATCCTGTTGTGATCATTATAATGTGTACATTGGTACATCGGTACTTAAGTGCAGCATATGTGCACACTTTAGGTCCCATATGACGCCTGAGAAGCACTACGATGTGCAGAAAGAGGATGATGGAAGCTCTCGGAGGCCGTTTAAGACTGCAACTTGATTAAAAAGAGAATCTTCTCGTCTCTGTCTCAGTTACCTCCAGCCAGTGAAAGTTGTCATTTTTATCCCCGAGGAGTCACAACAAACTCTAATATGTATTATTAAAGATGAGCCGGTCCGTGGCGGCGGTACCGGAGGTGAGGACACAGTCCACGTCCCGGGTCTCCAGCAGGCTGCTGTAGAACTCCTCTCGGACAGCCTCGAGCTTCTTATCGAAGCAGGGCGCCACCACCACGTGGAAGACTTTCTCCGGACTCAGCTTCTGTGTGGACAGGAAGCAGAAGTGAGAACAGCAGAACGAGGCGGTTTCTTCCCTCTGCAGAGGATGAATATTCTGCTGAGAGCGTTCAGATTTGAGTCGCGTCACACCACCTGTGACAGTCGGCTGCCAAACAAATGTCTTCCCCTGTCACTCGGCATCTGGACTTAGCTGTGGTTTGAGAGCAGCGCCGGAGAGACTGTCAGTAAATGAGCCTCACAGACAGACACGCTAAACAGTAGAACTACAGGGAGGAGATATAAAACTAGATTGAGAAATATCTTCTTGTGGATATAACAATAAAACACCAGCAATAGATAAACAATGTGACCTTCAGTTGTGACACTTCTATGTGCATACTAAGGCTGACTGTTCTGGAAACGCACTTCAGCTAGTAATCATATGATGGTTTAGTGTGAGTATTTCTATCATCTTTATTGAAGCAGGGCAACTCTTTAAACACGTTATTATTCATCGGGGGGAAATCTCTTTCTTTCCTTTTTGCTTGTGGCAGTTAATATTTGACAGCTCTTAATAAATAACGACAATAACCAACAAAACTGCTCTGCTTTGATTATTTTCAGGTTAGAACCATTTTGTATGTTTAATATTTGACTTGTTGCTGCCATGCTTCCTTAGTGTCACAGAAAAACAGGTCATCCCTTAAATCTCTGTTAAACCACTGGTTTAAGTTTAAGTTTAAGTTTGTTTCAGTTGACACAAATTTAATGTCATCCTAAACCTGACGCGGCCGTTGAGCTCATGACCGAGAAACCTCCTTCATATCTTTATCTCTGATGATGGAATTCAGTCCATCTTCTGAAGTTGTAACCAGAAATACATAAGTGTTTGATGTGCCACCATCCAACGACACACCTTTGACCGGGAAGGATTTCAGCTCACCTGCTGTTTAGAGAAGAAGTCTTTGACCAGACAGCCCATGATCTGCTGAGGAGACTTGGCGGTGCAGATATGAGGAGTAACCAGACTGCCCAGGACGCGCTCCGAGTACCGGATCCACCCTGTACACACACACACACACACACACACACACACACACACACACACACACACACACACACACACACACACTCTTATAACCCTTTGCCTATTGTGTTGCTGCCTAGAATGTTTTCATTTATGGTAGAAATAAATACCAAAAGATTGGAAACAAAAAATACAGCCAGAGTCCAACACATTTCTTAAATAAAAGCAATTCAAGGCTGCAGGCTGTATCTGGTCAAAAAATAAAAACCTTTTCACTCCACACTTGACAAAATGTGTAATAAATCATACATTAATTTGGGCAGATTCTTTTATAATTGCCCATTTGTAAACATCCCTGATAATCCCACTGACTTTTCCATGGTTGAGTGATGCACCCTGCAAACAGAAAGCCTGGATGTCTGTATGCACACTGTGTAAGAGTAAAGGCCACAGAAGGTCATGTGTCCTATCTGTGACAAAGGGAGTGGTGATAGAAACCTTTCTATCTTTCCCCAGCAGCTCTGCGCTGCTATCTGTGCTCCTAAAACAAGCTCTGCCTCCGCTGAATCAGCACATGGCAAGAAAATAAACTCTGTGTACAGGAAGGAGCTTGAGGAGCAGCGGGAGAAAGACGCAAAAACAGAGCAAATACTGCAATAAAAATGTGAAAAAAGAGGAGAATGTTATGGAGGAAAAGAAGTGAGGATGAAGCCGGCTTACCTGGACAGGAGGAGGTGAACATGGGCAAAGCGTGGGAGTCGTGGTGTCTCCTGCGATACCTCTGAATAAACTCCTTCTGACTCTCTAAGATGCTGAAGCCGGCCGCCAGAGTGGTGTCGAACACATACTGAACCCCTGCAGGGAAATCCAGACAGCCGAGAGCGGAGACAGTAAGACAGAGTGAGAAAGAAGCAAAGGCAGCTTCTGTGATACTGATGAGCAGGTGGCAGTTTCTACACATCTTTAAAAGAATCGCTAAAAGTCACAGCTTTAAGACTTTAATAACTTTAAGAAAGGCAAATCCAATAGAAACAGGAGACAAAGCTGGTTCTGATTAAATCAAGCCAATAGAAGAGGGTGAGAAACTGATGGCGAAGGGATGTCACATCCTCAGACTGCTCACCCAGGCTCTTGAGGAAGCTGCAGAGTTTGTGGGCGGCTTCAGTGACGTCCAGACCAAACTTGACAGCGAAGAACGGCAGCGACTGCGGACACACCGACGCCACCAGCACCTTGTGCTTCGACGCGTCGCACTTCTGACGGGGGCAGAGATACACCGTGAGCTGTCGCTCAACGAGACGACACTTTCTCAGGCGTCGGCGGCCGGCTTCGGGAGCAGCGTACCTTATTGAGAGCCAGGACTCGCTCCACCTCCTCCAGGCTCTGCTGAGAGATCTTCAGGCCGTCCTCCTCGGACAGACAGCCGTCGCAGGACAGACATGCACTCAGCAGCAACTGGGATCCGTCATTCACCTGAAGGAGAAGAAGCGGTGTGTCAGGCGGACGGCGTTAAGAGACACACATTATATATTTGAAAGGTTTTGGTGGCCGATCAGAGACAGAAATGAAAGTAAACAGAGGTGGAGATAATCAAGACTTTGTTGGCTGGACTGATGAGCGAACCATCTAAATACGTGTAAATATGTGTCACTCACTGAGACAATTATTGGTCAACCAAATACCGCATGACTCACTTTTCACATTAAAATCCCGCTAATGTTTCATACGCAGTCCAGACGCAGACGAGCTGTTGACTTAGGTTGTGTCTTAAGTTGCATATTTACGTAAATACACTTGTTGTTTTTTTTAAGTCCAAGCAGGTTCAGACTGATAGTATAGAAACATGCAGTGCACTGTGAGTACCTGGATGGTGGAATCATAAAAAGAAATATATAGTATGAGACTCTGGAGACTTCTCACGCTCAACGGTTGCCATCTTGGCTAAATATTGGAAGGAAGCTGCTGCATAAAACACCAAACTTACACAAATTCGATTGTACAGGTCTCCTCAAAAGTGTTTGTTTCACTATGAGACACTTTACTGCTGTTGGATGGAAGCCATCAGTATGTTGACTGTACGTGAAACATGGCAGAAAAACATGGATTTTTAGGTAAAATAAACAAATAAAGCCGACAGATACGTTGTCAGGTGACGCATTCAAGTGCTGCGGTTATTTTCGGTAAGTGTGTCATTTGAGACAATATCAACACTGTATAAAACCTGGCACTACACAAGGAAGTACAGAAACATGTAAGTGTACTGAATGCAGCACGTGACTGAGACGCAGCGCAAATCTGCTTTGTCACCGGATACATTACATTTCCCAGAATACAACCCACTCGCCTCTTTTCATAAACCTGTTTATGCCTGGTGAATGCCAACAACCCCACACCTCCAGTTTGTAACAACATCTTTACGTCAGAAATGTTCGTCTTCAAGCGCAAACTGAGAGAAATGTTTTTTTTTTTTTACTTTAAAAATCTTCATTTTCTTTCACAATCTGAACTGAACTCCTCGTGATCAGCGACCTGATTTTGATGTACAAAATAGGTGGAGTGTCCCTTTAATAAACAACCTGATGGTCAACAGTGAAATTGCTTTGTAAGCACACACTACTACCTGCTCATTGACGTCCTCTCTCTCCTGGTTTGAGTTGGCACCGTCACTGCTCTGCTTCTTGTTGCACTGTGTGGAAGATCAATAGTTCAGTTCAGCACTGACAGCAGGAAAAAAAAAGCATTTCAAACTCTTGCGAGGGAATCGACAGATTCGTGACTCGGGAGTCCAGAAACATACCTGTTTGGTGCAGTTCTCACACTTCTCCCTGCGCTTCGCCACGTTGACCTCTGACATTTTCTTTGGTGGTTATCTATAAATTGAGAAACAGCACCGTTAGCTTCCCCGTGTGGATCACGTCCTCACAGCAGGAGGACTGAGCCTGCTGCTCAGCTCAGTGTTGTTTTGTCAACTCCACCCTGCTGTGTGTGTGTGTGTGTGTGTGTGTGTGTGTGTGTGTGTGTGTGTTTCCACCATCCTATCACAGGCAACCCTGCTCATCACAAACACAGCAGCTCTATAATGATGGGAAGCCCATATTAAACACAAACAAGTATCCTGTCATTAAATTTGAATGACTCGCGTTAATTACATAAACAATGCCAACAAAACAACAGCCGCAAAGCCCGTGACGTCACGTAACGTGCGTCTGAAGGCAGGAAGTTATCACGCTGTAAAACCCACATATATACTTTGAGTCGTGGTCTGGGTACACCGTGTTACTCTCCCGAGACACAACAGACAACAACAAAAAAGTCACCCGCATGATAGATATGTTATTACAGCTGAAGATAATGACATTGGAAAGCAGCACAAATGAGCGAGTTTTATTTATGATAAACGTTACTTTGCATTTTTTTTCTAACGACGGGTACTAATGAGTGTTTAGGCCTCCACGGTTGAACTGAGTGGGCTCAACGGTGTGCCAGGTCTGGTGGTAGATACACACGAGGTAACTCACCGCACGGTTGCTATTAAAACGGCTTTTTTTGGGGGGCGGGGGGGACGACAGGGGGGACAAAGCCGCGGACCGACGCGGAGGACGGTCAGAGGAGCCGCCGCTGCTCCACCAGGCGGGACTGCAGCACCGATGCAGCACCGCGGCGCCACTCAGCCGGTACCGGGTCACTTTCAGGTCACCTCGAATATAGAGGGCGTCACCGTCAGTGCAAGCTTCAACCTCCGTCTTTATTTCATCATACATTAACTTCTGCTTCTTCTTTTTTTAAGCTTCAGGGCTCCTCGTATCCGAACCGGTCGTGTCTGTGGACGTCTGACTCCATTGTGTACCCCGGCTTGTCTCGTCCGCATGCGCAAAAGGAGCACCGGAAGCTTTGACTCAAGGTTTTCAGGAGTTTCAAAACAAAAGCGATATTATCGATGACGTTGACGGGATTTAAAAAGTCCAAATCTATTCTGTTTCATTCAAGTAAGCTTGAAATACAAGACAATAAAAATAATGGTAAAGTTAAACCTGATTCAGTAAACAACAAAAACTAAAATAAAACATTTTTGTATTTAATTTGAATAATACCATATATGGTAGAAAGTTCATTCCCAAGAATCTCTTTGACACTTGGTTTTTCTAAAGACTTGGTGAGTGGAAATGATTCTTTCCTCTGCTTTAAAAGATGAAATGGCTTCCTGTCTGTACTTTGGAGTAATTTGGTGTGCTGTGTCCAGTGTAGCTACATCCTAAGTTCCTTCACTGATTCAATTAAGAAGAACTATCAACCTGGGAACCAATTATTTTCGACTCTATTGGTGGTCAGACCAGCCACATGGCCAATCAACTTGACCAGCAGACACCAGCTTGGTCCAGCAGGATGACCAGCCATACCAAGCTGGCCAATTACATTGACAGATCAGTAAGAGCAGCTTGGTTAACCAACTAGACTAGTCTAGCACCAGCTACCATCTTAAGATGGTTTTAGCTGGGTTTTTTCAGCAGGGTTACACTGCTGCATTTTATCGCACTGTGCTTTTATGTGTCGGTTCCAGTTTTTAGGCCTTTTTGGACCTCACCTGATCTTGGTATCGTGGACTCTTTTTTGTTTCTCATTCTACCTATGGACATTTCAGTCATCATATATGTATATATGTATTTAACTTTTCTGTGAAATGGCAGTCTTTTTGTTGTTGTTGTTGTTGTTGTTGTTTTGTTCCACTTTGTTATGGTTGTTTGGTCTATTCGCAGTTCAGAGTCCTGTATTGTTATGAATAAAATGTAACAAAAATAAAATATTTTGAAATAGTTACTGTCGTAGAAAATCAAAAGATGTGTGTTGTTAATAACTCACACAGTCGGATATCTTTATTTTTAAATGAATAGATTTTAAGCTTTTATTTTGAAGGCAGAGTTAAAGTGAGCCTGTCCAATCAGAGCTGACGAATCCAGGAAGGAAGTATCACCCATTCAGGGCAGTTGTTGTTGCAATATGAACAGAACTTCCTTATAATTCACTGGATGCGTTTCCTTGTACAAATAGTCTTTTTCTAAGTCTTTAAAGCGAAACGTTACAGAAAAGAATACGAATTTAAGGTAAGCAATACAAAACCTTATATTATTGGTATCTCGCACTATTTTGGTGAGACTGTTGTGTGGTCTCACATCTCATCCAATCAGCAGCAGCAACAGCAACAGCAGAAGCATCTTTCTTGTCTTGTTGGGTTTTCAGATCCAATAAAGGGTCAGTTCACCCACATTTAGGAAAAATGGATATAGAAGCAGACATGTATATAAATTATATCCTGTCTCACTTCAAGGGATATCCAGCCATGAGAACAGTTTTTATTCTGCCTATATCTAAATACATTGGTAGATCTGTTCTGTTCAAAGGACTGAACAATAGGAAACCAGCAGTGTGTCTCACAGAAACAGATCAACATCATTTAAATATCATTTATTTAATTTGAAAAGAGTCCCATTGTCACAAGCAGCTTACCCCATGGCTGCATTAACCTGCCAGGGAGACTCTTGAAAAAAATGAAGTCCTGGGACCCTGAGTCGGACTCTGCATGGTACAGAGGTAGAACACTACAGTGTCCCAGATTCATGGTGTGGTAATTAGATTCAACTTATTAGTTTGAATATATATGAGAGTGTAGCCATGACCATCAACACCAGAAAGGACCACCAGCAGTCAAAGACCATCACGGCTCCTCAGAGCTGGTGTGAGGCCACACGTACAACCTTGGGCTAAATCTGTTCTCCTCACCACCGCCTCCAACCGGCAGCTGGTGTAACATCAATGCAGCTTTCACCTGGCAGGATCATTGTTTCAGAAGGAAGGACATCACATCCACTACTGAAGCTACAGAGAAAGCCACTTTGGAACAATAGGGCAGATTTTTAAGGCAGTTCTGTTGGGATGTAAGCTAAAGGTGTGATCAACCCTGGATGGGTCCCCTGGATGAGGGTGTCTGATGTTGAAAGACCCAAAACACCTGATGACCTCAGGTTACATCAGTGATGATGCCTCCCAGCGCATCAGCAGGATTTATCTTTTAACTGCCATGTACAAGCTCAAATCTGAAATAATGAAGGTCGTACAACTAGATGTCAATACAGTGAGGCAGTTTAGAGGTGTGTTCAAAAGATAAGACATCACTGGTAATAAAGTGCATATTACATTAAGGCACCCTTTAAATCGTTCACATTTATCAATAGAATGTGAACTATCTTTTTATATATGTCAAATAAGGACAACATTTCATAATACAATTAATGATGGCTAAATTGTAGCTTAACATTTCTACAAACATCCATTCTTTTACTCTTAATACCAAAAAAGTTCAGTAAAAAAAATGAAAGAATTTTCTTTTCTCCATATCACACTGTTGTAGAAAACCAAAAGATGTTTGACCTTTTAATATGAAGTCGGCCTGAAAAATCCAACTGAATGTCTTGGTGCCTCTAAAGCGAAGCAAAGTTAGGACTCTGAAGTTGCCAAGCTTTGCTTGGTTTGTAATCCATCTTTGGGAAAGACATGCTACTGCTGATTATTTTATGATGTACTGAGTTGCAGCTGAAATCTCAGATGCACATATGACCTCAAAATCCCATAATGGATAAATGCCAACATATATTACTCGTGATTTGGGTGAACTAGCCCTTTAATGCTCAGTCAAAATTGACTTCCAGTACATGTCAAGCACTGGATTCATATTCTCACCTTTGTTCAGATGGGATACATGATGGTAGAAGAGTACAGCTCCAACCTGCTGCACCTCAAGAGATCCCCGGGTATCCGTTCATGGTCTCTTCTTGTTGGTAAGTCTCTGTTTCAGAACAAATGTTGTTTACACTCTCAAATATGAAATGAGCATCCCGACATAAGCCATCCATTATCCTGTATCCGCCGCTAAAGTCTTTAATTGAAACACTTCCTGAAAACTGAATTTCCTCCACAATAACAAACCTATTATTTTAATTGCAGGTGTAGCATCTGTTGGGCTGGCAGCTGCATACTACAGCTCAGGTAAACAAAACTGAATTTACAGGAGTCCCTCAACGTAACTTCCCACATTTGCTGACACCAGCTCTGTGTGTTCTTCTCTTGCGTTGTGTGGATCCATCAGACAGCATCCCGTGGAAACTTTTCTACGTGACCGGCTGTCTGTTCGTGGCCATGCAGAACATGGAGGAGTGGGAGGAGGCCGTGTTTGACAAAACCAAGAACCTGATCGAGCTCAAGACCTTCAGCTTGTACGCTTACATCCTGACGTTATGGAGGAAGGGGCAGGAGAAAGGTCAGCCGTGGGTTCGTCAACACAGCAGTTTATTAGTGAGGTGAGAGCGAAGAATATTACATCTTAATGTTTCGTCTTCCTCTCTTTCAGTTGTGTTGGATCTGACGCAGCTGTGTGATGTTTGCGTCCAGGAGGAGAGGGTGCGTTATTTGGGAAAGGGATATCTGCTGATGCTGCGGCTGGCTGCAGGCTTCTCCTACCCGCTCACTCAGAGCGCCATGCTGGGGGGACGCAGGTACGTTATGAGATTTAAGATTTTAATTGAATCAAATCCTTTTTGAGACTGCTGGCGGTAGGAAAAACTCGTGCAATACATGTTGCGATATTTTGTGTGGCAATATTGTTTGTGGAAGCTAAACTCTTTTACCAGTCATTTATTAAAAGCCTTTTAACTTTCTCATTTATTGGCTGGTTAACAGGTTGTCTGTGAAGGACAAGAATAGTGTAATCAGTATTGTGAAAGTCTGGTCCAAGATAACTGGGGTGCAGCAGAGAGACGTGCACTCCCTCTGGGAGTCTTTTATTTCTTTGGCAATCAGGCTACTAAACGCTGACAGTGAATATTTTAAATGACGAAGACAGGCTTTGAATTTAGTTACTTATATGGACTATAACTTATTGTTATCTGTAACTTATTATAACTTTAGATACTGCTACTTGTAAGTTTTAAAGTTGTGCGTATGGACTGGGTAAGATGCAATTGAATTGCCCTTCTTGGGATCAATAAAGTTGTCTGAATCTGAATCTGAAGATTTGAGTTGAATCGAATCCTTTTTGATGCTTCTAGGGGAAATGGTACAGCACAGTGTGGCCATGTTTTGTGTGGCAATATTGTATCGGTAGATATATTATTTATATATATTATATCGGTTCAAAAATGTAACGTGTCCTTCCTTGGCCCATACTACACCCTTTCACCAAGGTCCATGACAATCACGCTGCTAGTTCTTCTGTAATCCTGCTGACAAACAGACAAACAGCAACTTTTTTGGGGGGAGGGAATGATACTATAAAACACATGCATGCACATCATGCAGTATATGCATGTGATAATAAATACCTGCACACACATACTCACACATATACCCAAACTCAGTTAAATGTAGTCAAACATAGACTAAACATGTGCAGTATGTGCACATGGCATATTTCAATACAATTTCCTCCACCAGATATATACAGATTCTTAGTTGTAAATCAGAGGTCTCCCAACTAGTCGCTCGCGAGGTTGAATATCAATTTGTTATAGTTCACATAAGGAAGCTCATTCAGCTGGTTGGGGTGGAGCTCAGCTATGTGAATAAATGTTAGAGTCAGAGAGCGACTCATGTAGCTCAGACGCTTTCATTTGGTTAAAGTAGCTCTTAAAGGAAAAAAGAATAGCTCTCAAAGGAGTCCCCTGATGTAAATTATTGCACACATTCTGACAAGGCAAGGATACACAGTATGTTTACAGCCCTGGTAAGAACATTATCACTATAACAACATATTAGTTATCATTTTAAAAAGTTCCATCGTATATCGTTTTTGTCTTCGGTCATAAGTAATATCTGTTCCTTATACTACATATGTTTGTATCTATCAGTTGTCTTGAATATTTATTAGACAATTATTTATATTCTTTTAAACTAAATGTTGTCTCGTGTTACTCGACTGTAGGTCATCCCATCATTGTTAGTGTAACTGTCAATCATAACTTGGATTCACTGTCTCCTTACAATGTGATTATTAAAACCAAACAAGCAAAACAAATATTCTTGGTCGAAACTCCCACAAGTTAACACAGTATGTCCCTGTTCCCTCTCTGCACCTCCACCCGTCAGCGATGTGGAGGCCGTGGCTGCACTGCTGAAGCGCTTCCTGGGTCTGGAGGAGCTGCAGCAACAAAGGCAGCAGGAGTACGAGGCTGAGTACGGAGAGGGAGAAGAGGAGAAGGAGGAAGATTCCCTGGACAACAGCACGGACTCAGACGACGAAGCCGACTAAACTCTGATCTCTGTGTGGATTAAGTGGGGGGCATTATGGGACCTCAAAGATATAAGACAGGGTGAAGTTTTAGTGTCGCCCTCAACACATGTTAAACTGTGAACATGTGCATGCAACAACAGGGATATTGGCTCTTTTAGTGACTCCTTATCATCATGTTTTTAAACATAACTTCCAGGTGAAAATGTAAGAAAAATCTGTTATGTTTTGTCAAAATACCCCCCACCCAAAAAATCTTGAGGAAATCTGATGAATTTTTTCTGTCATTATACTTTAGCCTTCTGTATATTTCTTTACATTTTTGAGCTAATTACTATTCGAGAGTAAACTCCAGATTTACTGTGCCTTCCTACTGAACTCAAATGAATGTTTATGTGTGCGAGTTGAAGGAAAGTGTTTCTCCCACTATTCTCTGGACCACCCACTTCATAATCACCTTTTGCATGTTTATTCATACCCAGTCTGCAGTCCGGATGAATGCATGTGCAAACTGTAATCGAGCACGGAGGACTTCCTGAACTCAGTCCAGAGTGAATCATGTGTGAAATGCTGGTGTCTGTTGCTGTACATGAACATTTATACACTTTCATTGTGAACCAAAGACTCAATCTCAGGCAAACACTTATTAGTCAAACTGTTTTTTTAATTTTTTAATTTCTGAAAAATGTATTGAATCAGGGCTGTGTCATGACTGATCGTGAATGCTGATGTGAGTCACCTGAAAAGGGAAATTCAGCGGATTTTTGTTGACTGTTGGTTTATTTTTAATACATTTGCAGAACGTACATAAAGCTGTTTTGTATTTAATGACATTGCTTCCTCTCTTTGCTACACTTACCTCCATCCACATGCACCACATATAAAATCACTCCAGTTAATGTTAGTGCTGATGTGCGGCAGAAATTCAGAGGACAGAGTCCGAATTAATTAAAAAAAAACAAAAAACAGTTCAATGCTGAAGTGGAGAATCTTTCTATGGCACCATCTCCTTCACACAGGCTCCGATCTCCTCCGTTATCCTCTGTAAAGGAGCCATTACAGGGCTGACGTGTTCCTCTATCCACTCCTGGGCTGTTGAATCTGGGTAAACATGCACCATCTGTTCTCTCACCGCCTCCGCCTTCTGTTGCAACATAGCCAGGTACCTGCGAGGGTATAGCATGGGGTTTTAGTTGGAAGACAAACAGGATGAGAGTCTACAGGAATGCTCGCAGCAGCGTGAGGCTGTATTTTAGCAGAGAGGTGCTTTGAGCTAAATGTTGCGTGTTGCAAGCTAACACGCTCACTATGGCACTGCTAACCTGTTGCTGTTTAGCAGTATCATGTCTTAAACTGAAAAAAAAATAAAAAAAATCTGAGATTTTGAGAATAAAAGTTTGAATATTTTAAGAAAAAATCTAAAGAAAAAAAAGTAATATTTCAAGAGTTAAAGTCACATTTTGAGAAAATTGTAATCTCATAAGAATAAGTCTTAGCATTTTAAGAAAAATATATTTAAAATATAATATTATTTATGTGAAAAAGTCATGAGAATAAACTCTGAAGATTGATTTAAGAACAAAAGTCCTTTTATGATGATATTATGTACACAGATTGGATTACATGTGTTTGTTTTAGCTTATCCTTATGTATAGTACATATACAGTACATATAGTGTACAGTTAACAAAGACGTGTTTGTGTCTATTTGGAGACAGTCCTGACTGTTTCTCAGTGGGTGGCCTGATGAAGCATTTGTATCACCATAACAGGTCATTTGTATCTAAAGCTGACAGACTGCTTTCACCTGTTTTGTTGAAACATAAGAATTGTATACTCACGTTGATGCTTGGCTGTGAATCTGCATGGTGATTAGCGGGGTTACCGTCCTCCTCTGACGTTGGTAGGGGCTGAACCATCCTCGGACAAACCTACAGTAGCAAAATTATACAGTCCATCAGCTGCATATCTGTCAAAAATATTAAAGGAATATTCTGCCAGTTTCTGGGAAAAACAATTAGCTGATTGATATTTGTAGGATAAATATGAAGCTACTGCTCCGCTTTGCATAAAGACTGTCCCCGTCCGAAGTTAAATTTTTTTTTTAGCACAACCTCTAAAACTCAATAATTCTTATATTATACCTGTTTATTGAAAGTGTATAAAAACTAAAGTGTAAAAATAAGAGCCCGACTGTTACTAAAGTTTTGGGCCAGATACCGACATAAGGGAGTAAACAAATTCTGATATCAATATATTTATCAATATATCACTGTGGTAGTGGGGCGTGGTTTGGCTCAGCTGCAGGTGGGACTGATTGGGGCAGTGGCTCAGGGAACGGTGCCTGGAATCACTAATCATCTCTCTCCACATAGCACCTGGTAGGACACTAGAGGAGGAGGACTCCTGGAGGACACTGGGCCGCAGGTTGGCCGCAGAAAGGACGTTGGACGTGTGCTCGGAGGCTGAGCAGGAGAGCACACGGTCATCAGAGTTATTTTGTGTGTCAATAAACTCGTCAAAACTGGACTTTGACTGGTCGTTGTTCGTTTGTGCTGGGAGAACCCACGGTGATGGCAAGATGCATGTCACAATCACTATTTCTTTAAATCAATGAAACGGTGAAAAGGAAATCTTATGATCAAAGACCATAACTCACATGTTGTTTTCAAAAAATCGTATGTCCTCCGAGTCTAGGAGTGAATTGAGCTCCACGATTAACTCAGCCAGCCTCCGTCCCGGAAACAGCAAGTCGCCCGAAGATGTCCTGAGAGCCACGCAGAACAAAATCCTGTTAACCTGCAGAAACTCATATGTACTGACGATACTATTCATTAGACGGTGTCGAACCTCACCTCCCCATGGCCTCCACCTCCACTGAGGAAATCCCCAGCCTGTCAGTCACCTTGCTTTGAGTCTCAGCGCTGAACTGACCGTGGAGTAGAGTCTGGAGACAGGCTGCTAGTGAAGGGAGAGCCACGGGCAACAGCTCACACAGCACGGACAGATGGTCGTACCTGACAGTGGGGGGAATAATGGACCAAGTAAACACCTGTGCTTAGCTGATTAAATATGTAGCAGCAGCAGCTTGGGTAATAACTCTAACCTGGAGAACTTGCTCTGATTCCTACCTTTGCCAGCCTGTGATGGCGATACCCTTCAGGTTCACACCAGCAGACAGCGAAGCAGCCACATTCAGCCACTGCAGATGATTCTCCACGTGTCTCTGCGTGCCGGTCACACAAGTATAAACGCTGGTGGAGCCTTTAAAAGAGCTGGCGGCCCACAGATCTGACATACCGGCACTGCAGTACTTCTCTAGCAGAGACACTGGAAAACATGGGATACACACTGTAACTCATTTCAAGTTCATTCAACTTCGAAATATACGTTCCCCTGTGGTTTTAAAAATGTGAGTTAACGGCACTCGGGTTGACTAATTAGCTCAAAGTCAATCGTAAATTTTAAACGAGTCAAACTTGTTGTGGTAGCTGAACTTGTAACAACTGTTTTGTCACATGAAGGAGTTACAGGAAGACTCGCTTTCCTTTTACATTATCCCAGTTTAAAAATATTCCTCTTCAATTACTACTAAAAACATAAAGATGCAGCTTTAGAGCTCATTGTGTATCAGGATGAGAACAAAGACTCATATTAAGGCGGCTTACAGTCACAGATTTATGTCTGCGGTGGTAGTGACTAAATTCAAAACAAACCTTCATAATGTTTTGAATCATTTTTATTTTCGTGAAAAGAAACAATCATAACTTAATTTCACATTAAAAACACACAGCAGGTTTCCATCAAGTCTGTTTTTCTTCAAACAACTAAAATGACGAGTCTTTGGGGAGTTTTAACTCTCAAACAATGCATGCTGGGAAGTATGCTAATATGCTACCTCTGTTTTGTAAACTTAATTTAATGAGTTGAGTGAACTCTCAGCGGTCAAAACAAGTTAGACAATATTGTGTTAAAAGTAAAACATTAAGCCATTTTCAGTGGAATTAACTAGAAATAAACAAAACTCAAATATTTACACTAAGTAAACCAGAAAAATGTGTTGAATTAAACATATTTTCATGTGAGGTTTTATAGTACACTATTGGATCATGCATACATAAGAAATGAGCGCGTTGATACCAATTATTCAGTTCCTACCAGTTTTGTCCACATCCAGGTCAGGAGTATAGTCCCACAACATGGGCTGGACGAGTCCTACAAGACCGCTAGCTTTCACATGATCAACAACAACAACAGACACAACAACAGAAACAACAAAAAAGACGATCAAATCAGGTGGCATTTTAGTGCAATGACACCAAAACCAGTAGCAGATCTAAAAAGGTGAAGACAACCGGGAATCCTTCGGCTGGTCTTCGAAAAATACTGTAATTTGAAGTTGAATTTTGATTATATTTCTGTTTGTGCAAAGCAATTCAATAATGGGGGTACTTTTATTTATTATTACCATACTAGCTTTATTATCTTTATCATCCACCCATCTACGCTCACAGATGGATGGATCTTTAACTTATTTAAAATAATAACACAGTAAAAACCTCCGTTGCATGTAAAGTTCTGTTTCTGAAACTAAAAGTACAAAAGTGTTAACAGCAAAATGTACTTTAGATATTAAAAGTAGGGCTGATCGATGCAGAAAAATGGCCTTTTTGTGTACTAATGATGCATTTCAACATTGTAGTTGGTCAAGGTAAAACTAGTTGTAATTTTATTTAAATTAGTGGCTGCTTCATATCTTATATCATTATGTTATGTATGAGAATTCTAATGTCTATATTGCATACACATGTAATTCTGAATCAAACCATAAACAATATCAAAACGCTGCTTCTTGGTAGCGTATGTCCTTAAATGAGGTCACAGAGTCAAAAAGCTTTACAGAACTGAAATTCTTTGTTTTCAAAAGGTGTAACTCTCGTCTCATAGGATTCAAATATCACCGATCTCAAGGTTTAGTGGAAAGCAGCTGTATTTCTTCCTCACCTTTCAGTGTGTCCTGGCTCATGCTTCTCATCATATCATCCCACATTATGATGGTCATGTGAGGCCACGCCTCCTTGATAGCCTTGGCCACCTTGGTCACGTGACTCAGGAAAAGCTGCTCCACCGTGCATCCTGGCGAACCGAGCCACAGCTTGGACTCCTCGCCCTCGCCGAGCATGTACACCTGGTGGCAGTGGAGACAAACGCAATGAGATCCAGTGACGAAAATGAGTTAACCAAAGAGCCGTCCTTACCTCATCTGCTCCGATGTGCAGTGTGTTTAGATCGGGGTGCAGCTCCACCACCTGCCTCAGCATCTCCATCACCAGCTTCACCCCGTCCTCTTTGTGGGGGTTCAGAGTGCCGACGCAGTGCGACAGCTCTCTCAGGGGCCACATGGGCCGATGCTTCAACACAAACTGTGACAGACGGGACAAAAGCAGAGCCTCAGACAGGAGGGACGAAACGTGATACAGAACTCAATTCAAAACTTGAGCAGTTCTAGCCATTATATTTGGTTATAAACAGCAGGAGAGTCTGCTCCCACCTCCATGTGACCAAATGTCTGTACGAGGGGGATCACCTCCATGCCCTTAGACCTGGCGAGCTCCTGCACAGACAGTACTTCCTCTCGGCTATAAACGCAGCATATAGCAAACATTCAACATAATGAACTTACTGAAACGAAGCATTGTTATGGCACACCAGCGTATTATCTCTTACTAACACGGGAAGGATTATAATTTCATTACAGTATCTCACAAAATAATAAGACAGATAAGAAAGAGCATGCACAACTGCACACGGTAAACAGAGGCGGGAATGTGTTGCACCTGTAAGCAGGCTGTGCTGTGGCCTGCAGCAGCTTCAGCTCCCCTTCGTAGGGGAACATGTCCTCGTACTCCACCAGCAGGCCGTCGACTCCCAGCTGAGAGAAGAGCTCGATCAGCTGAGGAGGTGAAACACGTCAGTGAACAGCACACGTGCTGTTTAAACAGTGACGGGGGTGTGGACATGATCGTGTTGCTCACAGAGGAGGCTTACCCTGTTTAGGTATTCAACTCGTGGGGGGGCACCTTTCAAATCCAGGTGAACCAGCTTCTTCCCTTTAGGCCAAGGTGGACACTTCATCCTGCCTGTTACACAGAGCTGCACTTTAACATCAGCAGCCACAGCTGGGTGTTTATACACGTGAATGATCCTTAGTGTGACTCACCTGGACAGCAGGTACCAAACCGTATGCAGGTATGTGACCACGAGGAGTCCTGAAGGTGGGCAGACTACCTGTCCTGCACGACAAACGTCTGACTGTCGCTTCCGGTCGTTTAAACGCACATACGCAGTCCAGTGAATCGATTATTTTTTTTTTAGTCTACGCAGCCGCAGTAAGAGATGGTTGACCGTACCGCGCGTGCGAAGAGTTTCAGGTTTACGCAGTTGATCAAATTGATCGATTTTTGACTTCCTGTTTTGTCGCCCAGCTCGTGTTTTGGCAATCGTGGGGGCTGTAGTGGAATTCGATTGGACGCCGACGTAGTCCAATGAAAACGACGCTTTCCCCCTCCCGGAGAACCAATCAGGTTTGACGATACGGGGCCACCCGGAAGTGCAAGGTATTTAGGTGGTGGTACAAGCTGTTGGCGGGTTGTGCGGTATGGCTAGTACCAGGCGGGGAGCGAGGAGCCGCGTGTGACCGCAGTTGTTGAACGCGACGTGGCGGACAAACGGAGGCGAGATGGCTCTACTGCGAATGAGAAACACGAAGGGGTCAAACGCCTCCGAGATAGAGAGGAAAATTAAAAGGTAAGCTAATAAACGGATGCTAATGTCGGACCTGTGCGGACGAGAGGAGGTGAAAGGTTCTTCAGAGATCAGATCATCAGGAGCTCCACGGAAACGATCCTGCGACTTCACGTTTACTCTGCTCCTGCCTTCTCTTACCGTTTTGTGAATGTTCCCTCGTGAACCAGTTTTCTCACAAATAAAGGAATAAAAACTCAAGATGTCCCACGTGACAGTTAATGACGTGAATAATTAATGAGATTTTAATGGGCACAAAGAAAAGTGGAGCTTCAGTCTGTTTTCTTCTCCACGTTTACGTGTTCATTCATTCATTATTTCTGTGTTTGTAGGGTTGTTATTATTATTATTGGACATGATTGGTTATTAGGATACTTTTTGAAATGCAATAAGTTTCAGATTCCTAGTTGAGTGTTAAAAATGTAATAAGAAACGTCACTATTTTAATTATTTCATTAAACTGATGTCTCTTATTACACTTTTCTAACTCGTGTTTTAAACTGGGGAATACAGCAAAAAAAAAAAAAAAAAAGCCACATAATAATAAACAGGGCATCGTAAGTTTTAACAGAACTCAATACTGATTCTTGTCAACATGAACAGTTCTTCTGAAAGGTTTTGATTTTGAATCCCAGCTGACTGCAGGGAAAGACCAAGTCTACAATCAGGTCGCCTCTGATCAACAGGCCTGGATACTGCTCACTATTGTTTTGTAACGGGTTCCTGAAGGGCTCTTTTCTTTTAAAATATCTCTTCATCTCATGTGACAACATGAACAACTGTCCTGGCATGGTTGTTGAGATGAATGATTTGATTGGCAGGTGAGAGAAACGATCAGTAAGGAGGCTCCAGATTTGTGTGCATGCTGCCAAATGAATGGAGCCTGTCTGAATGCACTCAGCAGGCTGTGGCAAACACATTTAACTATAATGAGATGTGAATAGCTGTTCTCCAACACCGACATAAACAAGATAAATGAGATGTTACTCTCCAGCAGGCATTATTAGCGCTAAAAAAAACTTTTCTTCTCCCCAAAAAAACCCTCCAAATCTTCAAATACTACGACAACAGGAGAGTTTGGGAAGAAAGGAATAATAACGGTGTACTTTTTGTTTAATAAATATTTGAAGGGGAGTCACTCTAATTATCTGGATATCTTTACAGAGGGATCACAACAGTCCTGAATCCTCCCTGCGCTAATTCTTCATTTCAACGGACGTCCAATTAACAACGAGTCAGACTGAGTTGGTTTGGAGACTTGAGCTTTCTTTGTTTGTGTCTGGCTCAGAGGGAACGCGCTGAGGCAGGGGTCCCCGTGGCGGGGCTCCCGCGGGCTCGCCGCCCTGCTGCTGGTTGCTTTGACTGCGTGCGTCGCGGCCGCCTGGCTGTACGTGACGTCTCTGGACAGCGACATCACGGAAACTCTGGCCAGGCAGCGGGAGCTGGTCTCTCCTCAGCCCAGAGTCTTCAGCGTCGAGTGCTCCGAGGACTACGAGAACTACAAACGCTACCCAGGTGAGGCTCTGGTCCTTGAAGTGCGCTGGGTCAGGTGGTCTCTCTGCGGTGTGAAGTTGAACATGACTGGGAGGAAGCCCAAAAAAAAATACTCTTAACAAATTAAGTGAATGTGAAAGGTTAAAAAGAAAATACTATTAGTTTTAAAATCAAAACTCAAACCAGTTTCTTGTGCTCTCTGCAGTGGTTTGAATGTGAAACGGCGCAGATTGAATCCACTAGATGGCAGTATAATACAAGTCTACTTGATCATAAACACGTGTTGTTTAAGAGTTCATGTTAAACGTTAAAACAATGGTCCCACTTAATGCAACTAACAGCAGTGTGTGTGTGTGTGTGTGTGTGTGTGTGTGGGGGGGGGTACTTGAACAACACGTCAAAAACAGGAGGAGATATGAAACACGCCTAAAACTGTATTTTTTAAAACCGTCCCCTGACAAGCTCTCTGTTCAGTTTGGGTTTGAACCTCCGTGTCTCTGATCCACCTGGTTGTAGAAATATACAACTAGCAATCAACTCTCCATTGATTGAGGCGCTATTTGAAACCAGTTGCCACCTAATCAGATGTAATGAGAGCGAGTTGTGTGGCAGCCAGTCATTATTTTCAGCACTGATCGTCCTTTCACGTGTTCGGCTGCACAATGAAATAAAGACTGAAGCTCGAGCTGAAATTCAGTGAACCAGATGAAGACGCAGAAAATCCTCAAAATTGAGAAGCCGCAACCACTGCATGTTATTTAGGGTGTTTCTTGCATGGAGAAATACCCTGAATCATTTACGTATAATCCAATGATTATTAACCTTTTTAATTACTAACCATGTCAATTGAAGAGGGAGTAAAGGTGAGCAGGACGGGCACACTCAGATGGATGATGGATGACTGACGCAGATTTGAAGTCAGCCAGTAATTATTAAGATTCATCATCTTTGGAATCATTTCCATCCATCAGCTGGATGAAACTAACAGAAATGTCCTAATTCAAGTCTCTTTTACTGGCGATCTGACTGCTGCTCTTTTCACGATGCCATCTCATTGCGCTCTCTTCTTCTGCTATGATTTATGGGAACATAAGTGGAGAGTTGGCAGCACCACAGTACATTGTTTATTTTGATTATTGGTACCTGTCGGTGTCAGTCATTTCTTCATATATTTCAGTGACAGGCTTTGTATGTTTAACTTATTTACATCATATCTTCTCTGTGTTGAGTATTGCTCAGTACTGCTGAGGGTTCAAACTGTGCTTCTCCAGCGTGTAAAGATGACACAGCGGGAGGTTCAGGCGTCCGGCAATGAATTATAATCATCCAAAAGTTGGAAGGAAACACCTGAATTTTGTGGCATGAACACAACAAACTGCTCGGACTTTATTTTCCTGCGAGTCACTTCTTGTCTCTGCTGTAGGACCCAGAGGATACTGAAACCGAGATGCTCTGGCGTTGTTTTTGAAATGCTCTGCTCTCGTCTCTCTCCCAGGATGCACCCCTCAGAAGTGCGGCCGCGCAGTCACAGACAGCGTGGTGACGAGGGAGGAGGCTCAGGTCCTCCGGAGGTAAACATGCGGCTCATCTCCTTCCACCCCTTCTCGCTTTGTTCTATGTATTTATTATTTTCCCCCTTCATGATGTTGTGCGTGTGCGCAGCTGAATTCTTTTCATTGTTTGTGTCTCCTGCACACAGGTTGGCTGAGAGGGGGCTGGCGCTGGCCGGGTCGGAGGGAGGAGTGAGTATTTCATCAGGAATAACATGACAGGGAGGCAGGGATGAACTGACTGTCTTTCAGCCGGTGAATTCCCCATACAGGAATTTAAGAGGCCTATCAGGTGGTTTTGCACGTGAAAATCACCAGTAGTTGTAAATAAACGTATAAAAAGTTCAAACGTAAAGCCCAGCTTGCCTCTCAGTATTTCTGAATATTGCTGAATAAGTTGTGTGTTCAGGACAGTTCGGACCAAAGACTCCCTACAAGATGATTTGAAACTACTTGCAATCCGCGAGGCTACCTGCCAGTTTACACCAAAGCAGCCAGACTGAACAGTGCAACATCTCCATAGCGACGCATTTGGATATAATTTGTAGTGTCTTAAAACATGCATGAAGATAGTAATAGTGAGTTATGTACAAAAGGTGCCGTTCTAGTTTCTAGATGAAACGGTGACAACACGAGGGACGATACTTTTGGAGCCACCCACGGGTGCTCGGGTGGAACACCGACGGGGTTTCTGGAAATTCATACCACGAACTTAAGGTCGCAGATCTCTTGTTCTTTTTCCGGAACAGTTCCACAGTTTAGAGGACTTTCCGTCTCCTCCACTTCCCACTCGCAACTTGTCGAGGTCAGTCTGAGGTGAACCATCAGCTGGCTGAAACAGGACGGTTCACACTGCTGCAAACTTTCCCTTCAACGCTCTGAAACTCTTTTGTCTCGGCGTGAATCTTTGATCAGAACTTTGCTTTAGGATTAAATTAATGTGCGAGTCGTCGACCAATTATCGGCCCGGCTGATAATCAGGCCCCCAGAAGATATAAAGATTACAGAACAACCTTTCATAGTTTACCTGCTGCAGGAAAGCACATTTCAGAATCAAGTATCAAACCTGCTGGTGCTTCAATTAAGGATTTCTTTGTTGTTATTCCAAATTTTGACACGAAGATTTTCATTTTCACTGAAAATGTATATCTGTCATCAGTCTTCTTGATTACCTCTAATCCGTATTTGGTATCGGCCCTGAAAAAAATACATATCAGTCGACCCCTAGAACGTGTTCCTCGCATGTGATTCCCAGACATTGTCTTCCATCGTTTCTCCCTCAGCACACCAGTGTCCCAACATTTACTCATGCAATCCACACAATAACTCAAATTTAAACAGATGTTGTCCTAAATATGAGAAATCACTTCAGGCTGGTCTGTAAGTTGTAGGTCTTTTAAAAACAAATTGGCAATATAAAGTTTGGCTTTCGGAAAAAGCTAAATCATTTTGTAAAGCAGCTGTGCTCTGTAGTTTTTGGAAAACATGATTAAGTTTAAATTTATGTTTATTTGTAGTCGGGACCATGTACAGAAAGCATTAATATCAAAAAGAGAGGAGATGCTCTGTTCCAGACTTACCTACTAGCTAATTTCCATCTGCTGTCCCGAGTGAGATAAAGAGAAAACAATATTAGATTCTTCAACAATAAAACCCCAAAACAGCCCACTAACACTCACCTGTGCAGGCGTATACACAAGATATACTCAACAGGAAGAACAACAGAATATTACATGCATACAGAAGTTGCAAAGACAGGCTGTCAACTTTGAAATCGATGCTGACAAGTCTGGTTAATTTAAAACTGGAGTAAATATTGGATTTGTAGGGGACTTTTCCTGTGCGGATTAATACACATTTGGTTTCCTTGCAGCCCTAGTGAGCCTGTGCAGCAGCAGGATGTTGAATGTGGGATTGTGTGAAAATAAACAAGTGTCAACGTTGGTGGTAATGAAGGAAGTTGTTGCCCAGTGCAAACGTGAAGCTGGTTGTTGTGTTATTAACATTTTGGGACAACAATGGAGCTGTTATACTTTAATAGCAGGAGAAATGATTAGATAATTCACTATTGTTCACAAGCTTTTGCACAACACTTTCCATTTGCAGAGCTTCACTCTCTAAATAGATCAGTAAGGTCCACATTCTCCAGATCCCCTTCTGTAATCGATCCTCTGACCACTAGAGGGCAGGCTGGTACAATAACCAGACAGCTGCAGTTCCGGAAGAGAAAACAGGAAGTCATATTCCTGTCTGCAGGTGTCTGGTTGTCCCTTACATGCCCTACTAATGCTCTCCCTCTCCACTGGTCCTCATAAGGGAACTGTTTATGGAGTGTTAAGACACTTAAGTGACGGGAGCGGAAGCAACAGGGAGACTTCTGAGAAAAGGACCTATTTTCAGAGCAGCGTCCCAAAGGATTGACGAGCAATAACAAGTAAAGGGCAGAGGGAGAAAAAAAAAAAGGCTAAAGAGGAAAACTTTTTTGAGCACGCATCAATGTGGTGCTGGCGTTATGTTTGTTCAGTTGATTTGTCGTTTGCACTGATTACCTGTATTTCCTTTGACCCCTGCAGGCCTCCATACTGGACCTGCACTCTGGAGCGCTGTCGATGGGGAAACAGTTTGTGAATATCTACAGGTGGGCAAGTAAACCTGCTGCATTCAAGAGGACGAACTTCCCTTAGTACATTAATAAATAGTGCTCTTACATGTTGGGACTCTTCCTTGTGTAGTGCAGGAATTTAAACATGGTAGTGTTGTTTTCAAATCTCCCACTGCTGTTCTGCACCGACCGGAAATAACCTCATCATGTGAACACATCACCCGCCACAATATCTGCAGCTTTAATTATTTTACACAGAAATTAACGTATTCTCGTGTTTAACACACAATAAACACACCGATTCTTCTGTTCAGCAGCAGTAATGACGAATAACACTTTTGTGTGGCGTTCAAGAACAGCTGCAGCTTCCTCAGACAACTTAATTAGAAAATTCTTTACGTCGGTGGCTCCGCCCCCTTCCTCTACGGAGACAAGATGGCGACCGTTTAGGGTGGAAAGAGTTTCACACTTCTTTATTTGGGGCATTTTGAGTGCATCATCCTGGTACTTGTAGTTCACTGCATGTTTCTGTACTTGACAGTGTGAAACGCACGTCTATACTCACAACAGTGAGTGTTGGTACACAAGTACAACATCTGGAACGCAACATTTGTCTGTATTTGTGTCTCCTTGTCCGGTGTGCTACGTGCAGGACTGACACCGATATGTAACATTTGCTGAAATATATTCACCAGAACACGGAGTTGGTCATTAATATTCCTGAAGCGGGTCTTTGTGAGCCGTCTTCTGCAGGTCCAGTGACCCGTACGGCCCTCATTCATCACTGCCGTTTTATTTGGATCATCTGCTCCCCGCTGTCCTCGCTTCGTTCATCGCTCCCTCAGCCCCCTCCCATCCCTTCTTTCTCTGTCCTCTGGGCAGGTGGCTGACACGGGGGGGGGGTGTCCTCAGGGACGTCTACACCAGTGGAGATGTCCTTGCGTGAAGCAGTCAGATTCAGATGTTTAGAGTCTTCTGTGTTTGGATGGTTATTACAGTGTGCTGTGACATGCTGATTTATGCTAACGGATCACGTCTTCTGTGTTTGTTTCTGGGTGCTCGTGTGTCTCTGATTGGCTTTGTCTGCGTCTGGAACTGTCTGCCTGTGATTGTGCGACGGGGACGTGGCTGCAGGTATTTCGGGGATCAGATCGCAGACGTGTTCACGCCGGAGGATTTCCAGCTTTACAGGTGACTGAGGAACTTTGATTAAAAATCCGCCACGCATTTATTGAACATTCGTGGAGCTTTGTTCCCAAATAAGACACCTGATATATATTTTTTTTAAACAATGTAACATGCACTCAAATTATCAAGCGTGACTCTTTATTGAAATGCATTTATGCCATTCTTTATACACCTCGACCAATTATCCGGGCTGATCATCGGGAGCCTATCGGCGTTTTTATTTATGAAATCGTCGTTAAAATAAGTGGATTTAAATGTACGGTGCTTTAACTCTGATGCAGCCGTCTGCACTCTGTGGTGTTGAGCAATGTCCTGCTAACAGCTTCATCTGATTGGTTCCACCCCATGAGTAATGGCCTATGATCGCCAAATCACAACACGTGTTATTTCACAGCACTCAACACAGTAACGTTGTTCCAACAGAACTCGACAACATTATACAGGGAAACCCAACAATTCAACAATTCCCACTCAAGCTAGGAGGGAAAAACTGGCCTTTTGACAGGAAGAAACCTCCGACAGAGCCAGTCTGAGGGTGCAAAGACAGAGATTACAGAACAACATTTTGTTCGGGTTTCTTATTCCAAATTTTGACTCCGATTTTTATTTTTACTGCGAAAGTATATTAGTTTCAAACCTCGGTAATCTGTCTCCTTGATTATCAATCACCAGTATTGGTATCCATAACCATATTGGTCGACCCATAATTCTTTATTATTTGAAAAGGTATTAAAACATTAATAACATGTAATTATATTGATTTGTCTACAAAGCAGATTATGGCTACATGTAAACCTATTCAAGTGTTCTTATGCCCATCAGGTAAATGCACATCTCTTGCTTTAGTAAACGTGGCATTGGAACATCACGAGCACTAAATCAAAACATTGATTGTTGTCAACGGCCATTTGCTGATGTAGTTTTAGTACTAAAGTGTTTGTATAGACGAGAGTTCTCAAAGCTGCATTTGGGACTTGAATGTTTGAATGTTGCCTGACTGTCGTGCTGCTTAAAAGAAAAGGGAACGTAAAGCCAATGGATAATGGGAACAGACACTTAGTCAAATGTAGTGTTTTTATTGCTGACCTTGTCTTGTCTGTCTGCTGAAGTAAAGCTGTTCACCAACTTGTCAATGTGGTAATCACGGCCTTCAGCCTGATATACTGTGCCTGTTCTTCATTGTTAGTGATGTACGTGGGCGGATCCAGGCAGTTATAGCTGAGACGTTTGGTTTGGACCAAACTCTGATGTACCTCACCAAGCCCACCTTCTTCTCCAGAATCAACAGCACGACGGCCAAGACCCAACATGACGAGTATTGGCACCCGCACATCGATAAGGTGAGGAACAAACACGGAGACACGACTCGTTCCTCGGATGACGGAGCTCAGACTTGTGTTCGTGTTGTTTGTGACAGTCACCTCATCAGGCAGATAATGTATAAATCTGACAAGGCTCTGGTTGATTGAAGCACTCAGGGAGGATATTAACCAATCAGTTAGCTGACCTCCGAGGCTACGAGCTCTGTGCAAAGAGCTACAGGTGGACGGTAGCCTCTTGAAAGCTACTGAAAGTCGATGAGCTTCCTTCTCTGCCCACAACTTTCCATCATCGCAAATTCAGCTCTTCGTCCAGCAATTTTTCCTAAACAGGCGATCCAGATTAGAAATGACTCATTCAATTATTTCTGTCACTGTTTGTACACAAATGAATGCAAGGGTACAAATGTGTTCAAGAGAAAGTAGTGAACGATTATCACATGTTGATTCTCTCTTCACCTTCTTGTTCATCACAGAAGTATCGGCATCTATGTTAGCCGATATGTACCGATATTAAAACTTCTATCTATAGCTCTCTATCTCTAGCTCTATATAGATATATATATCTACTCTCACTGAGACTCTCACTGAAAGCAAAAATGTAAAAACGGAGGCCAGAATATCCTCCTTGTTTCTCACATTTACCATCAGGTCAGCTGAGACTTGTACGTTTTTCTTTGATAATTTGCCCCTGAAGGCAGCATCTTAATTCCATTTTAGCCCCTACTTCTGGTCTGTTATGGAAACTGTTCACGTCATACATTGTTTACTCTTTTATGAATATTCATGGAGTGCAGCTCTAATAAAGCTCACTGCTTTAATTTTAGTCTCATATTTTAGTCTTTGGTTGTTGTCATGAGACATTAGTGTCTCTGGGACTGAGAGAAGACCTTGAAGAAAGTTCAAACAAGTGTCTTTGGGGAGAAAAAGTTTCAAGGATTTACTTTAACTTAAAAAAGCACGAGGAGGGTGTGTAACTCCTGAAATTATTCCTCGGATTGGATGTATGTTTTTTCTTCTTCTTGTTTCCTCATAAAGAGAATTAAAAATGCATCACTGCAATTTAGTGGACTGTCGCCGACATTCCTGAATGTTAATTTCGGAGAGGTTTCCAAACCATCGGCCTGGACATGTTGTTACTCCTAAAGCATCTGTCTCCTATTGATCTATAGTCTTGTCTTGATAACCGAGGGAAAAGGCGAGTGGACAGGAGACGGTACATATCGTCTTTCCTTGTGGTGTTTCTTGGAATGTATTTCTTGTTTGCTGTTGCTTCATCCTTCAGTGTTCACTAACAACTCATATTGGTTTTGCGGCCATATTAATATTTGTCACCTCATCCTCTCCCACTGGCCCTCGACAGCTGGAAACATTTAATCAGAAAAGAGCCACTTCTCCTCCTCATCTGTCTCTGCCGCCATTTTGGGGCTAATTGGCAAACTCAGCCCTAGTTTATATGTAAATGGGGTTTGACGATGTTGGTGGTGCGTTTTCATCCCATCGATCATGTTGCTGATGCGGTGTCATAGCGGGCGGTTGTAGTGTGACGGCAGCGGTAGACCTGGCTGTGTAAAGAAAGTGAATTATGAGAGCAGACACTTAGTCAAATGTAGTGTTTTTATTGCTGACATTGTCTTGTCTGTCTGTCGAAGTAAAGCTGTTCACCGACTTGTCAGTGTGGTAATCACGGCCTTAACGCAGCCGCCCTCCTTTTGAAACACCTGAACTTTCTGATCGCCTGAGCTGAACTTCTACTAAACTTGTATCAATTTGAAGACACATTTGAGAGGGGATTCATTCAAATTACACTATCATGGACCAAAACAACCTAAAATATGTGTAAAGGTACATATTCCTATGAGTTAGACTATCCCTGCATTCCAATATCCTTACTACCGTAGTATTTAATATGCCAGAAAAAAGATTAGGTATGTCCCCAATACATAGTATGTTAAAAGGTAGGATGCCAAAAGTACGCTGATGTCCTACTACATCGGTCGTATTTTGCAGTCTGCAGGTCAGCATGCTACTCCGGCAACACCTTGAATCTACACGAATCAATATTTTATGATGAGAAAAGGACGGGAGTGCTCAGAAGTTTAAACTAGTTTGATGAGGAGGCTCTTTGGTGGGAAACAAAAGCTTCTCAAAGAAGAAAGGTCCAAAGCACTTTTCTGGCAAAGAAATAATAATTCAGATGTTCATTTCATGGTGAAATTCTAAAAACGAGGACAATGCTCGTAAATGTTAAAACTGAATATATTATACTAACAAACAAATAAAATGGATTTGTGTAACTTGTAGTGACAAACCCACAGAGAATTATCAGCCGATTCAGTTCTGATCAGGAAAAACTATTGACATGAAGAGCATTAGATGAATGAACATCTATCAGTAAAGACCTGAAGTTAATGATGTGCTCTGGACAGATGAATCCAAACATGTTTGCTGCAACCCAAACACGGCTTTCCAGGAGAAGAACCTCACACCGATTGTGAAGCACGGCGGTGGAAGTGTTTTGGTTTGGGCGTTGCGTTGCTGCCTCAGGGTCTCTATTTCACTGGCAGTCATTAATTTAACGATAAACTCTGCATCATATCTAAAACACTGAAGACAGTGGGCCTCATTCCCGAATTGTGCGTACGAACATTTGATGCACAAATGTGGGATTCATCAATACTTTCTTTCCTGAATTTGTTGCTACTCTGTGAACCCGTGGCCAGTCCCCATGGTGCCACTCTATTTTCCTTTCATACTCTTCTCCTAGTGTTAGTAGGCAGCATGACCTGAGCCTGCTGTCACAACTGATATATCACAACCCGAATCACCGCAGTTATCAACAGAAAGGGGGTTTCAGTGAAATGCGGCACTTAGCCGGACAGAGACAATTTCAGACACATTCACACCCTTTATTTTTATAAACGTTCAAATAACGTGAAAGGTTCCATACTGAACTCGTAGAAGCGAATTGGAAACTGTTTTTAGTTCTCTCGGTGGTTTGATGTTTCAGTGATTCACGATCCTCTCGGCAGCACACGTTGTTTCTCTTTCTTTGAAGTTTGATCAAGTAAGAGTCACATTCGGTCAGAAATGGTTTTGTCTTTCAAATCATCAACCACTTCCGTTTCCATGTCAATGCACGGTTTGATGTTTTAATTGAGGCCACGTACTGCATGTTTGAGCTCGGTGGGCTTTCACAGAGCTGAGTATCTCTTTTTAGGGCTTCAAAAACAGGCCTCGGTTCGCTTTGCATGAGAGAATTATGCTGCATCTTAAAGCAGCGCTGCACATAGTGGCCATTTTATGGAGCACTTTAGCCTCAAGAAATCCCAACAATTTGATAAGGAGGGCACTTGTTTATACTGTTGCTGCCAGACTTTACAAAGCATGCGTTTCAGCTGTGTTTTTTATTCAACACTCTCCTTCACATCTGATAGAAAACTTATACTCATTTAAACCAATCCAGGTGTCTGCAAAGTCATATTTCCACTTGAAGCCTGTTTTCTTGCATTTTTGGATGTGTATAACCGCAGTGGATGTGTATTGGGTTCAGAGCTCCTTCAAACTGTGGGTGACCTACAGCTCAGTACGGTGCCTGATCAGGTCGCAGAGCAACAGACCTGCTGCTGCTTCTACTCAGGCGAGGCGTCTCTGTAGACACGACTTTACAGTATGAGGAATAAAAGTGTCGGGTACGTGCTGTGTGAAGCGCTCGTGCGTCAGATTTACTTTTAATCGTGTTTTTTTTTTTTTTTTTTTGGAGCCCCAACTTTAAAGTGTGAAATCTTCCCAAAGATTTCTCACAATGTTTGGAAACCCGAAAAAAAAAAAAAGATTCCAAGTCAATATGATTCACAGCAGTGACACCGTGTGAGCACAGTTTACGGGAACCGTAGTAAAATGGGTTTAACGAGAGTTTAAAACTTATTGTATAGTTGGGGCACTTGTGAGAGACAAAACTTGAAGTTGTCTGACACAGACTGACAGATCCTGAGTTTTAGTCCCTTGTATGGGTCAAGTTCCTACAAGCACTCGATTGTACACTTAACGGTGTCTGAGCCAAGCGGCAACCCAACGTAACATCACCTGTTGGATTGTGAACTGCCATTTTGAAGCCTTAAATGTGGAATTTCGATCGTCGCCATTTAGTTTTTTGTTTTTTTTTAGCCAGAAATGACTATATTTGGTTGAACTGGGGTGAAGGGGGGAGTGGATCTGACCTGCCTGTACAGCAGCCCTAACTGCACCCCAAGCCTGTCAATCAAACCAGACATGCCCCCAAACATACTGCTTTTTGAGGCCAAATATCTCATGGAATGAGCGAAGTTAGTGAATCACAACATAAAAACTGGATTGACTTCATATTTCATGAGAAGTTGAATGGGAGTCTGTGGAGCCAGTGTCTTTTTTGGAGCCAGCCCTGGTGGCCCTCAGTGGTATTGCACTTTAAGGCACTTAAGCATTGGCTTCACTTTTGGACCCACAAGCTTCATCTGAACGCGCACTTCTTACCAACTCCACACTAAGACTGGTCATTTAATCACCAAGACACCGAATCCAACCAAAACCGACATTATGACTCTGACCGAATTTTCTTCACAATGATTTGTTTATTCTTTCACAGCCACCCACCCCTCCTCTGAGCTCGCTGTACGGGTTCATTTTGTGACTCGCACTGTCTTCCCCTCTCGCTGTCTTCCAGGTGACCTACGGCTCTTTTGACTACACCTCTCTACTCTACCTGTCCGACTACAGCTCCGACTTCACTGGAGGACGATTTGTCTTCATGGACCAAAATGGCAACCGGACAGTGGAACCACGAGCAGGTACCGATCAGTTATTAAAAATTAAATCTGCCTATCAGTGCCACATAGTGCTTTTTTTCCCCCCACATCGGCTTCAAACGCCTGTTTTAAGGTCGGATATTATAAAACCAGACTATCAGGCATAGCATCTAGTAACAGCTGGCTTTGTATACGTAAGCCGATTAAGCCAGACTTCAAGTAAATGTTGCAGGAAAGATAAAACATTTCATAATCACAGCTGTGCTCAAAATTATGATTGCTATACTTAGCTGCATTATGGAGTCTGGAGGTTTAGTAGGCTAAAATATATAACAAAGTGGGCATAATCCTCTAAAAGTGGCTAATCGCCAGCAGAGACAGGGGATTAGATTTGACCACGCTTAGAGCACCCGGAGGGTTAAACAGAACAACATCTTGATCTTTTAGGAAATGATGTGATCTGTGTTTGTCATTACAGTCGGTCTCTACGTACACAACATAAAGAATTTATGGGAACGAGTGTAAGTAAATGGATGTTTTGAAGTTGCTTGGGCCAAAAGCACATTGGGTGTTAGAAAAATCATCTCCTATTTTGCAGAGATGTGAGGATAATGTGACACATCTTTAAACAAGGGGATTGGATCAGTACTCTGTATTTTCAAAGCTGGTCCCTTTGTGCCAGACTGAGTTTGTCAACTTGTTTCAGACATCCACTGAACTGGATGGACTCCTTTTCAACTTTTTTTTCACTTTATTATTCCCAAGGCTTAATTTGAATTCTCTATCCATCTACCTCTAAGACAGCGGAGAGCTTCAATTCACTTAGATTTTTTTCAGGTTCAAGTAAATAGAACTTTGATCAGTTTTAAACAATCTTTTAGCTCTCCGCTGTCTTAGAGATAGATGGATAGAGAGTATGAAGTATGAATTGTGCTACACATTTTTAATTCACCCTCAGTATTTAAATATTCCTTTAAGTTCATATTTGCTGCCTTCAATGTATCCAAGACTCTTGTGTCAAAACATGAATGATGAGTTGAAGTGGTTTTGAATTGTGGCTGAGTGTGCGGCTACATTTCCTTCACATATCGGCATTTATCATAATCTACAGCATTGTCTTGTGTTTGATAGATAGCACTCCGACCACCCTGATATTTATATTCAACTGTTCTGAGAAAAAGTTTCGCTTTTCAATCTGTGTTGATTTCATTTTCCATTTCACGCGGTCTGTTTTTCTGATCGAATGGTCTGAAGTTGCGGCTTTTAGAGGGATGAAGTCGAGTCGTCACGTCTTCCTGTCCCATCACGTCCGTCGTCCTCGTCAGACAATCACCTCTGAACTCTGTCATTCAATCTGGACAAAGAAAAGAAAGCACTCAGATAAATGAAACATCCAGGGACTCCGTTCGGTCCGTTGTGCTGGCCGATGTTTACCCATAAAGCAACAGTGTTACTGCTACATGCTTTTAACAGCAGCAGTAAGCTTCTGCTGACGAGAGATGGTACTTTTTTTTTTTTTTTTTTAGCTACGGACGCTTCATATTCAGATCAGTTCACACACCTGTGAGTAAATCATATGAGCTGATAATGAGAGCACAACTGTTGTAACTACAAGCAGCGGGTAGATGGCAGCAATGCAGCGAGCGAAGAATCACGTGTTCACGATTAATAGTCGCTGAATAGTCGCGCAGTAACGTTTCAGCAATCGCACTCATGTGAAGGGAATATACGAGGAAACTTATGCACCACACACACACACACACACACACACACACACACACACACACACACACACACACACACACACACACACACTCTTTCATGTCAAAAAGGAACTCCATTGAACAGTCACTCGGTTTGAAATGCCGGTGTCGCGTAGCTTAAAGAGTTTCAGGCAAAGTTGAGCGATGAACTCGGGCAGCAGCCTGCTTGGATCACATTTCTCTGCTTTGCTTGATGCCTGTCCTGTTAAACAGTGCTGCTCCTCAATGTTAGAGGTGCTAACGAAATCTGCTCAGAGTGGAAAACATCTCCAGAGGCCGTTCTGTCTCCCTGACCAGCATCACTTCCTCTCGATCACATCTTGACAGTAACCCCCCCCCCCCCCCCCCCCCACCATGCTGTCTCTGTTCACCTTGTCTTTTTTTCTCACTTTTTCTTCACAGCTCTTTTCCCCCTTCTCCTGATCTCACCCCAATGTCCCTCTAGCACAACTCATTCGCCACTTTTACTCAACAGCCATTCCTAAAAAGGCGTCTTTCTACTTTTTCCTTGCCTACTTTTTTTTTTTATTTTAACCTTTCGTCCCACTTCCTTTTTTCCCATCTCGCCTCTTCTCCATCAGCCGCTCGTGTGTCAGTCAGCCACAAGTCTCTTACCCAGTCAAAGAGCCACTGAAGCGTCCCGGCCCGGTGACGGAGCGGTGAGGGACACCGACTGAAGGACACACAGCATGATGAAGAGTGACTGTAGCTCGCCTGACGCCTCGTCGCCCGTGACAGATGTTTATGAATAGTGCAGCCATCTTGCATCAGTGAAGAGAGAGTAACCTGCAGACTACAGAGAGAGGAGGGTGTCAGCGGGATCTTAAACCTAATGAAAGCTGCTGGATGAAGGAGGAGACGATGGGACAGAGAAGGAGGAAGAGTCCCGTCTCTCTAAGGTCCTCCTTGATAGATTTCTAATTGTCAGTGGCGGCTGCTTGAGAATCTAAAAAAAGCCACCGGAGAATCTCCTGCTGCCGTGTTTGCGCCTGTCACGGTGACTTTTATCCAGAGACGTGCATCAAGCAGGAGGCACAGCACACAGCCATGCATAATGCATCGACAGCACACCTCATTTATGTTCTCTCTTACCTTATTGAGAGACTCTTTAGGCACCACGCTGGGCCATTGACACGTTTTGACTCGGTGAGAGTCGGCTTCAGGTATCTGGACGGATGATTAGTTTGCGAAGATAATCACGGCGGTTTGAGGTGACGGCAATGAACAAGGTGCTTTTATAACTGCAGGAGGACAATCAGGACTTTGGAGTCGGAGAGCAAAAGTTTGGGATGTAACAACAGCGAGCACCTGAGGGGATGGAGGGGGAACCATTGCTCAAGTTGTGGAGGATTAAACAAAAAGGAGAGGTGACTGATGGATATATTGAATGTGAACGCATCCCCTATTGGTAGGTCAGAGACAGCAAATGGCTGGAGATAGATAACGGGTAGATATGTGAGGGAAAGATAAGGGGTTCGGCTGGGAACGTCGGATACAAACAGAGCGATAGAAGGACGGACAGTGAAAGCGGCACGTCTGTCCGTGGGTGGAGTCAGTCGGGGATAACCTTCCAGCTCAGACGACCGCGGGGGAATTAGATAACCTCTGCTGCATTTACGCCTTAAACCAGCAGCCTGACCTTGATGTCTGTGCTTCTGCAAACATACACTGAATACTGTCTGGATTAATTCTTGGCTCTTAACAGGGCTGATTCCTGTTTGAAAGGTGTCATGTGTTGTTCAGATTAATGTTAAACCGGAGATATACCTGCTGTTGACGCGTTCTCATTGACAACTCTGCGTCGTGAACGTATTTGTTCATATACTTGACTCTGTACTACGTGTTACTGGAGGACTCCACCAGAGGGCGCACCAGTGAAGTCTGTCTGAAAAGTGAAGCCAGTGTGGAGGTGCCTTAGTGTAATACCACTGAGGGCCACTAGGGTCTGTCTCCAAAACACCTCTGGGTCTAATACACTCCAATTCAAAAAGCGTCAACTTCTCTCGAAATATTACAGGAGAATTTGTTTTCCACTAAATTCACTTGTGATCAGTGTTCTGGTGGTCCTTCTGAAAATACTTCCATAATTATAGAGGTATTAAACCTCAGACAGGTATGTTTGGGGGGTGTCTCTTTTGATTGACATACCTGAGGTGCACTCAAATATCCTACTTGTGGCCTACTGCTTCAAAGCTTCAAGTTCAGCATTTTTCCATCGTTATGTTTTTTTGAAACCAGAAGTGACCATATTTGGATAAGCTGGAGAGGAGCGAGCTGTGACTGACTGACTTTCCAAGGACACTACACCACCCACTTTCTGTGGAAACCTGACTGCAGCCCAGGCATGTCAGAAACCAGACACGCCCCCAAACAATTGCTTTTTTTGAAGCCTAATATCAAATTAACAATGGGATTATTTTCAAATGGACCACCAGAAAACTCATAAGAAGGAACGAATTTAGTGAATGACACCATTTTGACTAGTGGAAAAATATATTTATAAACTTTCTATTTGATGAGCAGTTGATTTTAAGTCTATGGAGCCAGAAGCTTTTTGAAGCTAGCCCCTAGTGGCCCCAACTGGTATCACACTTTATGCTCTTCCCTGCGAGCTTCTCTTTTCAGACCCGGAAACTACGTTCAGTTGAAAATACAATCCGAGTGCCGTCAGGTTTCTGAAAAAGGCTTCGAAACAGCAGTTTAGAAACCAATAAGTAACATCATGGTGTGTTGCCACTTAGTTTTTTTTTTTAGATTCTTGCCTAATTTACATTACTTTCCAATCGTAAAGCCGGCTTCCTGTTAAACTAAATGTCTCGTATCCGGTGTAAGCTTAGATACAATTTGATGAGATATTAACAAAGCTCCTCCACAGACACAGTTTCCACAGGTTGATGGCCTTCATAATTTCACCAGTGAATAAAACCGAACACGGGTTTATAGCCATGCTATTATCTCTGTGACGCTGCACAGCGGTAGGTTGAACTAAATGCGATTGTTAGCAGGCTATCATACTTACTGTGCTCATGCCAATAAGCAGATGTTTAGTGGGTATAATGTATGCCGCGCTCACCATCTTGGCTTGTTGACTAATTTTGTGCCGAGAGGCTAACTATGAAATCATTTCAGCACAAATTAAAATCCAGAGCTTCCCTCAGGAAAATAGCTGAGTGGAGATGCTGAAGCAGATTTTGTCACATTTTCCCCAGTGGTCAATTTTATTAGCAATTTTATGAGAACTGGCTTTTGCTGTGCTGCTGTGTCCATGAATGTTAATGCTACATGCCATAAAACTGGATATATATTTTTTAATAGCAGAGGGAAGGGAATGCAGCGACGGTGCAGTCAACTGGGAGTGAAACTGGACGCTGTGTGTGGTACACACACCGACATTGAAATCCACGGTTTCGTTGTTTCTGGTCAAATGGACCACCTCCTGTGAAACTCTGAAAGAACCCGAAATGGTAAACAACTGTTGTAAAGAAGAGATGTCATCATGTCGCTGAAGCAGCGCTGCAGACTTGATGCACGCTGCGGGGCACAAACGGAAAGTGCACTCGTTTCTTTCAGCCGTCTCGGGGGGTTTCAAATTGTACCCGATCATAGTGGAATCCAGGTAATTGTGTCCCTGAAGGTGTTTTCCGCCCGAGATCTGCTCGATGATTAATGCCTACGTCATCTCGCTTTGTCCAACTTTTATGCCTTCCGTCCTCAAAGACACTACGGCCTGTGTGATTCATCCTCAGCTAATTATTTATGAGGCGGTGGGAGTAATCAATACATCGACTGGACAGTTTGTTGACATGCTGCGCGCCTCGTGACCGTGCTGGCGTGTGTTTGTGGGCATTTCAGGTTTGGCACCGGACTAGTCACGCACCGTTTAGCATCTTGTTAGCCGCGCACATTCATGCCAGTTGGGTCTCTGAAGTTAAAGGCCTCATTAAGGGCTAATCAGTGAGGTGTGGATGTTTATTACAAGCACACACAAAAAAACACTGGAGGAACGACTTGAAGAGCAGGAGTTGTGTGTGGAGCTGATGACAAAGTTAAGTAATTGCTCAGTAAGGGCAACATGCTAAACAGAATATTAATTCAGAACCTAGCTATGATACCGAAGCTTTTTTAAATTTTATTTACGGAGTCAATTTAAGTGTTTTCAAGACAAGTGCTCAATCTGACACTGGTGTTTCTGCTGTGCTTCTCTCAGGGATTACATTATTAATTCATTGTTTCAAGTGGACAGATGTTTTTCATCACGTTACTGTTGGTAAAAATTTAAATTGCTGTGGTTTATATTTCTGTATATTAAATGGCAGGTTTTTCTCTGTAGTCGGTTTCCAGGTTGTCTTGTGCTCACAAACGGAACAATGTACAATAGCACAAATTAGTCACATTACAAATGGTCAAAGTATAAACCTGAAAAGGTTTACGGCCACAAATGAACTTTTATTACCTGAAGAACTTTTGGAAAGACAACTGCCCAATCGGGAAATCCGTGTTAAGATAGGCAGCAAAATGCAACACCCAAGTGCATATCTTGCAGTCGTGAAAAAAAAATCAATACATTTCAATGGAAACTGGATGAACGAATTCATTTGTGACATATTTGGATACTTTTGATCTTCTGTGACACAGTACCTACCTACAGGTAAAGGTGATGACCACAAGGAAAACCAGCATTTTAGTTTGAATAGGTTGAATATAGTTTGGGTGGGAAAGGTATGTACTGTACCTCCTTGGCATCAGAAGCCGGCACCGGCCACTTTAGCAGCAACATCCTCTTGTAGGTGTTTTTCATAATTGTTCATCAGTCTTTGATGGCATTGTTCTGAAAGCTTTTACCATTCTTCCATGCAAAATTCCTTAAGCTGCAAGATGTTTTTGGGGTTTTCTTGCATTTACTGCCCTTTTCAAATCTTGCTGAGCTTTGACATATTGGCCCTTCCATAATTTTCTTTTTGGACAGTAAAGTCTTTTTTTTTTTTTTCTCGTGAGCATCAGTTACCTGCAGCTTTATCATCGATATGTATTCTAGCCAGACAGCCGTTCTGTGCACCGTGACGCCCCTAGGATTTGCATAAAGCCGTAATATCAGCTGTCATATGCAGATAAGACGATGACACACTGCTGCTGCAGCTGTCTTCTTCTTTTCGGACGTACAAACATTAACACTCCTCCTGTATCGCTTGAATGAGCAACCAGACATTCACCAGTTTACAGGCTACAGCAGGAGGCTAATTAGCTGCTCATTTGCATTGCATTATGTCAGATAAATGTCAGATGCTTGTGTGGTCTTTAAACCTCACCGGTCTTTCTTTCATTTTATTGACATTAACAAGAAAAAAAACAAGTTTCCGCAGAAATGAGCGATGAAATGTGATTTTAGTTGGACTGCAACGTATAAATTTATGTAGATTATTACAATTAATTGTATAAAAGTAGTGAAATTTAAAAGCAGTTTTCTCCTCTATGCAGGAGCTGCCTGTCTTTGGTATGTCATAGAGTAAAGCATACAAATGAAAAAAGATCAATTGTTGCTTCTTCTATAAAGATGATTGTACCTTGTACCTTGGCAGATTTGTTGGTAGAAATAATAAGGTGATAGTGATTTTTCAAACCAACATGCCATGCATGTCTTCAGTCATTCAGCCTGTTTAAATGGAGACGAGTGATCACTCTGCTGTTTGGTGTTTGTGTGCACCGCACTGAACATAGAGCAGAGAAATCAAAGCAGAGTTGTCTGAAGAGATCAGAAAGAAAATGTAGACAAGCGCATTAAAGATAAAGGCTGTAAGACCGTTTCCAACCAGCTTGATGTTCCTGTCACTATAGTTGAAAAGATTATTTTTAAAAAAAGCTAAGGTCCATGGGACTGAGGTCAAACTGCCTGCATGAAGGTGCAAGAGGAAAATTGACCAAAGATTGAGCAGATGGATGGTGGTGATGGCAGATCAAAGAACCTTTGAAAAAGTAGATTTAAGATCAATTCAAAGGGCTGTCAGACATCAGTGTCTGACTGCAGCATGATTGGCTTGTAGAGCAAAATCTGGCGTCGAGGAAGACTCGCCTGTTGAAACAAAAACTTGACTGAAAAGCACAAAATAATAATAATCCACAGCGCTTCTGGGAGAACTTCTTTTGGACAGATGAGATAAAACTGGAGCTTTTTTTGGCAAGTCACGTCAGCTCTGTGTTCACAGAGGAAGTTTTCCAAGAAAAGTACACCACACCTGCTGTGAAACATGGATGAGGCTCTGTTCTGTTTTAGGGCTGCTTTGCTTCTGGCACAGGGGGCCTTGAATCTGTGCGGGACTCCACGTAATCACAAGACTATCGAGGCATTTTGGAGCGAAACATGCTGCCCAGTGTTAGAAAGCTCCGTCTCGGCCACAGGTTCCTCCAACAGCATAATCCCCCGAAACTCGGCTAAAATCACCCCAGAATGGCCCAGCACTAAAACATAGGACTATTCTGAAGTGGCCTTCCAAGAGTCCTGGTCTGAATCCTATCTAACATCTATTGAAAGAGCTGAAACATGCGATCTGGAGAGACTGGACTTTAGACAAATGGAGCAGTTTGCTGACAAACTGCCTGCTGACAGGAGCAGAAGTCTCACCGAGAGCTTCACAAGTCATTCGTTTGATGCTCCTGCCTCTCAAGGCTGTACAATTAAATATTAAGTCGAGGGTTCTATCATTTTGGTTATTGCCATTTACATTTGTTTCTTATTTAAACTATTATGTTGAATACAAAAATCCAAAAACAATTTGGATTTTCATCAAACACATTACTTTTGTTAGTTTCTTTTTTTATTTTCATAGAAAGGTACCAAGAAATTCAGCCACGCCTCTTTGATGTGTTTTCTTTATTACACAGTGATGGAAATAGCCTATTTATTTATAATTGTCCGTATAGGCAAGCGTTTACCGTCCTTCGTTTCACGGGGGGCTTGTCGAGGTTTTTCCAGTCGTGTCCGACTAATGCGTCGGAAAGTTATTACTTTTTACTAGACGGCCAGTTCTGTCGAATTCCCCCGTGAATCTCCTTTTGCGTTGCCGCTGATCCGCTCGGCTGATTGCACCGAATCTGCCGCGTCCTTCACAGTAATCGGTGTGAACGTTTATACTGACAAGTGCAAGCGATTTACTCTCCGATTATTTCATTGTGAAGTTATCGGAAGCGGTGCTGCTAATTTGAGCACTTTGAAAATGCCCTCGTTTCCCACTGGTGGAAAACAAACGGACCTCCACTTATTGTCTCGCTGCTCGCACTCTTTTGTTTGTGCGCCAATTCCTTTTCTTCTTATTTACCATTGTTGGAGTTTTCAGTATAAATTCTATTGTTTAACAGCGAGTACTGATTTCCCCCGACATCCTCAGGAAATGCCCTGTTGGGGGGGGGGGATTTAAACACACACACACACACACACACACACACACACACACACACACACACACACACACACACACACACACACACAACTGCGCGTGTTGGTATTCCCTGAAGGAAAGGAGAGGACACAAATTGGGGCACAATGATTCAAACTGTTTATTCATATTCACATAATGAGATAACCCTTTCAGAAGGTGAAGAGGCTGGAAGTTTGATCACAAAACAACAGTCTGAAAACTGAAATATAAATCTCTTAATTGTGGCGCTACAACCTCAGACTAGCGATGCAAATGTCCGTGTGACACGGAGCGCGCTGTAGTTGGAAAAGAATCGGACTGGTCGGTTGGTAATTGGCATTCGCTCATTATCTGTTCCAGCGACGCAAAGACTGATGAGCGAAGAGAATTTAGCCGAGGCATCCTCACCAGACTCTCGCCGAGCGTTGGTTCAAGAAAAAGAGCGTTTTTTAACACGTTTCAATCTCAGTTTAAAAATACATTTCAGCGTTCACTAAAATACCATCCTGGAATAAGTCGAACGTGTCCTTTTCTTTTCTCATCAAACTTCCTTACGGTTCCATCAGCAGCGTGAATTTTCTTTTTGAATAGCTAAACGGCCGTTATTTTCTTTTCACAGTTGAGATGATAATGTTATTACCACTTCAATGTCTGTGCTTCAAGTGCCCAGCCGGAGTGAGGACGTGGGTCGCCTCAGCACAACTACTACAAAACGGCCAGTTTGGCTCCGTTCAACTAAAAAATATTGAATTATACTTCGAAAGCTCGCCGACTATCACGATGTCGCTTGTTTGTTTATCAAATACGTAAGAATAAATTTTCACGCATGTTTAATGATATTTTAGGAATCATTACTGTATAAATTGGAGCAACTCCAAGACCTCTAATGGTCTTCACACACTGGTGGTGTTTTTTTTTTAAACTGTTGTTTTTGTCATTAGTTCACACAGAAAACAAACATTACCGGGTGAAAAAAAGTGACTTTTTTTTTTTTTTTTCCCTGGAAGTAGGTCGATTGTCTTGGAGCTTTCACACCATGTGTAAAGGCATTAACTCTTGTGTGAAAAACGATTTCCAGGACAATGTAAGGGGAAGCACTGCCAAACAACCAGGCATTTAGAATAGTGAGTAGTCCATGTCGTTGGTTTACTTTTTGGATGTGGCAGTACAAACGAGTATTTAACAAATTTTGCTTTTGAAAAAGAAGGCGAAATGTAGAGGGGGAAAAAAGTCAAGTGATTGTAGAAAACGCCTGGTGTAGTGTTGTGTGTGTTTAGTAACACGGAACTGATCTCTCGTTTGGCGCGTAAAGAGTTTAGTAATTAGTGTTGAGACGGATGAGAGCGTGCTGCAAAGTTAAACTTGGAGGACGTAGTCGCGTTTGTGCAGACCGAAATAGCCGGAAACGGACAAACGTGAAGGTATCGGTGTTAAACCTGCGCTCACTCCAAAGAGAATACGTTGAATCACAAGACATTCGAACACGTTGTTTGATCCTGAAGTTGTGGAGCTCAGACGAGCTCTGAGGCGCAGACGTCCCGCAACAGAGGTCACAAAGAGCTTCTCAACATTTTGATTTTGTTCAGTCTAATTTCAACTTTATTCTCAAAGTTTTGGCTTTTTTTTTTTTTTTTTTTTCGAGAGACATTTCCATTTAATTGTGAAAATGCAAAGTAAAAAAAAAAAAAAAAGTATCAGACTTTTCTCAACGTGGCCGTAATGGTCTGTCGCATCGTAGAGTTGGTTGTAAGCAGGCAACGGTGTCCTAGCGGGTTTGGCTAACGTACCAAAATATCACTGGACGATGAGCTCGTCGTCACTGGACGATATGATCGTCGTCACTGGACGATCGTCGTCACAGGACGATGAGCTCGTCGTCACTGAACGATGAGCTCGTCGTCACTATACGATCGTCGTCACTGGACAATCGTCGTCACAGGACGATGAGCTCGTCATCACTGAACGATCGTCGTCACTGGACGATACGATCGTCGTCACTGGACGATGAGCTCGTCGTCACTGGACGATTGTCGTCACTGGACGATACGATTGTCGTCACTGGACGATGAGCTCGTCGTCACTGGACGATTGTCGTCACTGGACGATACGATTGTCGTCACTGGACGATGAGCTCGTCGTCACTGGACGATCGTCGTCACTGGATGATCGTCGTCACTGGACGATACGATTGTCGTCACTGGACAATCGTCGTCACAGGACGATGAGCTCGTCGTCACTGGACGATTGTCATCACTGACGATACGATTGTCGTCACTGGACGATGAGCTCGTCGTCACTGGACGATCGTCGTCACTGGACGATCGTTGTCACAGGACGATGAGCTCGTCGTCACTGGACGATCGTTGTCACTGGATGATCGTCGTCACTGGACGATACGATTGTCGTCACTGGACAATCGTCGTCACAGGACGATGAGCTCGTCGTCACTGGACGATTGTCATCACTGACGATACGATTGTCGTCACTGGACGATGAGCTCGTCGTCACTGGACGATCGTCGTCACTGGACGATCGTTGTCACAGGACGATGAGCTCGTCGTCACTGGACGATCGTTGTCACTGGATGATCGTCGTCACTGGACGATACGATTGTCGTCACTGGACGATCGTCGTCACAGGACGATGAGCTCGTCGTCACTGGACGATCGTTGTCACTGGATGATCGTCGTCACTGGACGATACGATTGTCGTCACTGGACAATCGTCGTCACAGGACGATGAGCTCGTCGTCACTGGACGATCGTTGTCACTGGACGATCGTCGTCACTGGACGATACGATTGTCGTCACTGGACAATCGTCGTCACAGGACGATGAGCTCGTCGTCACTGGACGATCGTTGTCACTGGACGATCGTCGTCACTGGACGATACGATTGTCGTCACTGGACAATCGTCGTCACAGGACGATGAGCTCGTCATCACTGGACGATCGTCGTCACTGGACGATACGATTGTCGTCACTGGACAATCGTCGTCACAGGACGATGAGCTCGTCATCACTGGACGATCGTTGTCACTGGACGATACGATCGTCGTCACTGGACGATGAGCTCGTCGTCACTGGACGATCGTCATTACTGGACGATGAGCTCGTCGTCACTGGACGATCGTCGTCACTGGACGATACGATCGTCGTCACAGGACGATGAGCTCGTCGTCACTGGACGATCGTCGTCACTGGACGATACGATCGTCGTCACTGGACGATGAGCTCGTCGTCACTGGACGATCGTCGTCACTGGACGATACGATTGTCGTCACTGGACAATCGTCATCACAGGACGATGAGCTCGTCGTCACTGGACGATCGTCGTCACTGGACGATACGATTGTCGTCACTGGACAATCGTCGTCACTGAACGATGAGCTCGTCATCACTGGACGATCGTCGTCACTGCTTGGTCCACACTTGGTGGAGTTACATGTTGGGGAGTTATATTGTTTATTTAAACCATTATGAGCAGAAATTCAAATGGAATGATTTGTGAGTTTAGGTTTCCTGTTGGAGCTCTTTGATGAGCAGCGTCGCTGTAACGATGTTTAACTTCAGTTAGTGTGGAAAGAACGGCTCGTTTAGCTTTTGTCCAAAATTTAGAAGTAATCTCAATATATGTAATACAATCTCCAATATCTTATAATAAACAGTTAAAATGATGCTTAAGGGGTCTTGGTTAGATTTGAGTTGGGACAGCAAACGGTTGCTCTTATTAGTCATCACACCTAAACACCCAGACCGTGTCGAGAAATATCCACCATCCTCCCGTCAACGTTACTCATATCAGTTTTTACATATCTCTTCATACATTGGTTAAACTAAAGTGTTTACCCGTCTTGACCTGCTTCCTGTGTGCTGAGCTACTGTCACCGTCAGGACCGAACTCTGCATTTAACACAGACGTGGGATTACGACCGACGTCGTCTTTAGTTTCACAGCTGCGTCCACCGCGTCCCGACGCCAGCCGTGGATCGCAACGCGAACGCTGTGCACGTATGTAATCGACTCGTCTCGGTCGTACACGGAAAGCAAAACGAGAACCAAAATGTTGAACTGCTCCTTTTTTTTTTTTTTTAAAACCGTTTGTAAACGCGTCCTCTACTAAAGAGTCCCTTCTCATTCCCTCCTCTCCCAGGACGAGTGTGTTTCTTCTCCTCTGGCTCGGAGAACCTCCACCACGTGGAGAAGGTGACGTGGGGGACGCGCTTCGCCATCACCGTGTCCTTCACCTGCGACCCCGCGCACGGCATCTCTGATCCCGCCATGCCCTGAGGCATCCATGGGTGATGGATGACGCCGCAGCCCGACGGCTTGTACAAGCCCTGCAACGAAGAGGGGAGAGGGGGGGGGGGGGACAAGAAGGAAGGACAATGGGGGAAAGGAGGGGAAGGAAAAAGTGAGGTTCTACTCATAACATCGATATACTGTAGCTGCACATTCAATATCTGTAATTTTCTTTTTAATTTCAGGTATTGACTTGCTTCTTGTTATTGGGGACTCCCTCTCTTATGTAGAGGTGTTTTCTTATTTGTTACTGACCTTTTGTGTTTTTTCCAATTTTCTACTGCGGTTTCTTTTCTTTTTGCACCATCTTAATTGCTCGTATTAGCTATGTTTGGGTTCCTGGCAGGTTTCCACCGTCTGCTTTCCTCGGTCATTCAGGGGACGGCTCGAGAAGATACTGCTTCTCTGCCGAAATAGATTCGGAGCCTAAAGTAGGATAGGATGTTTTCATTTTAAGGAGAGCCATCAATTCCTTGAAGAAGAGAAATAAATCTGGTACTGAATCCACTTCTCATCGCTAAATCCTCGCCCCGAGAGCCATTTTCCTCTGCAAAGAACCTTCTCCTTATCCAAGACCGATGGCTTTTTCTGGTGTGCTACTATTTGATTCCATATGATCAGTGAAGATGGTTTGAAATAAAATACAGACCTGAGAAATAATGTTTCTTTGCCTCATTATAGGCCTCAAACTTATTGGTTTTCCTCCGTTTTCCTTCCATTATTGAGAAACCAGCGAACCTGAGTATTGGTGTCAAGTTTTTATTAAATCAACCAGTCTTATTCACGTGTACGCCTCCTATTGATTGCTACCAGCGCCTTATCCACACTTCTTTTGTGAGCTCGACACTCGAGGAAACGCTCGATTGATCAAACGCCATCCTCCGTTCCAGAAGCCGTCATCCTTGCCTTTCTTATTTTCCACACAGCTGCTCTGAACCGTCCGCTATCTCCATTCTCATCTCCTCTTTATTGATTCTGGAGTTTGAATTTGGAATCCATCTTTTGATTTATATTTTATTTGCCGATCAGCCATTTGAATCCTTAACTTCCAAGGGAATAAAATGTTAATGGTAGTTTCTGTGTTAGTTGTTGTAGAGGGTGGGCTCGTAAATGAAATGACGTGATGCGTCAAAAGTCTGTCTTGGTTTAGGTTCCAGCAATCAAAATGTTCCGTTTTATTCTTGTGTCACTTTCCATGACATGAAGCCATTTTAATAATCATAACAAAAAAAAAACTCTATGTCACATTGGGCTCCACGTGTGATTAAAGGCAGGTAATCCTCTGCTGAATCCAGCTCTTTAATGCTGGATATAGTTGGATACATTAATGTTTACGTTGGCAGCTCTATCACAAAAATCGATTTAAAATGCCAGCAGCTATTTTCACATGTTCAATGCAAACCATGCTTCTTTTTTGGGGAAATTATAATGGCTTTTTTTCCCTTTTTTTTTTTCAATGCAAGCAGCTATTGGTTTCTGTTCATTTCAGTGCAATATGACTTTCATTCAGCAGACTTTTGAAATTCATCCAACCATTTTCCGGTTATTAGAGGTCGGGTGGTGGTGGCGGCAGCATGTCTCTTTCCCCAGCAGTATTTTCCGGCTCCTTTTAGGCGATTCCAACGTGTTCCCAGGCCAGATTAGATGTTTAATCTCTCCAGTGTGTTCTGGATCTACCCAGGGGTCTCCTACCAGTTGGATGCTCCTAGAAAGCAGCAGCTCTACTCCGAGGTCTCCTTGGGTGTCAGAACTCCTTCCCCAATCTCTAAGGCTGAGCCTGGCCACTCTCTCCCGCTCTATACTACCTACACTAATGAACAAGACCCCGAGATACTTTAACTCCTTCACTTGGGAAAAGAACCCCGTCCCAACCTGAAGGGAGGAATCTGCCGTTTTCCAGCAGAGAACCATTACTGCAGATCTGGAGATGCCCACTTTTGAAATGAGGTGTGTAATTTTTTGCTTTGAAAAACAAAGTCTGCATTCATATTTTTGTCAAACTTACACTTATGTTGAGAAGCACTACTTACACGGTTTTTCAAATCACTTTCCACTGGATATTGCAGCCAACTCCTGATGGAAATCTCTGGCACTTGGGATAATAAATGCTCAAAAACGTATCCCTAATTTGTTTAGTGTTCAGCCAAAGGTTTGCAGTGGGTTTATCGGATTTTCTTTTCTTACATAAATAAAAATAGGCCTTTTGATTGATGAGAGCGGTGAGACTGAACCAAATTACCACAGCTGTGGGCCATCAAATCTAAATCATGCTAAAAGAGGCTAAAACACCCTGGAAAGCTGAGGGGGAATTGCAGCGTCGGGTGGTGCTTGGGTTTGTCACTACGAGTTATCCCTTAAAAACAGTCATTTGACCAGTTGTTAATATAAAAATATCAAAGGTAGCTTTAAATCTACATTATCAATTGCGCACAACTGCTGGCTTGATGGTCTTTGATGGATTAGACAATATAAGCAACATCGAGGGGGAAAAAAAAGCGTCGGTTAGCAAAAATGTACACGTACATGATTTGCTCTGTCACTGGTGGAAGAAGTCCTGCTGTGCTTTACATAAAAATTCCTATTCTTACTTTGACTCTGAATGAAGCTTTAAGTGAGTGACTTCACGTCTACGCGTTCACTAACAACTCCTGCGCCTACAGCACAGATTTGCTCTTCCTCAGGGACCTATTATCGCATTCGTTAGTGATGAGAGGAGCACAGCAGGAGGCCTGCCTGTGGATCAGGGCCGTGTGGGAGGAATGCCAGCGTCTGAAACGAGGATGGCGCTCGGTATGTCAAAGTAAAACTGCAACACACTGAATGTAGGCTTCAAGGTAACAAGATCCTGCGAGACGGCACCGTATACAAGTCTTCCGGCTCATATAATTATGTCAGTAAGTCGTTTTTTCATTAATTTTCTTTAACGTTCAGAGTAAATGCGCCGGTCGCTGTAAAGAAGAACACAATTATCTGCTACGGTTCGCATTCATTTTTTTTTTTTTAATCTATCAGGTTCTTCAAAAGTATAAACTTCAAAGGACATCTTTTTACCCTGATAATGAACAGTAGATAATGGTGGCACGGTGGTGCAGTGGTTAGCACTGTCGCCTCACAGCAAAAAGGTTCTGGGTTCGAATCCGGTCCTGGGCCTTTCTGTGAGGAGTTTGCATGTTCTCCCTGTGCTTGCGTGGGTTCTCTCCGGGTTCTCCGGCTTCCTCCCATCATCCAAAAACATGCACCTCAGGACTGTGCTGACAGGTCATCATTGTAAATGAGAATTGGTTCTCAATTGATATTACCTGGTTAAATAAAGGTCAAATATGCTTAATTTCTGATTTCTTGAGTTTGACACAAAATTTAATGTGACATTTTTTGCTAATGTCAATAGTGAAAATCCCAAATGCACCACTGCTTACAAAATCGTGTGTAACTCAGGTGCTGATTTTGATAAAGCAACATGTCTTGGAATATTAACACGGATTTGAACTTTCCCCGGCTCAGCGCACATCATCAGTTCACATGTAAAAAGAGCAGTCTTGAAAGTTTTTAGATTTCCCCTCGTAGTTAGCCAGACATGCTTGAGATTCAGGCAGGTAAACACTGTTTAATCCACTCATTACATCCTTTCTCTTGTATTTTGGACTTTGAAAAGGCAAAAAAACAAACATATAACCCTTTAATCTCTTTAAATATCAAATCTCTTCCTCACGACAGCCCTAAACACACTGCTCTAAACTGTTAAGCTACTAACTGTTTGGGAAAGGAGTTTGTCCAACAGTTCATTGTAAATTCCTTTGGCCTCGCCTTAATGCAATACACTAATTGGCTTTTACTGTCCAGTTACTCCATTATCTTGTATTAAGGACAAAACTTTGGTAAACACGGCTGTAATTGGAGCACTCGTCGCTAAACTGAATGTACAAAGAAAGCATTGCCTCCAGTCTTATTACTAAAGCTTTGACAGCATTGGGCAGTGATTCAATATTAATTGGGGCATTTGTAAAGCAATCTGAACAAATGATAGAAACATAATACAAAGTCTTACTCTCAACAGGCTTCTATCACGATATGTGCTTAATTAATTAATTGTAGTGGTTTGGCTCATAACCACTATCATCGTCAACAGGCCCCATTAGATCGACGTGTCCACACAGCCTAGTGAGGACTCCGTCTCTGGCGACTTGACTAATCCCCATTTAATGAAACTCTTGGAAGTGTCTGCCAATATAGGCAGTTAACACACAGCTGCAGACCACTTCAACTTGATGTGATATCCAAAAGCCAAAATGTCATTTTTAAAGCGACAGCATGAAGATTGAACTGCACATTACAGCAGTTTTATCTATACTGCTTTACGGCACAGAAAAACAGTCGCGTGAGCTCAGAATCACGGATTTACTCGTGTTAAAACTAGGATCTCAAAGCACAAGAGTGCTGTTAGCTTTAAAGATGAAAAGAAATCTCCACTTTGTTTAACAAAGATGATTTGACAGACTCCTCTGGTTTTGATTTTAAGAACACCTGAAGAGATGACACACACTGGTTTGCCTGTTCTGTCAAATTAAAAGTCACGATTTTTGTATTGATTTAAAACACAAGCTGTATTCAGTAGCATGTTCTCGTGTTCATTTAAGTTGTAAGGTAGTCATGAGGCCTTATAAACAATTGTATAACTTCTTGTGTGGTTCCAGAGGAGCTTTAAGTTAAAGGACCTGCTACGTATCTTAGCATGGGCTAAAAAACAAGTTTATAGCAGAAAGCTTGACTTGGAGGGTTTAGGGGGAATATAGATATGGATAGATATTCTAACGAAGTTAGAATTTAAAAAAAAAAGGAGGTGTAAGTGCCGGCACGTGTCCCATTATCTGATCTGCTGCTTCAATTTGCTTTATATAGCCTACAGTATGTTTTATTATCTATATAAATCTATCAAACGATCTAATCTACAGAGATTAAGTTTTTAACACCCACCTGCTCTCATCAGTTGTTTTGCAAGCAGCTGTTATCAGGATGAAAATCTAAAATCCCACCCTACTGGCCCAGTTCAGTTCCAAATTACAGACAAAAAAAAAGGTAACGTTAGCGTCGCATTTAGCAGTTAAGGAACCAAATATTTTCCTTCGGAGATGGTGGAGACCAAAAACAGAGCTAAAAGGACTTTTAGATCAATGAATGCTGAAGTTGCTGCGTGTCTACCGGATGTGTAAGTTGACATCTATTTGCCAAGTTCACTTTACTAACTTAAAAAGTGACGAGGTTAGCGTTTACAGGTCCAACAGTTTGTCTGATTGAAATAACGTACACTCACTCCCTGGTGCAAAATCTGTTCATCATCAATAGTATTCATCTGGTTTCTCTTTTGGGATTAAAGTATGAGATTGCAGAAAACCAAGAGGCGACTCTCTTGAGCTCAGGGATGAACAGATTTTACAGCCTCAGGACAGAAATCAACAAATCCCTCCTAGATTGCTCTTGCATTTTGAATTCATGCAGCCGTACGTGTATAAGTCCCAGACGGGCCTGATCGTATCCAGAAATTTGCATCGTGGAAGTGCAGCAAAGCGTTTGTCAGACAATATGTGGAGAGTGGAAGAAGGAGATCGGAGGAGAGGCCGTTTTTCACATGCTGGGACGGTGTGGCACCGAGGGATCGGCTGCAATGAATTTTATGCACGAGTTTGGGACATTTGACATGTAAACACGCGCAGAAGTCAACGCGGACCAGAATGTCCGATCCCACCGAGGACATTAGTCTGAAAATGTCACGCCTCTCCATATCATTCTGATCATTTTCATAATTGCAGGAAATCTGACACTGAGGACGTGTTTCTGTCAGAGTGTGTGTTTGCACAACAAAGCAGGCGTGTCCAGGCATACATAATATTACCATCCATCCTCCCCGACTACATACAGTTTGTTTATATGTCTGTGCCTGCTGAATCTAAGGAGGGCACCTTGGTTTTACAGCAGATGGTTGTTCGATCTGAGGACTTCAGATTCAATGAAAAGTGCTTCCTTTCAGTAGCTATCATAATTAAAACACTATAAACTCTCCATAAAACATGAGGCACGTACAGCAGTTGTTAAAATAACTGCCACCATCACTTTCTTAAAAGTTAATTGTCATTGAGTGCAGATCAGGTGATCGGCTTTTTCATTGTGTCAACAATGAAAAAGTTGCAGCTTTCATCATTCAGGTAAGTGGGCCACAGCTCAGTTCTTCTAGTAAACAAACACACAAAGCCTGTTTGGAAGCGCTTAGTCTGAGCAGAAGGTGTTGTTGGCACGGAGTTTACCACAGCAGGAGAAGTGTGTTCGCTTCTGTGGGTGGAAGCGTGAACATTCAGTGGAAGCGATTGGCCACGCAGGTGGATTTTCCTTTTCTTTTTTTCCACCTCCCACCAGAATCTAGGCGCCGCATTCACAAACATTCTTCGAATCCTCTCAGAGAGCTCCTAATTTAGACAAACATTTTTTCACCAGGGAGTCTTAGACTAGGAGTGATTAAGGAAACTTCTCAAAACAACTCCGAACAAGGAAAGGACAGTAACTTTTATCTTAGTGAAAGGTTGTGGTTGACCGTGTTGCTAAGTGACGCGGCCTTTTAAAAGATGTGATTGGATGATCACAAAAAATGCACTCTTGGTGATAATGGACACAGAATGGACGATGACATCCAGTGGAAATGAAATGAACTATGTGCCAATACGAAGCTGTGAAAGTGTGATTTTGTTCGTGTGGTCGCTGTTGATGAAGGTTGTGACGGACCCGAGTCATTTTTCCAGCTAAAAAATATCGTCGCTCTGCAATAATTTGCATTTTCTACCTTAATTGTGTTGAATGGGAGAAGTGAGCGTCTCTAATGAGATCGAACACAAACATCATCCCTGTATGATATAATTTGTAGCGTTTCATTAACATGCCGTCATTCAGCGTTTGAAGATTATTTCTCCGACCTCGCTGTACTTCTGCAATTTTCTCCTGTTGAAGAAATTCTTGAGCTTCTTAAAAGTCCTCCTCCCTGCTCCTCACAGTTTTGTTTTTTTTTTACCTTGGGAGCTCTCAAGGGTTAAGATGTTTTGACTAACTTTTATCTTTAAGAGGATCTGCTCTTAAGTTTAAGGGGACATTCTTAGAAAACGTCACAATTCTAAGAATTTCTTAGGATTTTGTCGCTAGGGGGAACTTAAAGTCCGAGGAATCCTTGTGAATTTGGCCCCTAGATGTGGACTCAGATCATCTAAAGTCAGTCCCAGAGCTCAACACTCGTCTGGTTTTACTCACCATGGGACCGACTGTTTTGGTTTAATCAGTGATGTGATTGTACGCATGAAGTGAACTTCGAGCACTGGAATACTTGTGTCTAAGGATCAATAACTAACTGTGCAGATCCAACTGAACCCCAAAAGGTTGACTGTATATTATAGTAATTTGAACAACTTAATTTAGTTGTTTAGGGAGTCACTCATTTTCAGCGAAGACAGGCCCAGCATTATTAACAAAATACATTTTTTGTAGACATGTCCTGCTTTAAAATCTTGTTTTAACATCTTTATTATTTCAGTTTGCGTTCATTAGAGACTTGAGGAATAACTTGCAACAAAGGCCCCGGTCATGTTTAAACCAGGAGCGATGCAGTTCATGGTTGACACTTTAACCCCATGTCCCCACGATGCATATTCCTGAATGTGTTTCCCCAAGTTCAGTAGAAGTCCAGCAGGGTTGGGCACGTTTTACTGGAGAACTTGGAGGCGGCAGGATGTACTATATACTTTATCATTTCATGGCCGGATTAAACTCCTACAGGACCCCGGGGCAAAACTGTGCTGCTTTGTCCCCACTGACCACCGCAACACATTTCAGTTTCCTTATTTCTCCACTCATAGAAACCAAAGAGCCTCAGAGAGCTGAAATTATTGGTCCGTCAAACGCAAATCAATTGTCAGCAATTTTATTGTATTATTGTAAAGTCATTGTTTTAACAAGAATGAGAAAAATCTCTGGCAATTGTTTGTCAAATGGGTATATTTAATATTTGCCTAGATTTTTAGGGCAATTTGAAAAAAAAAGAATCACAAAAATAACATAATAACATGTATACAACATAATCTAAAATAAAGGCCCTAAAACTTGTTGTCAACACCGAGCCCCTCTACAAGTTAATATTATATTAAATTGGTGAAACTTTCCAACAAATTGGCACATGAATTATGTTTCCCCAAATAACATGGAGTAAACCCGGGCTTTGGGCGACCCATGATAGTTGTCTGTTCAACCTGGTGGAATACATATTGTTGTACAGAAGGTGGGCAGGGATATACTTTTTTTTTTTTTTATCCTGATCAAACTTTTTAGCTCTGTTTCGTATGTATTGAGTGATAATTTGATTACACACAAATTTAAGGACAATGCAAGCATAACATTAAGATTAACATAGATTATCAAAACTTTATTCACTTAACCTTTTTGTAAAATGGGGCCACGAGGATACGAAGGGGACAAATGTATTTTAAATTGTGCACTATAGTGGTGCATATTAACAAATCAAATTACCACAGAATAATATCCACAGATGACGTTGGGGCCTTCTGGGGCTCCCGGTCTGTTGCTTGATTGATAATCCAGCCTTGTCAGTAGGTGGAGGGTCAGTGGGGTCACCGGTCCCCCAGCAGGTTAATCAAGCCGTGGTAACATTAACAGAAAATACAGACAGTGTAACATAATATGTTTTCATTTGAGAACACAGCTGTCCTTTATTTATGAGTTCCCTGCTGTAATAACTTGCACTTCCACAAAATATTTTTTTTCATATTTAACAGCATCTTTACACCACATCTACATTTAATCAGAGCCCTGAATTTTTTGTTCTCTTTTTACTTTGTTTTGTCTAATAGAAATAGGATTTTAGGAATGTCTGATAGACAATTGTTTATGATTTTTTTTTAGCATCATGATGAAATAATTAACTTTTGAATTTTGCCCACCGTATTGACACAACTGACCATAAAGTCGGTGTCACCCGTCAAAACTTTGATCTTTTCCTGAACCGCAGCACTTTTCACGCCTAAATGAGGCAAATGTGACACTGACATGTTTCCTTTAAAATCATACCAGGTTGCAACACCTGCACCCTTTTTGTGTTCCTGTTGTTACATATGCATACATTTCTTACATGGGAAAAAGAAAAGGATTCCCCCTCCCCTCCTATATGGTGATGATTTTTAGTGTTTAGTGTTTTGGCTGTGCCACTTGGGATCTCAGGGTTAACACGATTCAGCTTCTGTGGCATTGTGTTGTGCAGGATCAGTTCCTCCACTGATGCTGAGGGGTTGAAGGAGCAGCAGATAGTGCTAACAGGGCTCAGTGGGACTCTGTAAGAAAACGGCCAGGCATGGATGGAATAACATTCAGATTATCTCTGACTACAAACAAGTATCTTGTGATCAAAGGTTTTTGTGATGCTGGAAAATAACCCTCAGTGACAAATCACGTCCCGAACTTTTGGCCACCACAGCGCGTGTTTTACGCACGGTGTAACTCCGGCCTGTGCGTAATGGTGACATTGGGGTACCTACCTATTGTGGTTCCCGTTTCAGAAGCTTTTTTTCCTCTCACACGCAGCTCAAAAGTCACTTCAGTGTCCCCATGACCAACGTCTCGGAGTTGAACTCGAACTGATTGCTGGAGGACGCGGACTTCCCCCAGGAGTAGAGGCTGGGCGGCCGCTGCTTAAACGACGACGTGTACCTGTAGAAGCTCCGGTGCCGGTTCTTCAGGTACTCCCTGTAGTTCTTGGTGAGGAGCGTGTAGAGGAAAGGGTTAATGCAGCTGTTGCTGTACGTGAGGCTCGCCACCAGGTAGTTGATGCAGGTGTGCGTCTGCGAGGCCAGGCTCAGCGGCTTGTGGTACAGAGGCAGCAGCTGCCAGATCCAGAAGGGCAGGAAGCACGCCCAGAACACGAGCACGATGGTGAAAATCATGATCAGCACTTTCTGTTTCGGTGATCGTTTGCCGCCTTTGCTGATCACAGAGTTGCGCTGGGACTCTAAATAAGTGCGGGCTAACTTCACGTACAAGTAGCCGATGATAAGCCCCGGGGCCATGATGCTGGTGCCAAACAGGACGGTCACGTATACTTTATAAGCCAGCGGCGCCAAGGTGGGTGCACACATCCTCTTCACTCCCCCATCCGGAGTGTTTTTAGTGGTCTGAGCGACCATGATCATCATGGGCACAGTGAGCACCAGAGAGAGCAGCCACACACCCCACGCCAGAGCTTTGCGGTAACTCTTGGAGCGCCTCACGGTGTCCAGCGGCTTGGTGACGGCGAGGTAGCGCTCCGTGCACATGACGGTGAGGGTAAAGATGCTGGCGTGCATGGTGAGGAGATCCAGGCTGAGCAGGATGCGGCAGCCCACATCCCCAAAGTACCAGTCCTTCAGGAAGTAAGTGGACACCACGAAGGGGATGGTGGAGAGGTAGAGCAGGTCCGCCAGAGCCAGGTTGATGATGGAGATGTACATGGAAGTGGCGAAGCGGATCGAGTGACACATAACCACCAGCGTGTACACGTTCCCCGACACTCCGATTATGTAGACGACGGAGAGAAGCGTCCCGAAAGTGGAGGTGATGACTAGTTCATGATCCACAGTCCCGGAGCCGCCGACCCGCGCCGGACTCGTGTTCACATTTAAAGACTTGTTATTCATTGCGCGCGCTGATGATCCCCCCGGTCCGGATTGTTGTTGTTTGGTTCCGTGCTCGCGGACAGCGCTGGACAAGTTTGGAAAGATGCGCACCGGCACAGGTTGCGTCTCACATATCCAGCTCTCTGCTCGCCGCCTGCTGCTCTTTGCTCCTGACGTCACCACACTCACAGTGAAGATAATAAATCAAAAATACACAAGCCATCCAGCCGTCTCATGGACGCAGCTGTAAACATTGTGCAAATGGAAGAAAGAAGATGAATAAGACACAGTGGAGGAGAAAAGAGGAAAGGGTGCCTTTTTTTTTTTTTTTTTTTTTACTTTGACAGGTATGAGATTAAAATATTCGGGAAAAAAAAGTTCGGATGGCAGCTGCAGCAAACCTTTTGAGATTAAAAGTCTTTGCTGAAACCAGAAAGAGCCAATTTTACACACATACTTTCTGAATTAATTATTGCAATAATCTTTAAAAAAAAAAAAATCTCTCCCAGTTAATTTCCATGGGCCATTTTCTTCCAGCAAATGAGACTGATAAGAGTCGAACCAGCACAGATAATTGACTTTTCTTGCACTGACTATGTGTGCTTTAAAACACACTGACTTTCTCCCAGAGATTCGATTTATGGCTTTTCTTTTCTGCTCCTCCAGGTTATCCTGACAGTTATAAACACTACAACATTTTTTCATGAAGTTTTGCCAGAAGTTCACATCAAATTAAAGACATTTTTGAAAATGTCAGAATAGTTTTATAGTTTAACAAAATCACCAATTAGCCTGGAGCTGCTGTATTAAGGCTGCAGCTTCACTTCAGAGAGTCAGCTTGTTTAAGGCTTTCCTCTCTGGCAGCAAAATCAGTTGTCCTTTATTTTCAAGGGCAACACTCTACTAGCTACTTTGCCATCAGATTAATTATTGGTTAATGAGATGAATGTGTTTAGAATTTTAAGTATGAACTTATCCAGGAAGCAGAAGCATGTAAGCAGACCTTCTTTTAGTTACAGTATATATAGTTATATTTAGTCATTTACAAACTTAATATATGCTTATTATTTGTATTAATCTTTGAGATTTTCCTTTTCCTCCCAGTATTATTGATGAAGTTGCCCTTTTCTCATCTTTTTCTCCAATCACGGCAAAATGTGAAATAGACACGCCGGTCAACGACATCAAAACGTGAGATAGCCACACTTTGGCCTCTCTAGGCACAACAGTTTCACGTTTTTCTGTAGTGGATGTAAATAAAACCTACTTCATGCATACGGCCATGTGATTTACAGGAAAATTTAACTCTTAGGAAAAACCCTTGGTTGGGGTTAACATAAAAAACAACATGGTTGCGGTTAGGAAACAGAAAATAACTCAAGAAAAGCATTGTCACCTCCTGGATTCGACTTGGTCACATAATCCTTCCTTGCGTTACTTTTACATGCGTACAGGTTTCACGTTTGCAAAATGTGTAACTGTCACGCCTTAAGAGGTCAAAGTGTGGCTATCTCACATTTTGCTGTAGTGGACTGGCGTGTCTATTTCACGCTCTGCCGTGATACTGGGTTGTTTTCTCAACTTCAGTGTTGGACTTTGTTCTCTCGCGGCCCTTCTTGTCTTCCCAAATTGATGAGTGTGTTCTGAGTCAGCAATCACGAGCCAATAATCTTCCTAAGACAGCACAGAGGTGCCCTCAGACTCATTCATCCACAGGTGATTGAGCTCCGGGAGCACCTACGATACTGTACCATCCATCCTCAGAGCTAAAAAAGGCTCAGAGAGGCGCTGGAGCCAAAAATATAATAGTTGGTTCACGTTGGACTCTGCGTGCGGTGGAAAAGGTGAAGGGGGGTGAAGTGTGGTGGCAGTTAACACAGTGATACACAATGTAGTGTCTGTTTTCTATTCTTCATCCTCCCTCCAACATCCACTCACACACGCAGTTCCTCCTCCCAGACAAATGAGTGAATCAGCTGCCAGAGGACGTGATCTCAAGTCTTAAATTGGCATCCTCTTGTTAATTCCTTTCACGGCATGCCGCTCTGTTCTCATCAGGCAGATTCTCACAGACGACCAGAGATCTGAATCTTGAAAAAGAACATTTTGGAAAATAAAAAAAAATATCAGAGCAGTCCTGTCTGATGTGTCATCTCCACTGCCATTCAGCTGCTGTAAATAATGTGAGCAGGAGCAACAAACTGTGACAAACTGAATCTTAAAAGTCCACTGCTGAAAGTTTTCAGAGGTTCGGTATTTCTCGATGATTATTTTCAAAAAAGTTTTCTTTTAAAGAAAATAAATCATCTGTTTTAATGATCAAAATTTGTTGTTTTTATCCCCGAGGCCAAAGAAAAATGTTGCTACCAAAACATAGCAAAAATAATGAATTTTAAAGCTGCGTTGATGAAAGATTTTGAATAACAGTCGATCTGAAGTGTGTTATGTGAAAGTGGTTGACTCGTTAGTGATGAACCCAGATATTTATCAGCCATCTATCGTTGTTCAGTCCCTCCAAGAAATCACAGACTGACAGTCAATAATTAACCTAAATTCAAGAAATCTTCGCAGTATTTGCAAGAACTTGCGATGTTGCCAAATTCCCGTGAATTTTACTCAAAAAAGGTTTTCAACAGAAGCTCTGCTGAAAGAGTCACTGCATAAAGTAGCTGCACTTTTTGCCAATTTATGCAATTTTACTGAAAAAAACCACTAGAAACTTCACAAATTTCAATTCTTAAGAAAAGCTGCTGCAAAATCAAATAAATTTGATCATAACTATCCAAAAAGAATTACTCAAATTCCTGGAGGGACGGATGCTTCTGATGAGTGAAACACAACTTTACAGTTCTCATCAGTCCTGTTAGATGCATCAGGCAGCTGGCTTTAGTGGAAAAGTTTTGATAAACCCACAGATACACACTGTCGAAACAGCAGATGTAGTAACAACTACCTAATGAACAGAAGAGTGAACACTGAACTCGTATTAAGTGAAGTGGCCAGAAACACGACTTCAAGTTGATGCTAATGTTGATGTGAGTCTCCAAAATGTGTAAAATCACAACTGTTTGATGATGCAACTCTAAATAATTTTACAAGGACATAACACATTCAAATAATTACTTTTCATTACTTACTGACTTACTTTTGAAAGAAGTAACTAACCACATACGTGCTACAACACACACAAAAAATGATTAACATGTCACTTCTGCCCGTAAGGGAACCTTTATTTAATTAGTAATCTACTGTACATCTAACTCATTTATTGGAGGGGGGAGACGTATTCCAATTATCATGCCACATAAACTGTAAAGAGCTGTGCTGTAAAACAAGCCTCAAACCCTGCAGCACAGGAAGTAAGCAGCATAAAAACAGCAGATCCCACGGCCTCTGAAATACGGACCAAGTTGTGCATTTTACACAGAATAACTTAAGCAGAGAGATGATGTGTATTTATTTTTTCCCATGAATAGACTTGATATAGGGAGGACTGACTTCACATTAAGTAGGATTACAAAACTAATCATGGGAATCTGACCAAAGGGAACAGGAAAAGAGGAGTGGAAAGAAAGAGTGATGTAAGAATAGTGAAAAAGAGAAAAACAGTAGAATAGATACGGTATTTCTTTGGTGAAGTAAAAGGAAAAGACGGCGTCTCATTCTGCATGAATGAGAAGTGTGACAGGACAAGCTTTTCCGTGTCAGGAATGTACAAAGATGGTTTTATGCAGCAAAGGTCAGACTCTGCACTACATGCTCAAAAAGTCTTAAGCAAAAATATAAACATTCTTCAAGTTAAACAGGATGGCGGGGAACAATTCAGAGTTGTGTAATCGTACATTTTTGCAGTACAAAGAGAAAACTTCCTGTGCTTACGACAACATCACCAGGTGTAGAAATGGTGGGTGAACACTGTGTTCTTAGCAGCATCTGTCACAGACAGAAACACAGTGAGCTGTTTGATACAGATATTTTACAGATGCTGTCTATCCAGATTTCAGGATAACACTCGAGTAGATGTGGAAAGGAGAGACTCATTATTTGAATTGTGCTTTTTTTTTTTATCAGCTGGATGTACTTTAGTTTGGGAAACGTGTGCCGTACCTTGCACGCATCACGAAATGAGGATTTACTGTGTATTTTTGTGGATCGTACAAACTTAGAGATTCTCGTGTTACAAAACCTCAGAGTTATAGTATCCCAGATAAACTGCATGTGTGCATTTTTCATGTCTATTCTTAGATCATGTTGCTCAGTTTCCATAGTGATCTTCCAGTATGCGTGTAGATAGCTCCTCATGACAGAAATGGGGGACGGCAGTGGAAGTGTGCGAGTGACATGCTGACAGGGAGCAGGTGTTGGGTGGCGGACGGCACAAGAGGGTGTACGTCACGGTGCTGGCAGCTCTTTTGTTGTGCTGATTGCGGTTGAAAACATATCGATTCTTATCTCTTTCACGCAGGAAACTTCTGATTTCCTTCTTGGTCTGAGTTTCTCTGCTCCCTTCTGTGTTGCTACATAAACTGTTACTTTGTTTTAAAACGGAAAACTTTTGATCAGATTCCTGTTGTTGTTTATCCTTCTTTTTACTTTGGTCACAACAAGAGCGACTGTCATCAAATCATACATTAATGCATTGATTTTCTGCAACTGAGGATCCTGTTAACTGTCACTGGAGGTTCTCCCCAGCATGCATTGCGTTAAAGGCGGGGAACAACCTGGACAGGTGTCACCAGCCATAACACACAAATTCAAAAACACAACTGCATCCGCTTTACAATTCACGGTAAGATCACATGATCAGTAGTCAGATATGCAGTGTTTTGAACTTGCGGTAGGGTGGATCAATAAGTTCAGAGAATGCTCCTGTTGCACGCAGACAAAGCTCAGCACCGTGATGTGCCGCAGCAGGTGGAAGCAATATTGGCATTTGCAATCTGAACATGTGACAAATCTTTGGGGAAATAAAAGTCACACGGAGACGAATCGGGTGAATAGAGGCGATGATTGTGTTGGTAAAGGTGTGAAACTCGTGGGTTTTTAATGCGCTGTGAGGGTTGTCGTGTTTGAGAACCGAAGCGGCATCACGCCTCAGCTTCTTTGCGCCAAATGTTTTCCCGCAGACACTTTAGAACGAAACGGTTGAACTAGTTGTTGACAGTCTGACTCTTGTGGACAAACTCAATTTGCACAACGCTATGAATATCAGAGAAACCTTCTGCTTGACAACAAATTCGATGAGACACTCTCTGCTTCAGTCCACGGTGTTGCTGTAAATGCGAACGTGCCACTGTACCACTCTAGTGCTCATGTTGATCAAACGACTCAGCCTGGAATACTTATTCTTGAAGGTTATTGCTTGTCTGCGCTCCGTGCATGTCACTGTGCTGCACTTCGTTGGAGGTGTTTGATTGCCCCGGAGAATAACATGGATTCTACCAGCTTTAATCCACTGATGCTGTTGTAATGCCTCCTATACACACCTCTCTCACTCTCTCCTCACTGACTTAACTTTTTTAAACAATTACTTACTTGGGAGGAGCGTAAGCTATAGTTCATCCTAGGTTTCTGCGGCTATATTTGGCCCCATGGTCACCATGGTGACTGTGCTAGGTTACATACAAATAAAAACCCATGAAAGACATTAAGATTGTTCAATGTTAGTTTTATTAACATGGTTTGTGGATTTTTTTTCACTGTGAATGATCTGATACCCAGAAGACGTCAGTGGTGCAGCTTATTTTAGGAGGTTGTATAGTAAAACATAAAGAAGACTCCCTGTGCTGCGAAGCCGAATGACGATCACCTCCTAAAGGTCTGATTTAAGGTTAAAGACTTTTTTCAACAAATTCACAGAAAAGCAACATTTCCTCTGAGCTCTGTAGGTAAATGGACATAGAGACAGTTTTATGTGTCAAGGTTGGGATATATCTGACTCTTTGACCGCTGCTCTCATCTAAGTACAATTGAGATGAATAACATTTTAAATACATACATAGCGATCCAGGTTACTTCCAGGCCAGACAGCAGTAATTCCTTGTAGTCAGGGTGTCCCGGTGGCTCTCTGAAAAGCCTCCAGCTGATTCACAATCGCGTGGCAAGAGTGCTGACTGCTGTTTGCGAGAGAGAGCGCACATTCACACCATTATAGCTTCCCTACATTGGCCTCCTGCCAAATCAAAAGTTGAATTTAAAATTCTTCTTCTAATACTTACAGACGTTAATATTCAATTTCCATCTTGTATTGACGATCTCTTGGCCAGAATGCCGAAGACGGTTTTACAGACAATGTTGAGCAAAGATTAATCGTGGGAAAAGTCATCATGATGCAACAGTATCGGGAAGGCTTGTGAAGGTCGAAGAGAACTCACAGTAAAGGTCCTTCTGCAATTTGCGACTTCTGAGACAATTTGTGTTTTCGCGACAACTTCCAAAATAAAGCCGGAGCTGCTCATGAGTGGCATTAAGAAAATCACTGGTATTGTGCTGGAATGACCGAGTTAGTTTTCAGTGTTGATCTCTGAGTTGAAGGTGTGGACAGTACAGATGATATGTACTCCCTACAGGCCGGATGAGTCCATGGTATCAGCAAGAATGTTTTTGTCTCGGTTGTAGATGAAACATACTACTTCCTTTCGTTCATCATACAGCTTCATCACGTACAACTCGCCAAGTTTGTCCTGTACAGAAAATTCTGATTCCTTACTAGAAAAGGCCCGTTATGGTCGTGAAGGCCAAGTTGACCGACAATTCCGTCCCTCATGTTGAACTCTTCAGATCTAATCGAGCTTAACTGGTTCTCAGTGGATTCCGTCCTGACTTGAGTTTCATAGAGTGAACTTCAGTAACTTTACCAGATTAAACTGTCCCCGATTTAAATAGTGAATCCACTGTAAAGTTCTGACGGACAGATTAACTCTGTCCTTAAACCTCGTACTTTCCTGTCTGTGTTCCAGTCACGTTGAGGCTCTGAGCAGCCAGCTGGTACACTGGTGGACCTCTGAACCTGAACGATTCCTCTGTATGCTTTATTTGTCAGCTACTAATGTCACTGGCCACACATCTCTATGGAATTACCACAGTTTACTGGCATGGAAGAAGTAACTGCTGTGCCTGATGCAAATGGGAAATGACAACATGTCTGGCCTTTAGAAATACCAATACCCTGTCATCTTTCCAGGAAAACGGTTCTCTAAATGTCTGTCTGAGCTGTTAATTGATCATAATTCATCATCATAAATGTCAGAAATTAAAAAATAATGGTGATGACGTGTTTATGTAAGATCTTGTTATTTCTTGAACCTTATGAGAAATCCATACAAGCTTTCTAATGCAGTCTTCTGAGGTTTTATTATGATGTATGGAGCATAATTACCTATTCTGTGAAGGTCTTCCTGCTCCTGGCCATAAATCGAAGAAAAAAATCCAATGCAATGGAAGTGAAAATGCATCGGTCGGGGCTTTTATTTCTGAACTCCACACTTCAATGAAGTTGAGGGACGTGCTCGAGCTTACCCAGTTGGTAAACACGCCCGCCTTGGTTCAGAATCAATGCACAGAGAGCGATAGAGCCTTCAGCTGAAGTCAGCACACTGTGAGCTCAACGACTCAAACCCTGCAAAGCTGAATGATATTTGGATGGAGAGCTTTTCAAATTGAAGCAAAGAGCATTATCAGTCTTCTTCAGGCCTTCTACTATGAACGGTGAAGAAATATGTGGAGTCAGATAAGTGACAAAGTGGACTGCATTATATAATGTCTCCGATTTCTTTTGAGAAGTGGCCTTGAAAAGTTTGATTTGCTCGAGAGTCTCACTGACGCTGTTTCAATGACACACCCGTCATGTGAATCAGTGCCAGGAAGCCTTATCCCTCCATACACGGTGGTTCTTGGAAGTGTTTGAGAATTTCTGCATTTATATACATGTATATATATATATGCCCTAAAACCTCCTCAGATTATTCACACAAATAAAAAAATAAAAAAGAAGAGAAAGAAAAAGAAAATAAGACGTATAAGACAAATATACTAAGTCATTGGTCTTTGCTGGTATCTTTGCTAGTGTAAAATTAGATTTATATTTGTCGGGATTTATTTTGTATTTGTTCTGTGTCATTAATTTGGGAACTATATAATGGGCTGCACTTTGGCTGCAATGTTGAGATTGGATGGAATGATTTGTGGTGAGGTGATGAGGCCATGTTTGGGTAGTTTGGTAGTTCGGTTGTTCGAGGTGGTTAAGGAGGAAGATTAAAGAAATAGTGTTAAATGGAAGTAGCTGTCTATGTACTTTTCTTAACCCATAGCCAGAGAGTAAGTTATCTCAAGCAACAGTTTCATCTATAGTTAACGCTACGGAGTTACCAGTGCTCCACTAGTTTCAGAGGGACACCGTCATTATTTTCCCATCCAGAGCCCTTGTTGTTTAAACGCCAAGTGTAATATCACCTATGGATGTGTTGATCTTAATATGAGGTGTGGTCAGGCGCACTGATGCCACACTGCTATCATGACATCTTTTCCAGCTAGCAGAGCTGCCGGCGGTACCTTCAAGTCACCCACCAGGATCCCAAATTAGTTTGGGATGTTTTTGTTCACTCCTCTGCAACAGTTCTCTCACCTGAATATCTCTACCTGCTTTTCTTTGATTTCATTATGTTACCAGAAAAATGATCCTGCATGATTCTGACAAGAACAGCAGAACCGTACAGAAACTAGGAGATTTACCTGCAAACTTGTGGCTATAAAGGAGCTTTTTAGTTATAATCTCCATGAACTATGTTCAGACATTTACAAACGGGACATACGTCGTACATTTCTAATAGATGGATCATTTATATGAGGCTCCGGTGAGGAGAGACGTCTCATTGTGTTAAATGCCTATTGCTTCAACTCCTCTCATTGCTGTACGTGTTTTATGTGCTTATTTACTTGTTTATTTGCGTGATGTACGTGTTCATTTGCATACAAAGAGGGGAAGTGCGATCCGATCACATGTGGCTACTAGAGACCCATGTTAGGTGCGAACGGTGTCATCAAAGTTGTCGACGAGTCATTGATTACCGCCAATATGGAGGGATGTTCTGTTGTAGCTGCTAATGTCCGGCATAAACTTACAAACTGCAGCGGGGTCGTTGGCTGCCAGCCTGACGTTTAGTTCCCCTTATACAGGTTTTTTTTGTTGTTATTGTCTGTGAGTGCCCTTGTCTCCTTTCCCATTGGCTCCATCTTGTCTTTATGGATCTGCTTACACTCAGGGGTGAACTTTGGCTTGTTGTTGATACGTCCCATTCCAGTAGGAATGCCCTCAAAAAAGCTGTTATACGTATGATGTCACAATGTCCGTCGGGTCGATGGGAGAAGTTTCAAAGACACTCCAGTCTGTGCAGCTTGGAGCTCTTGTTTTCCCTCAGTGGTCCATCTTCTCACTTTTGTAATCACAGGTCTTAGTTGCTGCTTGTAGACTAGACGGGAATGAAGCAGATTGTGGTTTGAATGTCAAAAGCCGCACGGTATTATTACTGTATAGCAATGGTCCACAATGTGTCCACTCTGGTAGGGCATTTAATGTGCTGTCTGTTTGGGTATTTCATGGCTAAGTTTGCTCTTTTAATAATATTCAACAATAAGAAGACAGTCTGGATGTCTCCTTTTCACCTCAACTGTTTTGAAACTCTCCACCAGTTATTTTTGCACCTCTTGCATTGTGACAGCAGCAATTATCTGAAGACATAATCTGTGATGTCAGTATGACACCAACCCACTACTGGTTTAAACAGTCCCTCAACAAGTCACCGTTCCAACATGACTGCCAACATGGAACGTGTGCACATTTTCAATTAGTCTGTTTGATACAACTTTAAAACCATTTCCCTACTTTTTAATAGGAAGATCGTGATCTATCAAATCATTTTTATCTTTACGTGTTTTTATTTAATCACGAACATGCTGCACTGATGCATTTTTGTAGCAGTACATTTAACAATTTTAAGCCCCCTGACCCCTTTTTTCTTACATCTGTTCACAGCAGACGATGACTGATATTTGAAGAAACACTCATCTAATGTACAGGTTTGATGTCTGCTGTATAAATGTGGCTTTTAATCACATTTTATTAAAGGAATTTGAAGAAAATGTTGTAAAATATAAACTATACTTAATTTAACAAGGAAGATCAGCTCAATTAGTGGATCAATATCAGGTACATGTCTGAATAACAGGTCAATGGTAGCAGAAATAAATTTCCCTCCTTTTCTCTGCCACGTAGCTTGATTTTGGTATGTTTGTTTGTTTGTTTATTTCACACCAGGGTCAAAGAAAATCTCTTTGCCCTATTTACATGAAATTTGGTGGAAGGGTGTAGTGTTTAGTCTAAGGAAGAAGGTGTTCAACTTTAGAGCAGATCCAAATCTCAAGGCGTTATTTTTTACCTTTGTGATTGGACATTTGGCCCATTAAACGCAATATTGTACATTTGGAAATCTAGTAGATAGTTATAAAGTTTAACAGTGACAAAACAGAAATGCGATGACTCTGCATCACAATGTACATTCACGAGAGCCAGTAATCCTCTAGGATACACATGTACTTGTTCAAACTTAAGCAGGCAGACATTTTGGATCACCAAAGGTGTTCTGGGAAACAAATTCAGCCTTGGACTTATCTGCTGGAACAGGATCGCCCGCAGCTCGCTCTCATGAGCAGCCAAAATAACATTGAGAGAGCTGGTAAAGAGACAGACAGGGTCAGTAAACTGATTTTTTAATGAACAGTGGCTTCATAGAGGAGAACTAAAACAAGTACAACTGTAACATCGGCACAATTGTAAATATATCGAGGTATATATAGTATATAGTATATAGTGGTTGTGGTTGCAGATTTGCATATCATAGAAGAGGACCATTTGCCGTAGTAGAGATTTGTGCTCTCATTTTTACCACATTTGTGAAGGACCCGGACTCTTACCTTGTTTCCACCGAAATTCTTCTGGACTAATGTCCAAGAACTTTCAGCGTTTTCATCATGTCTCAAAGCCCCACGAAGATAAGGCTAAATGATTAATCTGCTAATGTAAAACAACACCTATTTTACTAAATTTTTGTGCTAAAAAATACAGTGATGACAACACTGATGAAAGGGAGACTCATCGGTATGTCTTTCATATGATTTCTTCTGTAGCACAAAGTTGTGTTGCAGCACAATGAACAAAAATTAAAGTAACTTCTTTGCATTTGAAGGTGTTTAAAAATAACTCGATAAATGCTAAGAAAAACTCAAGAGGATTCAACCAATCAACAACGTTCAGCCCCAACCTCAAGTTCTTGTATTTTAGGGAAATACTACCTCAGAGCATTTAAAGGGGATAAAACAATCTGTCTGGATCTTTATTTAGCACTTACAGAAACCAAATTCCTCAAAAAGATCTTTGCCCAAGTGGGTCAGTTGGTCAACATTTGCATTAGAGTTTTTCCAGGAGACTATTTCCACCTCGTATGAAAGTAAAACACAGTAAACCTCCCCTCACCGACCTCCAGAGTCTCTGTCATTCTTCATGCAGCTGACACGGCAGTGTACCGAATGTTCATCGGTGTGAATCGCAGAATCTGTCAAATGTCATTTCTCTACATAAAGTATGTCAGCGATCCATCAACTGGGCAGCAGGATTATTCTCAGTGACTCACTGAAGATGGTGAGTTCAGAAGTTCAAGTGAAAGTGTAGAGTGGGAAAATATTCTTTGCAGGTTTGTAAAATGACATTTTTATGGCCAGCAGCTCCATTTTTTTCCCCCAATCTGCTTGTAAATGCTTTATCAAAACCTTTAAAATACCTTCGAACACTAAATGTAAAAAAGCCTTTTTGCATACATGATTAAAATGGCCCCTCAAATATGTTACCAAACACGGATTTCAACATTAGACTCATAGTTGTACTCTTATCATCAATTTGTCAATCTGTAAAGCAGTTTAAGTTTTATTAGCAGTCAGCAGCTTAAAAAAAAAACCCACAACATAAAGAAAAATAGTAAAAAAGTTTTGTAGTTAAAAATCACGATCAAAAGTACAACTTTACCATAAACAACTCTTAACAATCAAGTTGTTTGCCATTAGACGCATAAATGACCAGAATTTAAAGGTGCAATATGTCAAAAAAGACCATAAAAAAGGGAAAGTCAATGTGGATTTCTTTTAATTAACCCAAACCGCAATCTTTTCTTATCCCTAACTATGTGGCTTTGTTGCCTAATTGTCACTAAACAGCAACAGCAACTACCAAAACCATGATCTTTTCCGAACCATCACCACATGTTTTTGTATCAGCAGTATTTGATGCCCAGTCAACGACGCTGCAAAGTAACGATGCTACATCACTTCAAAACGTTACATTGGTTGGCGATTCATACCTTTTTGTCAGCATGCTGCATGTATTTGTAGTTTCCCCCCGGTGTTTTTAGGGCCTTCTTGTCTAATTCTCAGTGGATTGTTGATGTATTTAGTCTCTGAATCTGTTTCCTCTGGAACGTTAAACATGCATGTTCAGTTTCATTTCGTTATGACTTCAACAACAATGTTGAGCTCTTAACATTTTGTCATAGTTACAAAGGTTACTTACTATTTAGCTTTAGTTTCATTTTGATGGTGAAAAATACGTCATTGAAATATCATTTTTAGCGTTTCTTGACAACAGTCGGCTTTACGTGCATCAGGGCAGCAGTAGTGACACGGACTGCACTGAAGCATATTGTAAATTAAATTGTGACAAAATGGTGTAAAATCTAAAATCCAACAAACTCTCGTCACGGTGACGTATAATGAGACAAACTCCAGCTAAATCATCTCATGGTGTTAATTATGAGTTTAAGATTTTTGTATTTGTATCTGCAGATGAAGCACTTCTTCATATGACAAATCTTTTTCCAGTTTTCCAGACATGAGGAAAAAACCGTATATAATTACACACAAATTCAGATAATTAATATTCTAGTGGACTCCTCACCTTTTCAGAGTCAAAAGTCAGTTTACTTCACATGATTCTTCTATATAAAATGATGAAGTGTCAGCGTGATATGATTATTATAATAATTAAAATAACAAAGTGAGATATATGATGGATGTTTGCCTCCCTGACCGCCTTCCTTCATATCACCCAATTACCTCAACAGTCATATGATGTTGTCATTGTCATAGCATCCTGGAAAACACGCAGTAAAACGTGATCAATAGTCTGGATATGAGACATCGACTGCAAACGTTCCCTCCGTCAGTCTACTGTCATAGTTCCAGTACGTGTTGTCTAGTTTACCTCTTTGACAAATTTAGATGCACAGAGCTTCATAATCAATTTTTAACTTCGTGAGAAAAGAAGACATAAGAGACATGAAGAAGTTGGATTCGTCAAGTAATAAGGCTTAAGTAATGCATTTACTTCTGCAGACAGCTGATGAGCTATTCAGGGAAGACACGAATGGTTAAACATGATCAAAGAGGGCGTAAACGTGGCAGCAGCCAGGCAGTAATCTGGAGCAGCTATCGTGCAGGTGAACAAGAGTCACCGCGATGACTTGTCTGTCTCAGCGACGAGGTCACCGTGAGGTAAGGAGCTAAACGGTCGGGAGAGAAGATTGTACACATACACTGAAGCTGCGCTCCGCTGTAAAAGGAGACGGTAACCTTCCTGAATGATGGCGTGACGCAAATAGAAATGACAAACTTTCATTCAGTTTTTTTCACATTATTTATTATTTTTTTCAGGTTTGATGGCTAATTAATTACGTCATCTGCGACCTCTTCACCTGCAGAGGTTTAATGGCACTGACTGGAGAACTGGCATCACCAGCTGTTTATAAAAAAATGTTGCCAACATTTTTTCAGACATTTGTGTAAAACCCAAAGAAAATTTGAACGTAAACTGTTTTGCGTACACTATAGCGGTCAATCCGATAATTTGCTTTAAAAAAACAAAGAACGAATTACAAAAAGTCACGTTAAGTCAAGTTATTTTAGCACCATGGCCAGCTGACTTGTTTGGTGAGGGTGCTTGCTACCTGTTATATATCACATCCATTCATTCATCACACTTCTTAAAAAAGTAGCAACACTTACATGCACAAAAAAACAAAAACAAAAACAAAACATTAGCATGTATTTGCAATATTTGTGCAGAAATAACCTACCTAGCAGCGAACAGCGTCTGCTGAGATGGTGACGGAAGGAAGACAGAAGTTCAGCAATTAGGGCGTAATCATCAAACCAGCTCTGCTGGTGAACTTCAGGAATCAGAACTCCATTTATACGCAATTGCATCTCATTACAATGAATGGCTCGCTGACTGACAAAAAGCTCTGTCCATATCGTTCAATTGAGCGTCATCAGTGTGAAATTCAGTAAATATGCAGCCATCAGCGTTAACCTGTACAGACAGCAGTCTTACAAATCACAGCAGCATGACTACTCGATTATGAAGTCTGCAGTCTGTTGTTCAGGGAGATGGATACCTGCCCTCTCATGACCTCAACATTAAGTCCATCATTGAATTAATCTGCAGCAGTGATGATTTCTGCATTAACGTAACGACTTTCTGTATTATGAGAAATCCACTTGAATCCTGTTAGAAGCTCACTCTTATTTGTGCCCGGCAGACAGCCAGCATTATAAAAAGCAGGATTTTATTTTCCATAATTCTCACAGTCTGAACTTGAATTGGCACGAATTAATCTTTATCAATCTGGAAAACCATCAAAATAAGATGGATGCATAAAACCTGTTAACCTTCTCTGGTAACGTGTAAATAATTACTACTTGTGTGATTTATTTTCAAATTGAGATCCTGAATCAGTTATTTATAGTATGATTCAAATATAAGTTCCTGAAGAAGTTTTTAATATGAATTCATATGAACATGAATGGACTTTCTTTTAGTTTGGGGATTAAAAGAAAAAAAAAAGAGAAAAAAATCAGGAATTGAGATCTATTCTTCACCCAAACTGCTAAAAATCAAAGATAGTGAAGCTTTGAGTCCTTTGAGTAGATGTCCTGTACTATTATCTGCCAGTCATGTCGTATCGAGTGTAACGTTGTCAGCATTCCCTTCACGTTTCCGCTTCCTCTCCGAAGTCTGGTTGTCTCCTGGAGGAAGGGGTCCGCTGCTCTGGTGCACCTCCATTGATTTAAATCCTCAAACCGGCTGACCTCACTTTCAGAGGAGGTCTCTGATGGATAATTGGAGGAATAGACGAGTAAAAGAGACCTGGATGAAACACTTGCCTCTGCACAAAGTGACGACGTGCGTCACGCCCGGCTCATCAGTTGCGATGATGACTTTCGTCAGAAGGAGTCGGGGAGGTGACGGGTTTGTTCTGCGTCTGTCAGCAGTAAATTAAATGATAAATGTGTTGCTACGGGAGGGCTGTTTTGCATGAGATCTTGAATCATACGTTGATGTGGTGGCATTTGGAGATTCTCCAAAGAGTAGAGGCGAAAGGTCATTCAGGTATTTCACCAGCAAACCATGTTGACAGATTCACATACTGTGGATGCAAACATTAGCACCTTTCTACACCTGGCTCAGACACAAACACTTTAAAATACCGAGAGAATAAAACAGATATAAAATCATTGTTCTGATGGGAGTTCAGATGGAAAGAAAAGGCCGTGAGATGAGCCGAGAGTTTACGCTGCAGCTGTTTCAGTTCAGTACCATCAAGTCCTTCACCACCACCATCGCTCCAACTTGGCCAGGCAGGTATGTTTTACAGGATGGCAGCACTGGTTTGGTCAGGTGTTGTTGTGCATCTCTTTCGGCTGTTTGACGTATGTTCTGAGTCGTTTGTGGTTGTTTATTTATGTCTTTGTGGTTGTTTTTTGTGTCATTTTGGCTCCGTGTGGTTGTATTCTTTGGTCTTTGCAGTTGTTTTGATGGTTTTGCTTCGATATGGGATCATTTGTGTCTCTGGTATTGTTTTTAGGGCTTTCTTGTCTCTTCGGGGTAATTTTTTTTATTTCTTTTTGTTGTCATTTCGTGTCTCTGTGTGGTTCTTTCAATATAATTGTGTCTGTTTTGCTTCTTTTTGGAGTAATTTTGTGTCTCTGTGTTGTCAATTTGTTGGTCTTATTGGTCGTTGCAGTATACTTTTGTCTCTTGAATGTTGCTCGTGTCTCTGGTGTTGTTTGGCTGCTTTTTGGGGTAATTTTGTGTCTTTGCAGTTATTTTGGTGGTTTTACTTTTCTTTGGAATCATTTGTCTCTGGTTTTGTTTTATGTCTTTTTGGTGTTGCTTTTTGTCTCTTCAGGGTCATTGAGCATCTTTTTGGAGTCAGTTTGTCTACTGTAATGGTTGCTTCAAAAGTTTGCCTCGAATTGGGATAATTTGTGCTTTTTATATTGTTTTGTGACTCTTTGGTGTTGCTTGGTATTTCTTTGGTGTCATTTTGTCTCTCAGTTTTGTTTCATGTCTCTTTGGTGTTGTTCTCTGTCTCTTCAGTGTTGTTTAGCATCTTTTTGAGTCTCTTTGATGTCATTTTGTCTGTCTTTGATGTCATTTTGTAAGTCTTTGGTCTCGTTTTGTATGTCTTTGGTGTCATTTTGTGCCTTGTAATGGTTACTTCAAAGGTTTTGCTTCTCATTGGGATAATTATTTTGGTCTCTCTGGTATTGTGTTTCTTTGGTGCCATGCTTTGTGTGTGCTTTACTTATTTTTGTAGTCATTGTGGTGGTTTTCCAGTTCTTTGGGTTTCTTTTGTTTCGTATCGCTTTGAAATTGTTTTGTATATTTTAACAAAACTCTTTGACGTTCGAATAAGAAAAAGTCAGTTCATGCAGAGTCTCAGGCCTGTCTCATCAATCCATCAATCCATCGATAACACACACACACACACACACACACACACACACACACACACACACACACACACACACACACACACACACACACACACACACACACACACACACAGATACACACTTTCTCACACTGTCCTCCTTCTTTACTGAGCTTTCTGTCACCGTCCCGCCTCTTATCTCCAGCTATCAGATTCTGGGAGGCCTCATTTGCTGTAAATAATCGCTGCTCCTCTGGAACCTCCTTCCTCTGCATATCAGTTGAGGCTTTGAAAAGAAAGTCCCTTAAAGCTGATCTTGATGGAAAAAAAATGACCAATTCTCTGTGGATATTGTTAGACTGCTTATGATTAGATGCCACAGATTGAATCAGATGTAGAATAAAAAAATGTGCAGAATTTCTGATCTTTCTGTCGCAGAACTCCCACATTGTCAGAATCCCGTTGACTCTAATTGGCTCTCCCTCCAGCTCTCATAATAGTTCTCATAGTTCAGTCTGAGTTTCCCTGCAGTTATTATTCCTGTAATAACTTCTCAGGGGAAGATGCCAACCCACCTTCAGAAAAACATTTTTAAAGGTCAATTCATTTTTCTTTTACTGGGAGAAACTGGTTTCCTCACAAAAATGTTTATTTATTTATTTTTTATAAAGTAATTAATTACATCATCAAAACCTTCCTTCTTAAAGTCACCAATGGTTTACTACTGTGGTCCAATTTAATCTACCTTTTAAGTGCTCTATATGATTATATATTTGATCTAATATCAGTTACAAGGTTTTTCTTTTTATTGTCCTGTGGTTGCAGTGTTGACGGATTTAAGATTTTTAGTATTTTGCACCAATGTAAACTGAGTATAGCGTTAAAAATTCATATACCAGAGCTGCAGCCTGCACGTAGTAAGTGAAGATCATCCGACCACGATGTGAAGTGATGAGTCCTGTCGCCTGAGTTTCCAACGCAGCATGACAAAGTGAGTCAAGTAGGGCCAAAGCAGTGGGACAAGCGACGTTAACGTGAGGATAGAGTTTCTTGGTCAGAGTTCTAATGTGATGCTTGACATTAACATATTTTCCCAACCAAATGCAGATATTTGTTGGTGTCAAGGAACTCAAGATACTTCTCATCTCTTATTTACTTTTCTCGCTCGTCAAGAACTTTGTCCAAGTTAGTAAAACTGTCAGGAAACACATGTAGTTTTAACACATCGCTCTAAACACTTTTACAGTAGATCAACTGAGAAACACTAAAAATGGCCTTGAAGAAACTTCCTAGCTGACCGTCCATGTAACACAAAGAAGCCTATTCACATGTCCTTGTATAGTTTCCAAATACCACACAATCCCAACTTTTATAAACATATATAAAACAATAAAAAAAAAAAAAAAAACTGCTTTTATATTTAGGTACGAAACTTAAATTTAAGATGTGTTTACTTAGCTTAGCATAGCATACTGACGGAGCAGCGGAAAATAAACTAGTCTGGCTTTGTTTAAATTTTGAAACCCATACATAAATAACAAAATAAAGTGGTGAACTATTCCTTTAAACCTGCGTCAGATTTTTTTTTTTTTGTGCAGTGGAAACAAGCTGTAGCTACACCCACGGTGTAGTGAACCTGTTGGCAAACAGGTGCCTATTTATACAGCACGTAAATCCTGTGCAGCATTTACAGTCATGTTTCTGTCCAACTAATGAATGCGAGCTCATTGACTCTCTGAGCTCTTTTGTAGTTGGTCGCCTCTAACATCCGAGGGAAATATCTGGTTCTTTAGCAACTGAAGGTTATGTGAAATACTGTATACTCATCAAAACGCTCCGTCGTAGCTCTACAGATCTAAAGGATAAGTGGTTCCCTAGAAATGAGGACTTTAACATGACAGTTATATGCTCATTTGTCATTATAAATGTATTGATCATGGCAGCTTTCAGTTACCTTTTAAATAAATGAAGGCTGACAGTGCTGCTGAATTGCATAACATTGCAAAGCTGTATTTCTAACACATTGTTGTTTATGTCGTTGATATGTATGGTCCACATTTACTTTTTTGAACCACTAGTGCTGAGTACATCCTTATTAAAGCTAACAGGCCATTGTCTCAACACACAGTTCGGCTCAGAACATCATGTTCAGTGCAAAAGCATTAGAGCAGCACTTTAGACCACATTATTATCAGCACTCTTCATACTGCAGTTGAGAACTGCTTACTATGTCACTTCCCGAAGGTGAAATTAAAATGATGCCTTGCAGGTTGCATGATCTCACTGCTGTTGTCCATGAATAACACTTGTGTGCAATATTGTGCAATATGCGTATTCTTACAGACTGCTTGAGAACTAATGCATATCATCAACACATTGTCAACCCCCCCCCCCCACCCCCTGATCCCTCCGCCATGTTTCAATTAATCTCAGAAGAATGTTACATCTCACACTGTGTTGATGAGATGGAGGCGCTGTAATTTCAGCCATTCAGAGTGTCATTAAAATGTGTTCTTGTTCTCTGTTGTGATATACTGTGATAAGTTTACGTAAAAAAGCCAGCTGGAGAGTGACCGATGCACGCGTGATTGGTGTACTACATCTTGGCTCAAACTGTTTCAGTGAGATTCAGGGATAGATAGACTGTGATTAGGTATTTTCTATGCCGGCACATTCCATCTTCTTATTATCTGCGTATGTGTGTGTGTGAACGTGGGAATGAAGGCCATGAGAGCCAAAATGAAAACAAAATACCTGGCTTGTGCTCTGGGATTTGGGATTAGGTAGAAGCTGGGACGTATAGCATGATAGATTCACTCTTCAATGTTTCCACCAACCTTTCTTTCTCTGACGAGAACAGGAGTGGGTCATGTACAGTTGAGCCCATATGTTAATCTTCTCAAGACTGCAGAAAATGAGAAACACATTATGGATTTCCCTGGCTGAGTGTTTTATAGTGTTACATCATTATGTTAGACTGGTTCAATAGTGTGGGGAAAAAAATATAATTTATGTGCAGAATAAAGAGCAGTGGACCCTAAAATTGATCTCTGGGGGACACCTTCATCTACGGTCTGATGATTTGGCTTGAAACTAAAGGCAACAACAGTTTGAACTCTATCAGAGAGATACGATTTGAAAGAGTTGTAACCAGAAAGAAAAGCTCATTGGTCATTTGACTAAATGAGACCAGCAATCTGAATAGCCTGGGATAGTCTGTGAAGTGAGTTAACAGCATCTTCCACAAAAGCAGTAAAAGCAGTTCTTCAGGTCGACTATGGAGTCGTGTTCGGTTACTCCGTAAAGACCCCAAGAATCAGACACCTTCATTTCCTGGTTGGTGTCACAGTGCAAAACTGCTGCACTCTATATTGAGATTGGACCACCGTAGTTGTTGAATGCTTACAGCTCATATCACATAAACACAACGGTGCCGGTTCAAATGTATTGCACATTATATACCCCTCTCTCACCCTATGTTTCCTGTCTGCCTCTTTACTGTTTGCTGGCCAGCAAAAGTAAAAATGCTGAAATACATTTTTTGATAAAAATTGGGAACACTGCGGCAAACATAAACAAAATTAAGATTTTACATGTGTTAGCAGCTGTGTGACGCTGTACCGCATCGAGCTCATGCAGCGTACTAACATGCTCACACAGACAGTTGTAAGATGGGCGCCGTATTCACCATTTTACTGGAGCATGCTGCTTTGCCAGCATTTGCTAATTTGCATCAAACATAAATTACAGATGAGGCTGTTGTCGACCTCATAAAAAGGTCTGTGGATCTTCAAAGTCAGGAAACTAATTTTGGGGGCCAAAGTTATTGATTCTTTTGGTAACATCCAAAGAAAAGAGGCTGCAGTTGGTGGAATATATTTTTAGCTGGAACTGAGGTGGTGGACCCACCACAAGAGTGACGCCACTAGATTTTAATGGAAAATGGCACTGTATAACTTGGGGCCAAAGGTTCCCACTGTGGATGCTCAATTACAGACTTGGGAACATTTCACCCGCTGCATAATTGATTAATACTGTCTGTATTATTTTCTGCACTTCTCTAATTTAGCAACAAGCTCCATGAAAGCTACTTACGTCAAGCCCGAGTGCCCCGGCATGACTGACCTTCTTTAATGATGACGTCATCCGGCACTCGTAGGTGAGTAATCCCTCTCTCATCATATCAAATGGGGCAGCCTTTTCTCTCTTGATTGGGTGCTGGGGGAAATTAAGATGAGGTAAGTAAGCACAACAGTCTCTGAGGACTCGTGATGAGAGAATTAGATATCCGGCCCAAGTATTTGAATAAACTAACATCTCTTCTCCCTGTGGAGGCCCAATGCAGCAGATGTTACACGTGAAGGCCTTTCCTTGCCTGGATGAATCCCTCTCCGCTCGGTGATAATTGCCTGCAGTCCGATTATGTCAAGGTGATCCACCGAGCTTGACATGCAGCAGGTGACACCTGCTTAATTGACCGGGGACCAATCGGCCACCTGCGTAGGATCTCCCAGTGAAAGATGGGACCTTCCAAACACTGACAGGCTCTGATGGAGTTAGCTGCACCACAGGAGCCACAGATGAATAGCTGCCATTATCCACCAAGGATGCTTCCAAGGATGTACCTGCAGCGTAATCACAGAGCCTCACTTGCCTGATGCAGGGAACATGCTTCCATAAAGACTGATGTACTGTTGCCTTGCTGGCGACCACGACCCTATGAGGTGCATTTAAAGTGAAGTACACTTGTTTATGCACTTCACATGACCCTTTTATAGGCATGAGAGTCTTCAGGGGAGCAGTTTGATCTAAAGAGGTATTCTTCTAATCTTGAGGATTTAAGATTATGAGTTAACCATGACTTTATTACAATAAATCGAAAGGAAAAATTTAATTTTTCTTGACATATTAGATCCTTTACTCTTGACATACTGACCTTGAATTTGTTTGAGATACTCTGCTAAGTTCATTATCTCTCAGTTACCTTAAGATTTTTTTGTTTAGTCTGTGACTGACCAGTTATGTCAAGGACATATCTTCTGATCAGGACAATACACCACAAGTTTCTCTCCCAAACAGTAAGCTATAAATATAATAATGCTACCACTTCCCCGACCTATCTGTCTGACAATTGTTTCTTTATTACGTTTTTTAAAGTCAATTTTGCACAATAAGTGTGAGGTGTTGTTATTGTGGTGGTTTGTAAGACATTTTCTTAAATCAGTTCTTCATATTGCCTCAGGCTGCACTTTGGCTTTTGTGCGCTGTGTTTTCTAAGTTGATTGACTCAGAATGAGCTGGAAATAGTTCTGGCAACAGTCTTGCAAAGAATAATAAAGTGTCTCATAGTCTGTGAAATTGCACACAGGCAAATATAAAGCAATTAAAATACACAATGAAGCCATTAAAGACTAACTTCAATGCCATGTAAACCATGTATTGAGGACTTTAGAAAGTGCCACTCCTGATCCCCAGTGTTTATTTAGACACCTGATTCAGTCAATTTCTGTTTTAGTCTTTTGGTGAAAATGTGTGTTATTCTTAGTTCATTTTTAGTTCTTGGAATATTAATTGAAACAACCTAAAAAAACCAAACTAGTTTCTCATGTGACTGCAGGTAGATCATGTCTGAAAGCTTTTGATTCCGCAAGAAATAAGTTGTAGCAGCCACAGGCCAGACATTGTATTGTGGTCAGGTAGCCAGCGAATCATATATTTCTTTGAGCTAACAGTGTCATGGGAAGATAATATTGACGAGGCTTATGATAGGAAAAAAAAAAAAGGATATTCCGAAGATATAACTTTTCTCCTTACCCCAATGAACTGGGCTGACTGATTAAATCATCATCATCCATTGTAGGAATCCAAGATAACAGAAGATAATGAAATAGCATTAAAGAATTGCAGAACTGAGCGTCAATAGATTTTAATAATATCTTATCTTACTGTGCATACATCACCCAGTGTGAGTTATCGTTTAGTTTTTGTGTGTAAGAGCGCTGCAGTAAATCCGACTGTGCTTTCAGACACTCAGCGCACTGATTACAGCGCGGTGGCTCCACACACACCTGTTCCTCTGAATAAAGAGGACAGTCAGGATTCCAGCTGTGACAGCTCGGGTGTGTTTCCGCCCCCGTTAGTATCAGACACACTCAGACGGCGGTATGCTGTTCTTTTTTTCCACCAACTTCTGAATCTGAAGACTTGAAAAAAACAAAACAGAAAACCAGGTACTGTCCGGTAATGATCTAACTGCAACATGCTGCCACTTGACACATTTTCTTTCTTCGTCACCCCACTGTTGTGACACCAAACAATATGTGATTTTTATCCTCCACCTCATCCACATGCAACAATTCTGCGGCAGAAACATTCCTTTTCCTGGTTCTTCTCTCCGTAGATGTGATTCACCATGAAGAACTACTGATCAGCAGCCTCATTCCTCATCAAAATCATTCATTCTTTGCGTTGACCATTTATGGTTGAATGTGGGTGTGTAGAGGGTGGGATATGAGACTGATCAATGAGCACAGATTTCCAGGTGGACTATGATTTCTAAAGGGAACATTGCGTGCTAGTGTGCGTCTGGTTGGTTACAAAGTGAGAAGCTGATATTGCAGTAATAATGGCATCTTAGAATAGTTTGCACACATGCAAGTAGGAGGCTTGGTGTTTCAAAAAGTCTGACTGATCCAGATGTCATCCCAAATAAATAATAGAACAAGCCCTCCTCCCATCCCTCAATTCAAAACACCAGGTAGTGTGTGTGTGCGTGTGTGTGTTCGTGTGTGTGCGTGTGTGTGCGTGTGTGTGTGTGTGTGTGTGTTCATGTGTGTCTGTGTGTGTTTTGCACTCCAAACACTAACAGTGTTCTTTTGGAACAACCAACAGTGTATTTATTAGACTCCATCGAATGCATGCATTTCTAACATAGAGCCCCCTTTTAACATATATTGTGATTTTATCCATAATCAAAGTGTTAGTTATGTGTGGGTCAATTGGACCGCCACAAATGATTGCATTTTATTTAATTTAGTATTTAGTCTTTTGTGAACAGAGGATAGGAGCAAGCTCAGAATAATCAAAATATGCATCCAATATGAACAAAAGCTTGATGTTTGCAGGCATGTTCAGCCCAATCAGCTGAGAATCTTCTTCTACTTATTAATTATTAATTAATCTACTAATCTTATTCTAAAATACAAAACACATATAATCAGTTACAGTTACTGAGAAAAAAATATGTAATTAAATTACAATTATTTTTCAAAATGTTGGTGATTATTCATAGTGTGGTTACATCCGAATATATTCTTTTGGATTAAGAGCTTATATGTAGAATGTATTATTTGTTTGGCTTCTTTCACAGTGTGCACTCAAAACCTTTAAAGCCGTGTTTTTGATTGGTTCCCTTTGCAGTGTCTCATCTGTCAATCAAATTCATGTTCCATTGGCTGCGTCCACGGATAAGACGAGCAGCTATTTAAAATACAGTCATTCAGGAATCAGTGTAACAAAAAACAACGTAAATGCTAGACAGCCCTGTTGATAGTTGTATCATGACTCAGCATGGAGTCGACCTGAATGTAGACTTAGTTTGAGGTTCTGGGAAAAAATGTTCTTCACTGCAGGCAGTTCTGGTAAACGTATGCATATAGTTTTGCTGGTTGTGCTTTAAAATCAAAACATTCAAATCATAATTCAAAGTATATTGAATAAATTCTAGTTAAAGTCTGATGGTAATCAGTGTTAAGTTCTGTTGGAGGTTTATTTTTTTTTTAAGGCTTTTCAGCTTTGTTGCCCAGTTTAAGACATTTGTAACAAAAGTAATTTAAGGTTATAAGGTAAATAGTGTTGTTACAATAAGCACACATTATGACCTGGCAATAATGTATAATCTTAATTTTGCTGCCTTAATAGAGGAAGCTGCATCCATGTGGAAAGTTAATGGTCAGTTCATTTAAATGAATAAACAATAAAATGAATGAATTCTTTTACCTGTATTGGTGTTGAGCTGTGTGGGTACAGATGGATGACAAATTTGGCAAAAAACGAGTGGTGAATAATAATTAATGCAGATGATTCATAGAGGTCACAGATGGGGTCACTGGATGGTTTGATGGGTTTGAAAATGATGTGAAAAATATACCATGACCTTCAGATCTCAACCCAGCTGAAAACCCATGACGGACTTGAGCAACAGGTGTCGACATGTCTTCACTCTTAACTATCAGGAGTCTCTGGGATGCAGCTCCAGAGACGTGGAGAGTACGTCGACTATCACAGTGGAAGAGACTGAAATGAACCACTCATACAGGGTGTGCTGCTGGAGAACCAGATTAGGCATTTTAGGGACCAAACAATTTTAAGGACTTTCTTAAGAAGAACTGAGCTGAATAACTGCACATAACCTGTGTCCCAAATAAAATGACATCACCAGCATGGGCCGACTGGAAAACTAGACGCTTCACTATAATTCAGTTTTTGACTAATAAAACAACACTCATTCATTGCTTAGGTGCCTGATTAATTTACATAGAAAACAATCTTGATACTCAGTTGTAATAATCACATATGACTTTAAATGGCCGTGGGCCGCAGAACCCATCGTTACATAACCAGCTTTCCATCTGAATAAGTGATCATATCATTTATTAAATGTGAATGCTTTTACCGCATTGCTATGAAATATTAGAATGATGTGTTTTTATTTCCTTCATGACTGATTGTAAGGTATTAAAATCATAGTGATGTTGCAATTAGACATCGTTAGGTTTCATTGTGACATAGGTCCGAGGTAAGTGGAACACAATGGCTCAATTTCAAGTGGAATCGAAGCCCATCATTGAAGGATTTGATTTGATTGCTCATAATTGGGTGTTAGTGGGTGAGCGGGATAAATGATTAAATTAGCCTGCAACCACACTTCTGTAGATTTCATGTATTTGGTCCAACTGATCTCCAAAAACACACCTTCCGGCTCATGATTCTCCTACAAGCTAATGAAGTCCCATTCTCAGATATCCGAGCTCTATTTACTAAAACACACTTAGTCGGACAAATCTACAGTGTGTATATTGTTTGAGTGCAGGGTAAGTCTTCATGAATATAATAAGAGTGATGAGAAGGAAATGTACACTTTCTGAGTTTGAATAATTGTTTGACACGTTTGATATAAAGTATAACAGCAGAACAGTCATAGCATAGGTGACGCAGGGATATGTTTTGCTACTACATGTCTGATTAAAATGCAGAAAAAACCTTGAAACACGTTTACTGTAAATCGTATGCAATTTTTTAAATTACTTTAACTGTAGCTTCGCAAATCAGCATACTGCGTACTGCAGCTAACGAACAAGGGTTCCTGCTATTATAACACCATCTTGATATATTCAATAAACAAAAAACTGTAGACATATATTGCATTGGGGATTTTCATAATGCTGAAAAGCGAAAGTGAAAAATCTACGTAGTGGAAGCACATGACTACATCAACAACCCTGGAAATGCAGATCTAATAATCATCGTAAGGACATCTGTAACCCAGAATTACAAGAGATGATCTCCTGATTGTCACCCAATGTCTCATAATTATGAGATAATGTACAGCTGATTATAGTGGGGCAGGAATGAATACTTCAGAATCATCAAGATTTCTTCAGTATCAACATAAAGCAGTAATAGTGTTCAGTCGATCCAACGGTAGATACCAAAAATGAATTTATATTTACTAATCCCAGATATGTTGAGGAAACTTTAGATATCACAATAAGAATTGGTGACTGACGACTTAACTGAAAATTGCTGGCCTGGTGCATGAGCCTAAAAGGTTTACTGCTTCCGGCTTTGCTTCAGTGTTGTGCGACCCGCTGCACGTGCTCATTAGTGTTTCCCTCGCAGGCCCCGCCCACATGTTCTCACTCCACCGACTTTACAGTAAAACCCACTTTTTCAGGCACAATGGAGGTTTTACAAAAATGAAATCTGATGAATTACCAATTTGTAAACAAAAACCAGGATTTAAATTATTCTCATAACATCAGGATCTGGATCTCAGGATCACCAGAATCTTGTCATTGTTATAAGGTCTTCTGAATGTTCTCCTTTTTGTGAGTGCAATGTACTTTCATATTTACCTTGCATCGGGTGGTGTGGTAGAAAATTCCCCTTGTTCTAGTTTCTCTACTCTGTGCCTTCCTATTCATTCCCTCATGAAAAATTGATTTCACTCTCCTCTTGAACTTAGTTTTCCTTCTCTTGTCTTCTCTCTTTCTCTTTCTCACTTTCTCAATGTGCTGACTGGTCTCTGAAGAAAAAAACAAAACGTGTTTTCACCTGCTGTCCTCTGTGGACCTCCTGTTCCCTGCTTATATCTCTAATGGTAAACCATAGGTTGCACATTGTTCTCTTATACATGCTCACTCACGAGTGTATTTGTAGAGGTCATGGAAAGGCTGCATTTCTTCTGAACATTTTCAGTCTGTTATTACATTACTCCTGAATGTAAGTAATGAATGGGGGTCAGACATGATGTCACAGATTCATTCAGACACGTTGTGTATATTTTCAATTAAAAATCTGAATCTAAGAAGCCTTTAGAGCAGACTTGTAAACTCTACAGACATGGAACTAAAATGAGGAAGAGAGGCCTTTAGGAGCATTTTGAAATTACGAGAAAACATCTTTTTTTTTATTTTTTTAAAGCTTTTAAAGTTTAGTAGATTGAGTATAAATTTTAATACCACACTGTAAAAATACTGCATAACACGGAAATGTCCTGCTATGAAAATGTTACTTTTGTAAAAGCAATGTAAAAACAACTGAACTCCTTTTTTTTAGTTAAAAAACATGCAGAATGGTTCAAATTTAGGTTTGCAAACTAGAACACAGTCGGTCATGCGGAGGTGGGAATGATCCTACAGCCCTTTACAGAAAAAAAAACACATGAATTTCAAGTGCAATAAAAACAATTTTTGAATATTTTCATGGTGTAATGTGTGAAGCCCAGGTAGTTTCCCAAGAAGTAAACTTTCCACATATTTGCTAGTTATTATATAGAGAAGACAAATAGGTCAAATGCTAAAAATGTTGATAGTCTCTTCCATTCACTCAGGGTGACAAAGCATTTTCAGTCCGAGGCACCAAGTTATTGAACGAGCTGCCTGAGGAAATAAGGTCTGCAGAGTCAGTGACATCTTTTAAATCTCTTCTTCAAAACACACTTTTATCAGAGAGACTTTGCTAATTATAATTGACTTTAGTGATCCACCCTTACTTTATTCATAGCCATTTTTATTTGTTTTTACGGTTGTTTTATTCGGCCATTGTGTTGTTGGGTGTTGTGTTGTTAAGGCTTGTTTGAATTCACAGGTTGGTTTTGTTTTTAATGGCCTATTTCATGCCAAGCACTTTGTAACTCGAGTTTAGAAAAGTGCTGTACAAACAAAAGATTATTGTTATTATTATTATTATTATTATTATTATTATTATTATTATTATTATTATTATTATTATTAGACTATAACCTGCCAGGCACGGCCAGAAGATCCATCATATTCCCAAAAGCACCCCGTCTTTTCAGATTAGCTTCAGCTTCAGGCCTGCTAATGTTACCATATTTTTAATGCAGCATATATCTGATGTCAGAGAGGCATTTTGGCATTTAATAAATTGGACAAACAATGTTCCAAGATCATTGTGTCCACAATCTGCTAATCACAGCACATCTATGTTCTCGTTGCAATGTGCGAAGCCACCTTAACGAAGCGTGGACATTAAGCAGAGAGCGGCATGTCAAGAGTCCTCCAGCTTTTATTCAGAAAAGGGCAGTTTGAAGTTATTCAAAGGTAAGAATGACATTCACACTCGAGTGTTTTTACCTGACTCGTCTCCCTTTTTGATTGCGGTCTCATTGTGCAATTAAACCGCTGATTGGATGTGTGACAGGTTAACCTTTAACTGGCGAGTGTGAAAGTAAAATGGAGGACATTTGCACAAAAGCAACGTGATGTTTTTGCGTGAAGTGTGTGACCCGGTGCTCCGGTGCGTTACCGTCAAGTTACAGCAGGTTTTGTTGCTTTTTAGATGTTTTTTTTTCTCGACTCAATCTTTTTCACCTGATGTTTTCCTGCTCTTCTTTTATTTTTTTGTTGGCAAAAAAAAATAAATCTGCTTAACATTTGATTTACCTGCAAAGTACGGCTATAAAGTAGCTGTTTAGTGATTTAAAACTCAGGCTGCTACAAGACACTTGTTTGACCAAAGCCTCCTCTGCGTTTATCTTCTTATTTTTTTTTTTTTTTTTTTACTTTATCAGTATAATTTCCGACACACATCAGGCGATGAGAGAGCTGCCGTCCCCCTGCATAGATCTCTTACCCACAGCAGCAGAACTCAGCGGGCTGGAACAATGAATCGACCGGGTCCTGATGGTTCACGTTCTGAATTTCAAACTCACTGAACTGTTTTCAGACATTTACAAACATCATATATTTCTAACAGACAGAACATTACGCTGAGGCTCAGTGAGCAAAGGTGTCTCGTTTTGTTTAATGCTCGTTGTTTTATCGCCTCTCTCCTCAGATCTGGTTGTGCTTGTTTACTTGTATGTTTTCGTAATGCACGAGCTCCTTTGCATACAGAGCGAGGAAGTGAGATCAGATCACTCAAAGTGGTCACTCGAGATGTATGTGGAGATGCATGAAATGCAAGGTGTGAACAAACAACTTAAAGCTGTCCATGTGTGATTCGATCACCCAGGATGGATTTAAAACATTGGATGTGTTCAGGGTCCTTGGTTCAAGCCTGCTGGTTGACTGAGGCATTTCTGTGTGGTATTTTCATGTTCTCCCTGTGCATGCTTGGGTTTTCCCCGGGTGATCCGGCATCTTCGCGCAGCCCATATTCATACGTGGTGGGTGGATTGGTGATTCTGAACCAGCTGTAGGTGAGAATGGTTGTCTGTTTTTCTGTGCTGGCCATGTGATGGACAGACGACCTGCCCATTATGTACCCCGCCTTCCCTCAAAGTCAGCTGGGATGGACTCCAGCCCCCTCATGACCCTGTACGAGATAAAGAAGGTTTACATAATGGAAGGATGCACCCTGAAAGCAGTCGTACATGCGTACAGGGAGAAAAACTCAGATACAACAATAGACAAAGGGCCTGATTTACTAAGATCTCAAATAAAGGGTACTAAATTGCGTGTTCCTTCCAAAACTTTGCAAACATTTTTTGCACCCGTTTTGCGGGTAATTTACTAAGAATAATTGCGTCCTTGAAATCAGGTGCAAATCGCTGTATGAGGGGTGTGCGTGTGTTAAAGTGATTCCAATGGAATGGAAAACAGAGCGACCGCAAAAGGAAAAGGAAATCTGATCTCATTGAAATTAAGAAATGTAAATATAACGCTTTATAGGAGATTATCAGCAAGAAAGTCAATGCTGAGGGAAAAACAAAAAGGTGGAAAAAAAAGGCTTAATAATAAAACGTCGGCAAATAAATCAGGAGGGACGGTGGATGAGATCCTCTAACAAACACCGATCAGCAGGTCCAGATCTTTCTGTGATGAGCAGGTGACTTTTCATTCAGTGCCTCGCGAGTGCTCGTGAACCTTATGAAGCTACCTGTGAATTCTGTGGGACACTTTCAGGACCTGGGACAGCTCACCTGAATAACGGGACTGGAGATACAAGCAGAGATACGTTGGAACGACCCAGAGGCAGGAAAATGCTGAGTCGTAAGAAGTTTTGACATTGCTGGTATTTTGTGGCTCCTCCTTGTTGTTGGCTGTCAATCATCATTCAGTTCATTCAATAACTCAGAAACGCCATCACTGGATAAACGATATGTCTGAATAATTTTTCCCTCCGTCATCTAAAAATCTAAAAACTACGTTCTCCAAGTATTCTTTCGTTTTCCTGCGTCTCCTTCTCACCGCAATAGTAAGAGCAGCCGCCGCTCCAGATTTATCAACCTACCTCTGAAAAGAATAAAACGTTGCTTTTTCACTGCGCAATATTCACATTCTGGGTGAAAGTTATCGTCACAAAAAAAACAAATGGAAAAAAAAATTGCACGAAATAAATGCCTTAAGGCTGTACATTTTCCCCTTACCATGAGCTGCCTCTGCAAAAATGGTGTTATATGTGCAGCACGATGAACTGAATATTGCCGTGTTGCTGATTGGACACGTTTATGAGGCATGTAAGTAGGCCGTGTCACTGCTCCAAATATGCCACAAAGTCAGTACAGTGAACTTTGTGAAAGCACTTTTCATCAACACAAAAAGTCGATGGCATAAGCGTGCTTCGAGAGAGTCGGGCGCAATGTGAGCAATTGGCGAGAAGATGTTGCCCCACACCTTTTAAGTTACCACCATGGTATAAGTAGAGTCTACGCCGGGTTTCTGGTTTGAGTATACAGTGCACGCGTTCACAGATCATTCCTATTTTCTTTTGGGAAATGCACATCGCACGTGTAAAATAGTCATCGGGTCTGTTCTCTAGATGACTCATTGCACACGTGAAAGCATGACTTGTGTGTTTGGTGCCAACAGCACCTGCTCACTCACGCTCTCACCACTGCTCTCATCACTAAATACGAGTAAATCCTTGTAACCGGGTTCCGAAATCTGTCCGGACATCTCAAGAGTTGAGGATGTCACAGTGGCAGATCGATGAGTATGGTCAGCAATCACGTGTGCGATGTTCAGGTGTCAATAATTGCAGCCATATATTGTGTTTACTATTAGTTATGATAAGCCACATTTTGAGTCTAAGACTCCACAATCCTACTTTGTATGTATCTCAATATTTTGGCCGACATCATATTTCCTTCAAATTCTAACTGCTAATGTCAAACACTGCATTATCTTCTGCTGGCCAATGGGTTTAAAAACACGAGTTCCTGCTGCAGCTATTTTCATCTGTTAAATAAACCGTAATGCATTTTGTGCCTGAAAAACTCCTTTTCGAACATTTTGTGTATATTTTAGTGGATCTCTTCTCTCTATGTGAGCACACATGTGGAGACAGGAAGGAACAGAGAGAAATGCCTGTGAAATGCCTTCAATTGGCTTATTGAAGATAAAAAGACATAACAGATAATTCCACACGATAGATTCCCACTGCAAATGGAAAACTCATTCCTCATTTGGACTGGATGTTTGGCTCATTTCAGCACCTAATCTACGTCCTCCTACATTTGTCGCCCGACTGAGAGCAAAGTCAGAAGACAAAGTCAGCACTAAATCATCGAGGAAATTAGCACAAGTGTTCAAGTAGATAATAGGCTTTTGTAGGCGTCTTTTTCCTTTTCTCACACAAAGTTACTCAAGCACCGTGTTTGAAAACTAACCAAATAAATAAAGTCAAGTAAATGCCATGTCATTTCTGTCTATTGTGTTTATATACTGAGGAAAGGCAGCTGGATGACATCTTCATCATCTGAGAATTTCTAGCAGGCAAATAACTCAGTGTGTGTGTGTGTGTGTGTGTGTGTGTGTGTGTGTGTGTACTGTGAGAATTGGAAAATAATGTACTGTGCAGTTGTGGGTTTGTGCCAATGTGCATGAAGCATCTTGTGCGTGCGTGTTCTGACTGCTTCAGAAAACTGCACCCTGTTCTAAAGGATTTCCAGAAGAGATGCTGCGAACACACACACACACACACACACACACACACACACACACACACACACACACACACACACACACACACACGCACACGCACACGCACACGCACACGCACACACTAACAGCTAACAGATAGGTGGTGGGTGGGTGGGTGGGGGGGGGGGGGGTGGAGAGGGGTAGCAGTGCTGCTACTGTAAATCGAGGCGTATCATCTAATTTCCGGATGCAAAATTTCACAACTGTGAGGAAAGGTAGAGTAATTATACAAAAACACAGCAAGCATAACCAAAGTGATTTCCTCGCCCGGCTACAAAAGCATACAGCGATAATCATATCGAAGCTGAACGCCCCCTGATGATTGAAAAAACTGTTGATGTTGCTGCCGCTCTAATTGTACAAAGCAGTCACAATTATTCTTTTCCTGAACAGGAACAGAAGTGAATATGTCATTTTTCTTTTAATCATACTAGCATTTTTTTTTTTTGTCTCAACAAAATATATTGAGTCCAGAATAATTATTTGTGTGGTAATAATTTGTGAATAAAAGTTTCATTTCTGTTTGGAAAATAACTTTTTTTTATTTCAAAATGTACCATCAAAGCTCAGGATGGAGGCAGAAACATAAATCTAGTGCACGAACATGTTGAAAGAAAAACATTTTTTTTAGATTGTATCTGTTAAACAACCATTTGTTGTGGCTCCTCTCCAATTTAACATTGATGGCGAGCACTTAACTGTGTTCAGTTTGATTAAAAAGAACTTCCTGTTTCAGTCAATGGGTGAGAGGGCGCAGAAAATAGCAGTATAATTACACTCTGTTTTCAGCTATTCTTTTAGTCATCAAAACAATGAGCTAGTTTTGCCTCTCAACATCATCTGGGTACATATCGACTCCTTTGTGTCCTCAAAGCTTTGTTTTTGCCATCATTTGGTTTCCGTTCCTCCTCCATCCTTCCTTACTCCATGTTGGTCCTGTTTCTTTTAAAACATCATCAGTTTTGTTTTCTCTTTTATTCCTCCAACTATTACAGCAAGTACAGCAGCTTTGGATGAAAGTTCTCTCACCATGTTTGACAAATGCAGGTGCCAGACTCACAACAGGTGAGACATTACACCTGTGGAATTACATCAAAAGCTCCAGAAAGGAGTTCTGGGTAATACGGGAAGATGAGTTCGGCCTCAGCTGTCCTGCGCAGATTTAGTTTTCCATGTCATTGTTTTTCCACATCATTACTGCTAACTGTCACTCTGGTGTTCTCAGTGGGTTGTAACAGAAGTGGTAATTGAATCTACTTGAGCTTGTATAGCGAGACAACTAGGTAATGGTACACAAATGGAGAAAAAATAACATAGTACGAGAATACAGAACTGATTCATGTCAGATTACTGTTTGCAAATCCTTTGCAATTTTGTAAAATGTACACACAGTTTCTAAATGTACACACAGTTTCTAGTTGCCCCCCGAGGACCCCCAGCAACTAAACTACAACGCTTTCTTCATGTCGTCAAACTAAATCTATCTTCTGTAGTGGATCTAAAAGGAGTGTGTTGGACTGACTGTGTTATAAATTCTTTAATACTCTTCTGCATTTTTGGATTCTAGCTGATAATGTCGGAGTTTAACAATGTGGTGGATGCTCAACCGCAGTTAGGAGACTAACTTTACTGGATTAGTTTATTATTTCTTACACACCCACAAATTCATTGTTTGTTTTTCCAACAATCCCAAGCTAGCAATTTGTCCTGCAAAGTTGGAGCAAGGCCGAGGCATCCGTCTGAACTTCTCTTTGGACCGCTAATTGGATGTATTTGAACCTTTTGATTGCTTGGTTTTCACACAGCGGTAGTGCTGCTAAAAAAAAAATCAGATTCCCGAATGGCAGCATTATCAAACCCCTCCGATATCAAAGAAACTGCTGCCCTGCACTAAACCTGTAACCCAGGTGCTGCACCATCATAATACACATTTCTGTAGCGTTGTGTCTGCGTTCAGGCATTGCAACACTGAGACAGCACTGCCACCATGAGGTCAGACTGTAAATTACAACAATAGCCGCTATTATTTCTTACTCAATGTATTTATTGAGTTAAATGAAAAGAAAAATAAGAAATTACACACCTGCTAACTACAAAATAGGCCTGAATTAATTGATAATGTAAAGAAAGTACAATTTATTTATAATCTCATGAACATGGATTTAATGTTGAATTGGTTTTACAAGGGAATAAAAAAGCCCGCTCAAAGTGCTGCTGTGTCTTCACTGCTGGTTTACGTATGTGAACGTTTTTGTGTTCTATAATGAATGCTGAGCGGACCAATATAAGTTCTTTTATGTACGCACTTGTCGGGGCGTTTGATGTTTCCTTGTGTGACTCGGTGACTGCTGCTACTTCAGGATCGACAGGTGGCTGACTGCTTTGGATGGAAAATGCACCTCTGCATTACAGTGTGAGAAGTGATTCAGAAAAGTGCTCAGTCTGTTCAGTTTTTATCAACGCTGTTATTGACACACTTTCCTACAAGTGAAGCTTTGCCTGTATAGATCATAAACATCAAATGTTGAGTTTTTGCATTGAGATATCTGTCATATTATTATATATGTCATATATAATATGACAGATATCTGTCATATTATATTGGCCATATTCTCTCAAAAACCAGAGACTATCTATGTTACTTATGGTTCAAATTGGATTTCTTCCTTTCAGCCGAGTATGAGAGTCTCTACAATTTTGAGATTGTTGAGGGTTGTGCGTTTCTTTTCATTGATCTTTGTGCATTTCACAAAGGTTGAAACGCTGCACGCACACGCACACGCACACACACACACACACACACACACACACACACACACACACACACACACACTAAGCAGGGCAAAGAAGGTTGGCAGTTAAAGTGAACATTACGTTCCTGTAAGTGCATTACAAGTTAACAAGATTAATTGGACAGACATGGAGCCTAAATAACAGAAATTCAGATTAAAATATCTGCATTTCTAAATGTGCCGAACCTGTATAAGGTGAGAGTGGTGAGGATGCTAACATTAGAAACTCTGATGCTGATCATACTCATAATCCTGGCCAGAGCTCGAGCAGGCTCTCAGTTCTGACTCAGGTTCGTCGAGGAAGTTATTTTTTTACCTCTTTCTTTTGAAAGGTCGATGAGTGCTCAGCTCTTTAACAAATAATTTATGATGCATGTAGCGGCTGAAAGCACATCAGGGTTAGATGAGTCATGTCTTGCAATACTTTACCTGCTGCTTGTCTAGACAGTTGTGGTGGGTTACCAATTTTCATATTCGAGGAAAAATCTAATAGTTCAGAGTGAATTTGGAACAGTAGTTTTGCTTGAAATACCCATCTCTACAAGAAAGACACAGAAGTTTACTCTGTATGAAATATTTGACAAATTTAACAGTAGTTGAGCATCTCCACAGAAAAGTACAAAAAAATACAATTGGACTTGATCAACAGTGGACACACACTGCGATAAACACTTGTCTTCTTCATTCTTGCATCACTATCTAACAGTGTCAAACACAGTGCCCTCGTTCAGGACATAACAAACAGTAACAACTTTATCAAGCCAAGAATTTATTAAATATAACTCAAAATCAACCGAACAGCTGAAATAAGGACTAACTTAGAACCGTTCCAGCCAAGGATAAACGCAACACAATCAAACCAAACCAAACCAAACAGGAGAGTTGGGTACCTGTGACACACCAGCCTTGCAGGTGCGAGAGAGCCATCTTGGAAGGAAAGCAGCTTTTATAGACTCCTCCACAGGTGAATCAGGTGGGAGGAGCCAAAGATTCAAACCTGCAAAAGGCAGGCCAAACAACCAATCCCATAACACGGCCCGGGGCAATCACAATAGTACATTTTTCTGTGCGAGTCCCATTCTCCAGTTCCAAGGTAGTGAAACAGAACACCACTATTTATTTGAAGCTATATACACGTTATATGAATGTTAATCTATAATGTTACATCACACACGTGGGAACTAGTCACATCAAACAAAGCACTTTACATTAATAAAATGTACATTCTGTCTCTAAACTATATTGCTCTCTTCACATCGTACATCCTTTTTACTTATTCTTTATTGTAAAAAAATCAAGCTAAAGTGTCATATCGATTGTTTATCATGATGAATTTGAATAACTGTCAAAACCTAGAAAACTGTAACCCAATGAAGCCGAAATATTATGATTTATTAGAACTTTAGATGGGTAATTTCCACGTGTAAATAGTGCTCAAAGAGGCAGCGCCAGACTACTTAAGCCTTGTTTCCTCTGCTGAATGGCTTCCCTCAGCCGGGGCTTTCGGAGAACATTAGCTGTGGACCCTTTGGTGACAGATCAATGGAGTGCTGACACGTCAACAAAAGCGTACCAGTTGAATAGGCCGCTGATGATATCTGCTGCGATCGGTCCAACAAAAGCTGCAAATGAGGTGCAACAGTTGCAGCAGGTATCAGTGCAGTACGTGACTGCGGCCTTTCACTAAATTCATTGCGGTCACTGTAGCTTGGACTCAAGATATAGATCTCTCTGTGTTGTATTATGAGAATGTGTCCGACATGTTTTCCACTCCATCACTCTGGGATATCTCTTTTACCAGACAGATGTAAGCACACTCTGTTACAATCATGACTCAATGGAGCAGTTAAAGGAGTTGAGAGCTAAAAGTTACACAGCAGCTGCCTGAAGCGTCTGGCTGGTACATGTGCTTCTCCAGAGAGTCACATATGTGTGACTCTGTGTATCGATTTATATTTACAAAGTAACTCAACCTAAAAGGATACCCCCCCCCCTGCTTTTGGATTTTTCCTTTGCCAAAAATGGGAATGAGAAATGTTGATTGGGGGAAAATGGGATAGAAAAAAATAGGAAAATGAGGAAGTTGAAAAATACAGTAAGCAAGTAAAATCAAGTAAAATGCATAAAAAAAACCCAGAAGCTATCAAAGTGTTCACGATCCACTTTAATAATTTGATAGAATTTACTGCATTTAGAGGGAAACCATGGTTACCAATGGATTTGTTTCCCCCAAAGAAGCCCAGTTTCACATCATCACTGAATATCCTGGACAGATGGGTAGCTTATGATCTGAACATGCATATTACTGCTGACATGTTGGTGGTGTGTGACAGTTTATGACTCTTGCACTGTGTTTTTCACTTCTGTGTGATTTCAATCGCACCTCAGGGCCAGTGTACATTTCAAAGCCTGTGGCATAAATACTGCATTCAATCCATGTCCAGGAACTGTAAGGATCAAGCATCCGAAGTCAACTCTTGTCCATCAATTTGTGCTCACTGGGTCTGCATAATAGATGTGTAGCGAGGCATGACAGCAGCAGCTAGCGTGTGTTTGTCTGAGGAAGATGAGAGAAATTGCCCTAGAGAGCGTATTAGCGGACATAGATAAGGATGCGTGTATTAGCAGGCTCAGTATTAACAATGTATTGGCTTTTTGGACTAGTTTAATAAGTGTTATATCCACGGGTCATACTGATCAAACGCAGGGGCCAAATGAGCTTTAGTGCTTCGTGCAGTACGGCTTTGATACGGCAACACAGTCCGGCAATCATCTTCTTCAAAATGAGGTTTGCTTATGTTGACATTCATAGTGGACTGTTTCATAAACAATGTGTGGTTCGGTATACGAGGTAGTTCAAAGGACATGTAATGCCATATAATTTTAGAGAAGCCTATAGTTCCACTTGTTGTTCTTTTCCATAACAATCATAGAGCCGGCTCTTGACAGTCTTCCTATACTCACATCCCTGATTGAAAACCTGTTCCACATTGACCTAAACACTTCTGTCTTTATCTTACTCAAACATACTGTTACTTGTCATACCGTTACTCCAAGACTTCAACCTGTCGTTTTGTTCAGCTACCCCCCGTGTTTTTAATCAATTACTTAATCAGTGGAGTCACTTTCATCAATAGCCGGCAGGGGCCAACAAGAGGGATTAGGTAGGAATGTCACTGAAAGATGTTGGGCCTTAACTGGAGCCTTTGTGTTGAAATAAATTAACCTGACAAGGTAAATGTTCTAAATCAGGCTCCAGTGAGACATTATTTATATGGATCTTCTTTTAATCATCTTTAAATGCACTGTACCTGTTTTTGAACTGCAGTACTATGATATATCATACAATTAAAGATGCACTTATGAACATTTTTGTGCACATAATGGATCCAGTGACTTCATGTAATGGGACAGGTTGCTTGTAGTGATTAACAAACAGAGCAGATTTTGTTCTTCCCCTCAATGACAGCCTTTTTTTTTTTTTTTTTTCCATCTTTTGGTTTGCTGGTTTGTTTTTATGGCTTACCAAGTCCTATCTGGTAAACTCTGCAGGCTATTGGCTACCTGCCTAACAACAAACAGAATTAACCATTTAACAAACTGCTTTCAGCTTTTGGCAAAGAATGAGACTTTTAGCTAAACATTAGCTGGTTGGTGGATTAAGCAGAAAAAGAGCCTGTTTCAGGATTTGTGGTTTGCGAGGTAACTTCAGGTTTTACTTTGGGTTTTCAGGGAATGAAGGTGGTTCACTTCCACGGTAACCATGGTAACTTTTGATGTCGACCTGACCTGCTCCAGAGCAGGTTATGTTCGAGATAACAGATCACAATGTACAAAAGCAACGCCTACTGACCAATCACTTCTCTTGGAAAATGGCATCACCATTCATAGAAAATCCCGTGCAGCTCGGTGGGCTGATCGTGAGGTCTTTGTAGTTTTGGTAATTGCAGCTGTGTTGCTTTTAGCCTGGATTATGTGTTTAACTTCTACGTATTGGAGTAATATTATGGTTTGCGCTTTGTACAATTTGCCAGTCTGCTGAGTACACTTGTTCATGTTTGTGATCGGTCATACGCTGCAAACCAAGCCCCTTTAATGTGAACGCACTCATAGCTAGGTTGGGAAACCCTTGGTTGACTTAGTGATTACCAGTGTCGTCCGATCTCTTGAGTTAGAGAGCTAGTTAAGCCAGATAGTGAGATGATATCCAGGCTATGTTGAACCTGCTTCATTCTACAGGCACCACATAGTTTTCTACTATGTCAAGTGTTTGCTGATGTTGCTCCGTGACTGTTGGATGTGCAACAACGCAAATGCTTTCTCGTAGCAAATGTTACAAAAAGAAAAAAAAAAAAGAAATATGTCGGTTATGTGGCGTTTATCTGACCCAATATCAAAACAACGACAACAGAAATGCAGCTTTAAGTGTTTTTTTTGGAAAGCAAGATCATTCTGCAGCTTGTTTCATGTCCTTGGAAAGACCAACTCCTCTAACTTCACACCTATCTATATTAATTGATATTTTAATATTCAATTCAGCTCTGAGATTAATGATGAACAAATGTGCCTTGTAACAATCCTTTCATGACAGGTTCATTTTTGGCCTGAAGTGTTTCTGATGAAAGTAGAACTAGGCGTGATTGATGGGAACATTATTGGTTATTTTGACTGTATATTCTGAGAAATCTCTGATGGATGATCTCAGCCGTCTCCTGGAGGGCATTTGGTCAAAATGTCCTCAGGGATGGAGGTGTAGCGCCGCAGGACAAAATGTGCACTCTGTCATTTTGAGCTGTTGCAGCAAGATCTCGAATGCGAGTGAAGGAGTGATGGACAGTGGAGGTGAATTTGTAAGATTTATTGCGGCGCAGCTTTTTCTGTACTTCTGCCCATCTCCAAAGTTCGTCCTGAGCCTGGTTGTGTCATGTCGCCAAATGCTTGCCATGGGAATTTGGGTTTTTTCTCTTTATAATATTGTAGTTCAGATTACTTTGTTGTCCATTACCGTACACAACACCATGCAACACACACGACAATACATAACACCTAAAACAACACAACCTATGCAACAACACAGAAGTTGTGTATCCTAAAGATCTTAAAGGTGGCAGTAATAGATGGCGCTGATTGCATTAATTCTTGGGAGGAAGCTTAGTTAAGAAAAGGTGTGTGACGGGGGTGGGGAGGACGTAGTGAGGACCCTACCATGTTAAGTGTCCTGAGATGACCTATGTTGTGATTTAGTGCTCTGAGAATAAAATTGAATTGAATTAATCCACTGGTTCCTTTTTTTCTCTTGGCCAGATGCTTTACTCTCTCTTTTACTTTTATTCATGTCCAAAAGAAAGAATCATTACTTGTGATATGTTTTATTCAGTTCAGTAAGAACTTCAGTACTTTGAATTACATATTTATCTTTCTCCACCGGGTGTTTCTGCGGAGTAGAAACTGCAGTCTGATCTTGTGAAAATACGACCCTTAAACCTCTTTTTCGTTACACTGCAAACCTTTTCAGGTCTCTTCAGCTTCAGACAGCGAAAAAACGTCACAAGTTCTTCTCCTGCTCCTTAATTTATCAGACTTTTACACTTGACAGACATTTAAACTCCTTTAAAAAGCTTGAACTTGATCTGACTGCACACCTTTGAGTACTTTCACTTCAGCTGAGTTGATGTCCTTAAATACACTCTTGATCTTTACTTTGTGCTTATATTCAGCACTTTAATTTAAGATGCCATTTTAAATCATGTCAGTATCTCCATTTATTCTAAATTACGGTGCAGCTATGGCTTCAACGGTTTCAGTATTAGAACTGTTTCAAATGGGGATTTTCCGCAGTGAGCATACGTAGCTAGAACTCATCAGACAGCAATTTAGCCTTAAGGTGATTTTATTAGCGAGGCTTTCAACGCATTAAGAACTGCCGCCAACCAGATGTCAACATTTGTGTTCTTCTCTTTGTTTTTTTGGGGGTTGGAAATTAAACAAACTAGTCAATAAATGAGTCAGCAAGCATGAACTCCTTATAAAGTCAAACTCATTTCACTTCTCAGAACTGCTAGCAAACACAACTTGAGAGCGATGGTGAGAGACGGGTCGAAATAAAGACCTCCAACCTCCAACCCTACAAACAGAGTGATTGAAAGATACTTGATGACATCTAATTCTGTCCTCAAAGACTACACTGATACGAGCCTCACCTCACCCCAGAAAGAGCCCCGATGCTCCTGCAAATGAACGTCAATTCATAAGAAAATTGTCACCAATTAAAGATGAATGATTGTTCCCATGAATCTGACACATTCAGCAACGTGAGAATGAATATAGAAAAAAGAGAATAAAATTGCAGATCCAATTTGGACAATTTGCTGGACGTCTTATTGAAGTGTTTATTTCAGGAGGCATTTTGCTCTCTCTCAGTAACACTCACGCTTGTAACATAAAAAAGGGGAGATGTGCCTCACACTCAGAGAAATACGGTATGTTCTTTCTGACAAATATTTAGTGTTTTTTTTATATTTCGGTTTCGTGCACTGTGTCAAGTCAAGTCATATTTAAATATGAGGCACATTTAAAAACAGAGTGGACTGTCTGTGCTGTCTGTCAAATTACCAAAAGCCATAAAACAAAAAGATGAAAACAATAAGACAATGGCAATAAAAAAGAGAAAATGGAACAAAAGAAAAGCAACTCAGGCAGTGTAGAGTCTAGCTGAACATTCAAAGACACATTTTAAAGTACAGTTTGGTGGATAGAAATGCAAATGACGAATCTCTGCTGTGCTTAAACCTTGAGTTTGAAACAACCAGAAGCAACTGGGCAGTGGACCTGATTACCTTTAATGGATCATATGGTTGTAAAAGTCAGGGATAGATCGATTTTTAATGGATTTAAAAAGAACAAAAAGTTTGAAATAAAAAAAATTATAGTGAGATTACAAAAACTATTTTTCCTTTTCAGTTTTGACATATTCTGATATCTGCGCCAGCTGTCCTTTTAAAATGTCAAAAGACACCTTATTTTCCTCCTTGTGTTCTGCTCTCCTGCTCACTGAGTGCTCTCGTTCAACCATCGTTAAATGGAGCAACAGTATCCAGGATGTTTGACCGGTGGAATAAACTAGTTACAATAAAACCGTGGGTCAGATGGTGGAGCGGATTGGCAACTAATTCTGAGGTTGGCGGCTCTGTCGCCAGTTCTTCCTGTCCACATGCTGAAGTGTCCTTGGGTAAGGCACTGCACCAGAAGTTGGTCCTGGTGAATGGCGAACACCTTGAATGGCAACTCTGTCGCCATTGGTGTACAAATGGGGTGAAAAGGAACTTTGGACATTTTAATAAGCAGCAGACAACTGTACAGCAGTGGAAAAGAAACCTTCCGATAATGATTCGACACACGGTTTAGTGATATAACAGAGAAGAGAGATCGTGAAATAAAACGGGCATGAGATGAGAGAAAACTCCATTGTATCCTGCCTTGCTAAAAACAGATTGACCACATGATAAAATGAGACCTAGCTATTGCCCTTGTGTGGGACGTCACAGATTGCGCAAGTTCAAAATATAAGATTTAGGAAGACTTAAACCAACAGTTTAGTAGGACAGCAGAAATAAATATAAAATATCATATTTTGGCATAATTCCAGACAGGATATCACTGATAACGTCCTTGTTATATTTAGGTAGTTTATATATCACAGCTCACATTACTGGATGAGACTGATTTAACTCAAACATATTCTGTTCAAAACTGGAAAAAAGTCAGACAGTTGCCGACAGTTAAAACTTTGTTAAACATACTGTGTGGGTGTCCAGCAGAAACCCAGATAGACACAGCAGTGAAAACTTCACCAAGTGCAAAGATAAAAGTGAGAAGTTTTATGAGCTATTGCCTGACCCCGAGTTCCCTCCAATTACTCTTGACAGAATTTGAGGAAATACAGAGGGAGCTGTCAAATGTATATATGATGTCCATCTCTATATTTTCTGTGCTTTTTGTTGTTGGTGTACTTTAAGTACTGTATGTCAGCACATATTCTTTACATTGATATACGAAAAAGGGTACATGCAAATAAAATGTCATTATATCTCTATGGTTTTAATTACATTTGCCGGCAGTATGAAATAAAAGTATTTATTACAGAAAAGTAAAAACATGTTTGTTTTTTATTTGAATTAAAGAATTATGCCATTTGTAGTTATTTAGTTAATTAATTAGTATGGCATTACTATCCTTATGTCTCATTAATCGCTTTCCCGAACTAATTTGTATTTCTTTAAGATTAGCCGTCTATTTTAAAATGTTTAGTGTCAACCTGATAATTCACATTTATGAATCAGAGGCCCTTAACATATTGATTGTAATATAGATTTAGTAATATTGTACTAATATGTCTCTACAATGGAAACTTTTTTCATACAGCAAACTTCTCTCTTGAACAGTGCAGAGAAATGTAACCCAAGCTGAGCAGCCACGGATCCAAATTTGCATATCAACCTGGCACGACTCCTGCTGTGAGCAAAGGGAGGGAGCTACACTGAGCCTGGGACATCAGGTGTCTGTACTGATCTGTCACTATTGTGATCATTCAATGGACCAAAATAGTTGCCAAGAGTAAAAAGACATGTCAAAATGTTCACTTCGAAACTTTTAAAACTTAAAGGACCAGTGTATAAGATATGGGGGAAATCTCCTTGAATATAATATTTCATAATCATGTTTTCACTAATGGTCATTGTGTTGTTATTACTTTCGGCTGAGCTCATCATATCGACAGTGTTCCACATTTTTTGCGAGTTTCATGGACGCCGATGGAGTGAATATTTAGCATCCAAAAAGATAGGCATTTTCTTCAGGGTTGGTAGATAGCATACCACAAGCTAAAAGAGAACAATTACAGCATATATATACATATATATATTTACTGTATATACAGCGTACAGACTTAATTATTTTTTTGAGTGTCCAGAAATGCAACTTCAAATAGAGGCTAATGTTTGCTAACATGGCACATTTAACTTTATAAAAATGATAGATAGTATGTTAGTGCATGTTTGCAGTTTTTTGCTGCGCCTCCAAGTGGCCAATAACAAACAGACAAAAATGGGTCTACAGTCATGCCAGCGACTCTTCGACCGGGCAGTGCTTTGAGCTCAACGCTAACATCATGACAGCGAACAGGCTCAACTATACATTTGAGTAGCAGGATATCACATCTATTGCTAGCATAGAAAGGTTTCTAAATTATTTCTGGTCATAAAAAGAAAGGTGCCACAGATTATTTATTTATATATTTATTAAAATATAACTGGAATTTTGGAACATGGACGTCTGATGAGTGCGTTTTGTTTCCAGCTTTGAGGTGAAAATAAATTGTTACTGACTGGCATTTCTCCGAGAGTAGTTGGCATCCCTGTCGACCACAGATCAAGATTTAATTTATTGAGCAGGTTTTGCCAGCGTTTGAAGGTGAACTCTGCATGTGGAACGCTGCTCGTCTTCCAGGTGATGGAGGAGTTATGAAAAAAAGTGTAACCACGAAGGGTCTACATCTGGGAAACTAGCTGGAAAAATCAAGAAGGCTCATCTTAACATGTTTAGAAGAATACATTTAATTGCTATTACGCAGTTGAATGCCAAATATAACTGTCGAATCAATTGGCACTGATTGGAAACAGACAAGTAGGACCAAGTAAAATGAATGCAAATAGATATCTTAAAATTATAGGAAATATTCTGCGGTCTGTCGGTCTGGTTGTCAACCCTGACTTTTCAGTGCTGCTACCAAGAAAAGAACCCCAAGCTTAATCAGATAAAACCATCTGCTACTGGAGGACTGTTCAACATCCCTGTCACTGAGGAGAATGTAAAAATAAGGAAAAGAACAGAAGAAATGTTGGAAGTGAGGAGAGGATGGAAACTATGTCAGGAAGAAAAAAAATAAATGCAGAAGAAGAAATGGTAATTGTTATAAAAACATAAATATGGATAAAGTGATGAAAAAGGACGATCCAGTGGCAGATAAACAAGCAGAAACATTCCACAAGACTCTCAGCACAAGTCATCAAGACAGAAGGACTGTTGATTACAAGAGCTGTTTGAGCAGTTGTTAGCCTGAAGAGGCACTCGCCGCTTTTGCATTTATGAGAGGAAAATTAAAAATGTCCATATTTATAACGCCATCCTTATTAGCGAGTTATATCGTTTCCAAATACAAGCTTGGAATCAGAGATCTGACATTTAGTGACTCTCTGTGGGGAAGCGGGAATAAAGAAAGGAAGGAAGGAGAAGGGATTGTGATTGGAGCGTGTTTGTCAGGGCTTTTTATGTTCAGCTCCACTTTCACCCAAAATCATTACGGTGTTCCTTCCACATGATGGATAACCTTGGTACTGAAGCATGGAGCCTTAGTTTCTTCACATACTAAGAGTGAGTGTGTGTGTGTGTGTGTGTGTGTGTGTGTGCGCAGCCATGATTTGGTAATGATGAACAAATTATGGCTGCAGGGTAACCCCTCCATTGTTTCACTAGGATCAATAGCCAGAGCTGGAGAACATCCTGAAGCACATCACTGCCAGTTCACTGCACATTTAGTGCTAAAGTTTGATGTGCTCTTTTGCAATAGATCTGGGTTTATAGCAATAAAAGCTTATTTCTTTCAAATAGAGTTGCCACAATCTGAGAATCCATGTCAAATTTCGCAATACAATTCAACGATCGTGAACTCCGACATGCGTATTTGACAGCCTTTACCTGTGACGAAACAAGAGTCAAAATGTGTCTTTCTGGCTCTATTTGTGTGTGTGTGTGTGTGTGTGTGTTTGTGAGTGTGTCTCGCTCTAAACGAGGGTTAACAAAAATAATCTGACTGCTCTTTGGTGACAACTCTTCACTTCTCCAACCTCAAACATTGCACCACTGATGGGCACCATTTTCAAGGGACACCTAAATGTAGGAAGATAAGGCCGGCAGTAGCAGCACCGCAGCAGACACAATGGCTGTGTGGACACACTCGTAACCGCCTTTACTCTCATTAATGAAAATGAACAAAATGAATTATTAATTATTATTAATGTACAAAAAAAAGAGGAGTATTCAAGATAAACTGAATCGAAAGGCTGGCTTCACATTCAGCCACCTAACAGGAAATAACTAAAGATCAATAAGAGATGAAAAAAAGCTCTCGTAATCTTCTCCAGATGTCACGTCCTCACACTGCACTCTGTGGAGCAAAATGTTCTTCTGGCAGTTGTTTCCTTTACTCCGAGGCAGTAAATCTGCACAGGTCCTTGTGCCTTTGAAGATCGTTCTGTAAATTATGCTGCAATGCTATAATAACTGTTTTTTTTTTTGCCATTTGTGTCTTTATAAGCCGGTGTTGATAGATCCCACGTGTTTTACCTTGGAGGAGCACGGTCAGATTCCTTTGCACCTCGAGTTCATCTGTGTCCACTGAGCAGAATGAAGACGCCATAAATAGCGGGAATACGATCTACATTTTTATTCAGCAGTGACGGGAGGGTTCATATATTTACCAAATCCCATTGCATATGTAACACACCTTCAAAATAATGTGAACTGACTACAGGTGTCTTGGTTGCCCAAAAGAATTCACTTTATTCTCTGTCCTGCTGGGTGCGACTGTATCTCGTAGCTGCAAATGAGAAAAAATGCGTCAGAGAGAAATGACGCTCCACGGGGAATAAACTGTATTAAATGGAAAATGATCAGTTTAACAATACACAAGCAAAAGTCAACTTGAGAGATGATGTTAAACACATTCAGTATTATTTGTAGAAGTCTAACTCCCTTGTGAGAAGCAGGTACAAAATAAATGAAAGAAGGATCTACAAAATGTAATAAATAGCACTTAAAATCCCCAAATATGATACTGCTTTGTATTCATGACCATAAGAACAAGCATTAGAATTGTAAAATGTATTACTCTTTTATTTGAATATTCTGGCCAAGTTTACTTTTCAAAGACAGAAAGCAGCAGCAGCTGCTTGTAAATCTGCTTCTTTGGGAAGGTTGTTCATATTTTATTCCTTTTTATATCATTTGATAGGAACAATAAGTCTTAAGTAGGCCTACTGGCAGAACTATCATAAAAAGAGATGCTGTGAAATGTCATTCTTTTATTTTTTTGAAATATGACGTGAACTTTTTCAAGTATTCCAGCTATGCAGACACATGGACATTTTTGACCAGCACTGAGCAAACATTCAGGAAAACCCCAAAACCTTCAAGTGGACTTAAACTTTAGCATACGCATAGCAGCACAGTATGTAGCAGCAAGTTTTATTAATAAGAGGAGGTATCTGTGGTACTAAGCTCATCAAAATTAAAGTTTCTACAGCTGCAGCTAGGCTGCTGCAAAGAAAAGACAGGCATAATCATCTAACAGCTCCATGAGGCTGCATTTTGGGCCAATGCTAATGTCAGTAGGCGAGCACATTTACAACAATGTTAGCACATGGATGAAGCAGCGGTGTTAGTGTAGCACATTAGTAAACTAGCATTAGCTAACTTGACAGTAAGTGCTAAGATTTTGTCAGTTAATCACTGGTCGAATACATTAAGAGTCTCTGTTTGTGCACCTTTTTTTTAAAAAAAAAAAAAAGAATAGCTGGGCAAAGAAACGATATGGAGCCACCACCCTTTGGGCCCAATACCTGCAAGGACGGGCATCATGGTGGGATGCACTGCAAGCTGGGGGGCAGGCCTGGCACTACAGAAGAGCTTTCAGGATTTCCACGATTATCCCCTTCGCACCGGACTCTCTTGCCAGCGCAGTAGCTAAGCCAGCCACTGCCCCGCTCAGGCTGCCTGTGATGCTGCTTCATCATATGTGTGGAACTTGTCAATTTGTTACTGGGAGGCCAGATGGAGGAGCACCTGAGAAGAACCAAGGGATCCAAGTTGCCAGGAACGAGACCCTTTGGCCATAAAATCACGTGATAACCGTTTTACTTTGCCAAAGCTGGAACAGGAGCTTCTAAACAGGGGACCAATAATTGTTGGAACAGTACGTAAAAAAACAACCCAGGGCTCCCAACTCATCTGTTGATGACGAACAAGTGACCCATCGATTCTCAAAGGTTGTGTTGACGGCCGACACATCCCTCACGTCCTTCATGCCTAAAAAGACTGAAATGAAGTAGTCATGAGTACGCTCTATGGGGATTGAAGGATCTATGGTGAGGAGCATCAAAAACCTCAAATCATAATGGATAACAAAAGGAGATGTGGACAACTTGGACAAGCTGGTGATGATTTTCAACATCTTGGACATCTAGAACACATTTGTCATTTAGGTTTAAACCCAGAAGGCAACGGCTCTTTCTTTTCCCGAGGAGCTGGGGAAAGTATTCAGAAGACTTTCTGTCCAGAGGAGACAACATCCAGTCCAACTTTCAGACGGATTGCCTGGTCTCTGCCTATATCTTCATTGGGAAACTATTTATGCTCTAATGTTCTTTTTAGACAGCAAAGCCTTTCTCCTGGCACTTCTCCTTTGTGTGATCGCTTTGTGATTGTAGACGTATGCACTTCAACACCAACGGTGTGGTTACCTGCAGAACCTATGATTAAATTTTAGGGTTCCTGGAGACTGCTTTTAACATCAAATGGTCTACTCTTGGCCTAAATTTGCTGAAATGACTATTTTTGGACAAATCTACACCACTTTTATATCCTTACAGTAGAATGATTTATCATTTCATAACATGGAGATCTTTTTAAATCTCTTGCTAGACTCATCCACAGCGCCAATTTTTTTTTCTGAGGACAGTAATGCACTAACCTGCACAACAGGTGCGATACCAATAAAATAACTGATTCATTTATGCCATAGCGACTGGCTGCAGCCTAAACAGATAGATATGATAGCAATGTTCTTTGTAGCAAAAGGTGAATTACATTTCTAAATGTCAATTATCATACCACTCAGAGTGGTCACGTTCATCACATCTTTAACAGTCTGGCTGTCAAAAACAGTTCATATTAAAGGTCCTTTATTGTGTAAAATCAGATCAGTTTCTTTTTTGATAATAAAGCAGGCCTACGGGTTTGGAAAAGAGTCAGCCAATCAGAAGAGAGGATCATTGATGTCAGACCGCCTTGATGTTAGTGCTATGGTAGAGCTCCAGAGAGAAGCTTACGAGAGGACATGTAAAACTGAGATTGTGTTCACTATTTAAAACCACAAAAATATTTTCCTATGGATATCAAAGTACAAATAAAGTGTCAGAATAGTGGCATTACTTCCAACAACTTGCAGGTGCCTTGATTCATGATATTTCACTTTTTATGCGCAGGTGGAGATGAGTCATAGTGACGTCTCCCATTAAACCTGACAGCACTGGGAAGCTGTCAACCTGACACCTTTTACCCTTAGAGAGTCATGCCTGTTTTCATCAAAGCAGCTGCTCGATTTATTTGGGATTTCCTTTCCCTGAATATTCAGAGAAGATGAATCGTGTATTCCCATTAGTCAATGTTTCTCTGTGCTCTAGTGTTGAAATTTATCGAGTTTCCTTTCAATTAAAAACAGTGCATACATTATCACCCAATGAACAAGTGGGTGTGTTATGCCAGTGTGGGGAGGAGAAGCTTTTAAAGTAATAATCAAAACCATTAATTTAACCATAATTAATACCACCGATGGGGAAAATTTATATGCAGAGCATTTTAGCACTTGTACACCCAAGAAATAAAATGGTAATATTCACATTTGGAAAATAGATTTCAGTTTAACACATAATAGAAGTCTCTGAATCATAGAGATAAGAGTGTAAGCCAGCAGAATAAACCAATGGATGAACAGGTATTTCTCAGAAATGTGTGCTCTCAATACAATGAAAAGTCTACATACCTACAGTAATTGAAAATAAATCATGTTAAAATCACCATCACTCTTTCTATTGTAACACTACAATTTCATTGAAATGCCAAAGTCAGGCTTTGAAAGAAGCAAAAGGAATTTTAATGATACATTAGACATGATTCCTTTGACTAGAGCGGCCTGGTGACAGGACACTGTGGGACCGCAGCGTTTCAGCCAGTCGACATGCTCGCTGTAATTACAGCTCCGCTCTCACACCTGCAGCCTGAGGGGACAAATTCAGGACTGGAGAGAGTGAAAAGGACGCAGGGAGGGGAGATCCAAAACTATAGAGGGCTTTCAATCACCTTAAAATTACATTCATGATGAAGGGTTGGGCTTTAGACACAAACAATTCAGCTGCGGTTGTTCTAGTCCGTTTGGTTTCACATTCAGATTAAATGTGGTGGGTGGAATTGATTATTGTTATGCTGAGGCGCATATCAATTAACAGATCTTTTTCTAATTATTTGGTCTTTTTATTCAAATTAGATTCATAAATAATTGGAGGCTACAAAGAACATGCTGTGCATCATGTTAACCCAGACATGTGGTCACCCTGTGGAGCATAGAGACACATTATGAATCAGCCAGAAGCTACAAAACATCTTTATTCACTGTAGATATTTGTATCTTGGTAGATTCAGTTAAAAGAGAAAATGTCAATGAACTGTATACTAGCCAAATAAAACATTGCTTTTCTTGCATGCAGGTTCTTAATTGGATTTTTTTTGGCATTCAGTTGGCATTTAGTTTGCATCAGAAGCAGCGAAAAATGAGGTACAGCTAAATTTATTAGCCCTAAGATGTTGGTCTGACCCCACGATGATTATGTATGACACAGATGAATTGCGCGGCTGTAATGATTTAGCTGCTTCATTGCAGCAGCAGTGAAATACACGTGCACATTAAGTCAAATTAAAACCATTCCCACCCACGTGATATGCTTTATACAGGCAGAAGCTGCAAAGTGCAAAAGGGCTGAGTGAGATGGGAAAGTTAAATGAAGGTTTTTCCAGAAAACCATTTTGTTGTTTGGATGTTGACCTGATTTGACTGTTATCAGTCTACTGAACAGGCGGTTGTTGTCACACTTCTGTCTCCATATATTGGCGAATCGTGGCCTCCTGAACCCACTGGGAAAACTGCACCTGGCTATATAAATTATGACAGGAGCAAAGGAGAACGCATAGACAGTATAAAAGTGGACATAGCTTCCAGGTCTGACAAGTGAGCCCAAAGTGCTATTAAGGTGCTGGTATTTCGTGGCTCCTCCATGTTGTTGGCTGTCAATCATCATTCAGTTCATTCAATAACTAATAATACATGCCTACCAGTCGTAAAATACACACACAATCACTTCTCCTGTTTCTACTTTCAGGTTTAGTAAATATCTTGTGGGTGCTAAATTGTTCTATTTGCATGTTTCCCTCCCAGTATTTTGCACCTTCAAGCAGAAACGCCCAATATTACATATACATGCTGCAAACACGCAAAATGGACAACGTGTGTTGAATTGCACAGTTGAGAGACTCAATCCTCACTACACGTTGTTAGTAGATTAACTTAGACATTTTTTTGCAGGTGGTTTGGAGTTTGCATGTGATTTCACACACGTAAACCTTTAGTAAATCAGACCCTATATCTATATTTATGCGGTTATTACAGTAGGCTGGAATTGGATCGTATGTCCCTGCGCTCACAGCAGACATATTTAGTCATAGTTTTGCTTTTGAATTCAGGCTGAAATCACAGATCTGTTATCACGCAGTTCTATGGCAGATCCGTTTGCTTTCACAACACCAGAGTTCACTTGGAACAAGTCTCTTGTGTTCAAATGGGTCGTATTCATCGTGTATAGGAAAACATTCATATGAACTGTGGTCTTCACGATGTCAGAACTCCAAAAGCCATGTGTCATGAGCTTTATGGAAATGGAAGAGGCCATGAAAGCTCATTTTTCGTTGGATGTTAAGCTTATATATCATCATTTTAGTCATGTAGAGTTAGTCTTCATAACTTAGATAATAGCCTCCTGAGGAAAATGTTGATCTTCCAAACAGCCTCATCTTTGTCTCTGTGACTTTGCGTTTCCTGCATTACGCTATCCCCGGCTATCTTGCTAAATTGTTAGCCTCTCTCGCTTTTAGACGCTGTCCACTTTGCCGTTGCCTAGCAACAGTGTGTTTATGACCTAACCACTTGAACGCCAAGCATACGTCACAACACGACTTCCCGTGTTGTGACAGCGAGGTCATGAATTCCATTTGAACGCAGCATGTGTCCAGCTGCTTGGGCACACCAGGGTTCGATCGTTCGCTTTGTCACCAGTCCAAATTAGCTGTACTAACAAATCACAGTTTGTCTTTCCATCTAACCTGTCCAGTGAGGTTAAAACAGGCCACGCAGTCCCAAAACAGAGTAACAGAGTGACAGAGTGAGGTCAAATTTCAACTTAATGCAAAGTTTTCACGTTTGTATACTGTGTGACTTTCAAAAAAAGAACAGAGCTTCTTCTGCTGTGTTTTTTTACTGCTCTTGGTAGCTAATATGCTGGTAAAATTACTAACCGACTTGGCAACATGAATGACAGACAAAGGCCCAATTCCAATCCAGCATTGACACCCTACTTTCACCCAGTCTCGCTTTGTTTGTGTGTTCGGGGTTGATGGTCTGCCATATTAAGTGTCATTCCAAACCAATCACTCTGAAGTGGGAAGAGTTGAAAACGCCCTCCAACACGGAGTCTCCATCAATGGAGGCTTACAAACAACACTCCCTGAGAAGCACTGCTTTTGAGTCCGGCGTGAATAAACAAGGTTCTAATCAGATCAATAATGGCAAACGTGAGAAATGTCAACAACAAAATAAATACTGCCAAAGAGGTGTGAGAGTGAGTTTTGAATCTATTCAGCCATATTTTTCCCCTCACAACCTCATACTATGCAATGAAATTAAGGGTATCTTTGCCCATGCACTTTTTCCAATGTTGTGTATGTAGTTATCTTTTCGGTAGTTTGATAATATCAATATCCTTTCTGAAACATTTTTGAAACATTTGTACTGCTGTGCTGTTGCCATGATAGCTGCACAGCCTGAGACATTTCACTTATTTAACACGGCAGACAAAGAAAATAAAAAGAGAGGTTAACAAGGTTGAACGTTGTATAAATAAAACAAATATGAACCTACACAATACCTTAAATTATTTGTTATTGCAAAACAGTGTAGCCCTGGTTTTAAAGATCACACAGTGCCACATTAATGTGGAATAACAGTGCAGAATGACTGAATAGGCACGTTGGTCAACACTAAAATGGGCCTTAACCACACGTGCCCTCTAGCCAATCTGGCCTTCGCATCCACCAGCAGGTGAAAGGTCCTAACTCAACACAAGTCGCTGAAGCCAAAAGATGTTAATTTGAAACCACGCGAACGAAGTTCCTGTTTCCGATAAAATAAGGTGAGCCCGTCCCAAAGCTTTACGATGTATTTAGACCCCCCACCTTGGTTAAGAGACCCTCCACGGCTTGTGGGACTCCATCACAAAGTGTAGCGGCCGGACTGGAATTTGGGTCAGAATGTTGACTGTGACCTGAAACCCAATCACCGAGAGGATTGGTGAGTAATGGAAGTCTGCTGGACATTCTCTTCAGACCACAATTGCTCAGAAAAATGTTGGGGCAAAATTACCTGGGGAGCACACAGTTCAGTAATCTGTGGCTGGACTGTTCTGTCTGTGGAGCCAAGATAGCAAAAACCTTAATTAAAGGTGTTCCTCTGCGCCTGCCACAGGGGCCGTGGTAAAAATGTGTTCGCTTTAACGTGAAAAGAACCCATTTGTCTGAACCCATATGAACAGCAACACGGACACCGAGGGATAAAGTACATTTTGGCCCTTTGAAAGGATCTTTGGGAGGGCGGTCATATGTTCTATCATAGTGATAAATAGAAAATAGTGTCATTTCAAACAGCAACAAAAACTCATTGGAAATTGTCACTAACTCCAGTTCCGTGAAAACGTGCACAGCCTCCTGACGGTTTTACAATTATTTAGGTCACTGATTGTCAGGGAGGGAAAGTAAACGAGGCCCATGCAGGTGGGGTTGCTGCTGTTGTATTGGTCCAACTCCATCTGTTCAGTGAAGTTAAATGGAACACTTCGAGACAGTTTCCTCAGCAGAAAATAGTCCTTCCTAAAACTGTGCTCAGTGACATTTGTGGAAATTCTAGTCACCTATAATATGTGTTTGAATAGAGACAGAAATCTTAAATATGGGCAACTCAAAATCTACGTAAAACGTCCGGTGGCCGTTGGAGCGCAACACAACATGAGAAAGCACATCGAAACAGAGAAAGCCAGCAGCACCTAAAAAACGATGGACGTGGCTGAGACACGCTTGTTGCAATCGTTTGCGACTCATCCAATGCCACTGATGGATTGTCGACTTCAGTAACTCCACGAGCCATGAGGAATTGCAACATGAAGTGAGTGTAAGCCGTGTCCATCATTTTTTTAGTGCCTCTCCTTTTTGCTCTGTTTGAAGAATGACATTTGTGTCCATTTGTGAATATTTTACTGTCCTTGAAGTACTTTCCACAGTAATGAAAACTCTTTTCAGCTCTCCACAGAAAGGTGTTTGGATATTTTTTCACTTAGCGGTGGCCTGGCAGCTTCCTCTTTTGCATAAAATGATAAAAAGGGGTGAGGACAGTGTAAATCCAGATTTATGGGTGTTTACCAATACATTATTTAAATGTGTCACATGGCTTAATTCCCCCCATTGGTTTTGATTTACCCTGGCGGCAGTAAGGCATCAAAGTGTACAGACAAACACTTCAGATGGCACACTGTTTAACATTGTTAGTCGGTCTTCAATTCTCAGCCTCGCTCCGGATCTCCCACCATCCATTTCTGCCCCCCTGTGTCTGGCCTCAGCGCCCTTTTCGATATCTCGAATCCCTCACAGTCCTTTTCTTCAATTTGTCCTCCTCTTGTGGCCTTTGTTCTCAGAGGCCAACAACCTCCGCTCTTTTCCCTGTCACTTTAACCTTCTGTTGTCCTCGTCACTTCACTCCCACCCAGGTCTGACCTACACAGACGTCTTCTTTATTGCTCCCATGCTTGTTAAAGCGTAAAACCCAAGTGTTTCAAATTAACGCTGCTTTTGCCGTTTAGTGCTTTGTGTACCGTTTGGATGACATGAACTCTGGCTTTCCATATTAGGCTACCATGTGGTTTGACTCTCTTTTGAAACTGTCATTTTGAGAAGTAAGACTTATGGTTCAAATATTTTCAATACCAGCATCCATACCTTAATTTCAATACTGATTCCTGAACAATACACTTTTCAATACCAATTTTCATAAAATCCATTTTAACAAAAAAAAAGAAAAAAAAAAAAAGAAAAGAAAAGTATATTACATACTAAAGCACAAATCTTTAGTTTTATATTTATCTTCTCTGCAATTTTACAAACTCAAAGCAATTTTATAACATTATTATTATACCTGATAAAATTGAGCAACAATATTCAACCAGTATTATTAGATCTTGAAATGAGCATGCTGCAGGCTAATTGCAGTGTTTCCTACAGATTGAGAATGTACTTATGGTGGTGAATGCCGCAGCTAGAGACCAATGTGCACGTAGACTCGTGCACTTCAGAGGGACAGTGTAAATCAGGTGATTCTCTGTAGCTACAATTGACAGAGGTTCCCTAAATGCCTCACATGCAGACTATCAGTAAACACATTCATTATCTTTATGGCAGCAAAATAGAAAAATCTAAAAACATATTTTGGTTTATGTTCGTTTATATTTTTTATGCACTACAAAAAAAAAGGTATAAAAAAGACAAACCCCTAAGTGAGCTGTCGATACATTTGACTGGTACATTGCACAGTTAATTTGTTACATTTGCTTCAATGGTAAAAAAAGAAAAAAGTTCTGTCTTCCTCTGATGTCGGTGTTCCTGCTCCAGCTTTCCTTCCCGTAATTGAGTCTGCTCAGTCTTCCATCCAGTCTGTCATATTGACAAGAGAAAGCTAACGTGGGAGCTTAGTGAGCAGCAAGAACCTCAATCCTTGCCTCAAATCTGACAATGCTGGTTTCACTTTCTAGATTTCCTGAAGACTTGGCTGATCTGTTGCAGAATTTCAAAGCAGAGTTTCACAGCTCTCACCATGAAATATGACAAACCGCCATATTAGACCGTAATGGAGCGCAACCAGGATCCAGGAAATGCAGGATCAAACACTCATTTTTCTTGTTTCAGTGTTAGCTTTCTCCATTTATTCATCACATTTACATGTGTACATTTACATAAGCAGCCTAATTAGATCTTTATCACACTGACAGCTTTCTTACACTTTCCGTCAGTAAATGAATACTTGCAGAGTGCACATGTACATGCTGTGTGGACGTGGCCCGATTTTGCTGCTTTCATTTTGTATCGGTTGTAGTTTTACATGCAGTTTGAGGGCGAGTCGCAATGCATGATTAATTCCAAGCCTTGAGTTTAGCCTTTTGGACGTCACCATCTTGCTATTTTGAAGCCAGAAGTACCATATTTGGACAAGATGAGCTGTAGCAAGCAATGAATCTGGCTCTATCTGACTCTGATCCCAAAGATACGACAGAAACCTGACTCCACCCCAGGCATGTTAATCAAACAGACACACCCCCAAATATACCGTTTTCTATCTTATACATTTTTGAATTATTTTCAGAAAGACCACCAAAACATTGATCAGAATAAGGGAATGTAGCAAATGAAACCATAATGACTTGAGGAAAAAAAAATGTGCCTTTAGATTACATAAGAGAAGTTGAATGGAAATCAATGAAGCAAGAGTCTTTTGGAGCCTGCCCCTAGCTGCCCTCGGTGGTATTGCACTTGCACCTGTGAATTGGCCTCACTCATTAAACCTGGAAGCTACGTCCACGTTTCTATGCAGTCTGTGATTAATTCCCATATTGATCATATTGATCTGGCTGTTGGATAATTAGCTACATATCTGGCATATTCTAAATTGTGCTGAAAATGTGTTAACTTTTCAACATGGTCTGTTATCTGAGCATGTGGCCATCTTGTTTGGACAGAACTATTTTGGATACATCTTTACATATCCACAAGACAGCTAACAGTAGAATTGTTTTTACCACAGACAAATAAACATGTCATACCAGGATAAACCAGGTTATCAATGATGGCTGCATTCCAGTTAGTTGTGTGTGCTGGGTGACTGTCATGGCACAGTAAATAGTCATCACTCGTGTTATTTATTCCACCTGTGCTTTTCCTGCTGTAACATGTTGCATATGTGGTTGGAAGTACAGTACAAATAGTATTTTTTTTGCAGTTGCATTTTTCAATGTCTGTGTCTTTCCAGGCCACTTAATGTTCACATGTACCTCACATGTACAGGAAACATGCTAGTTTGGTGGGAGGGAGCCCATCTCAGCTGGTCTGATTGGCCCGCAGTTCTGGCTGGAACTGCCATTCATTCAACCTTTATTTATAATCCAGAAATCAGGGTGATCCTCATTTACAATGACATCAAGTCATCTACAGAGCAAGGAGCAAATGAAAAACAATGGCAGTGATCACAATAATAAGACAAGCTGACAGAGATGAGATTGCACCACAGTTGAGCTTATAGTTAACCATTTAATTGTCAGATGAAAGATTTACCTGAAAGATGAATTAAAATCAACAAAAATATAAAATAAGAAGGTTATTTAAGAAGCATTCAAATATAAGTTAGGTAGTTTGAGTACATAAAACGGAGTAAAATACAGTTATATAAAACAATTACAAGTACAGGTTTGGAGATTTAAAATCAAGCTTTGGAAATGTGTAAATGGAATAAGTGAAATTATTTTAAGGAGATGTTGCATTTTGTTCCAGGAGTCAAGTGCACTAAAGATAATAAGAGCCAGTCAGTGGGTTTGCGGGTCTGATGAGGCCCGTCTGTGTATATGAGCATTTCAGACAGCTGCATGTAACAAAGCAGAGCCGGCAAACCTCCCCCATCTCCGATGCTGCCTCATTATTTTTATAAGACCTGAGCCAAAACTCTGCATTGCCATGTGACAAATAAGCAAGCCCATTTCATTACTCTCCTTTTGGTTTCTCTACTAATTCTACTTCTGGGTACTTTGTGATTACTATAGCAACCAATGTGGATAGGCTGAAAATGAGGATTTCCACTCATTCAGAAAAATCCGATTTATTATGCAAGCAGTCAATCATGAACATCGACTCTGATCAGATATACAAAAAAATCTGACTTTGACTGACAGTCTGAACATAATTTATGTTGCACTGTCACTGTTTTCTCTTGTGCTTTCACACTTGTGACTCATCAGCTGTGATCTTCTGCCCTCCTCCCCGGCTGCACTTTCATTTCCAATTAGTGTCTGTGTCTATGTAAAGAGAGCAGTTCTGTGTGGTGTTTGCCAGCTTGTCTATGTTGCCTGCTTTATGTTTAGTGGTCCAGCCAGCCCTTCCTGAACACTGTGATTTTCACTGGCTGTTTGGGACGTTCTTTTCGTCAGGCAATTTCTTGTTTGTTAGTTCATTATTACTTGTGTTAATCAGAGTGCAGCGTGTGATCAATGTTCATACAGAGACTCATGTAGTTTAGAGGGGGAGAGTGTAACTTAGTTTACTTTCTGTTGCAGCAGTTTACTAATGACTAACATGCAGGCAGGTGAACACAGAGAAGCACATTGTCACCACTGCAGTACAACTGAGATAGGTTAACTAATTAGTTTGAAAAGAGATATGGTATTCTAATATTATGGTTTTGTAATTTACTGCAGGTCTAACTGAGTGATTTTGATTGTAGGCTTGTCTGTGTTTTCCTTTAGTCTGTCTTTATACATTTTATGACTGTGAGTACCCTCTTTGCAGGAAATAAACAGCAAATATACCACAGTTGTATTTTCCACCCAGGGGTGTTGTTGCTTTTAATAAAAGTTTAAAGCTCCTCTTTCTTTCAACAGCCTTGTATATTTCTTTATTGGCCATCTCCCCCCCCCCCCCCCGAGTTCCAGAACGAAACTGAGAGCACATCTGGCATTGCGTTCATCTTCACGTGTATTTTAACGATGCAGTTTATCAGTCACGTATCTTGAAAAACATGACATCATCCAAACATTTCTACATTGAAGACTCTGATTGGCCCGTCAATAAATGATCAATCAACTTACAACCTACATTCAACAGAATATATATACATAAAAAAAAATATATATTTTTCTCATTGTTACGGTGTTTAATTTTTTTCAAAAGATTGGAGAGCTCATTTTCAGATTTGTCACTGAGATGGAAGTACATGTAATTTCAGGCAATATTGAACCAAGAACTTGGAATGTTTTAGCAGAAACAAATGTATGCATTAGACACAAATGATCTGCCGCAATGTCTTTTGGCATGTATTAAAACTCTCACAACTTTACAGATTCATTGTATAACAGGCCCATTTCCAGAGACTACAAATCTTGAAGTCCTTGAAGCCCTCTATGTACCACCACATGCACGTGCACATTTCGATAACAGTGAGTCACATATATTTAGTGTGCCAGCACGAGACACTCACTCTTCTTGACCTGCCAGCTCTTTCCTCTGGTCAGTAAAAATGTTTGGCTGCTTGCTCTCCTCTGAAATACGACACTTCATGTGCGTCCTTGCGATGACATTGATGTTCTGGGGAACCTGCCAGTAGTTGTATTTATTTTAAGACTCTTGTATTTTTTTGTGACATACATGTAGTTTTTTCATCTGTATTGGGCCTAACATTTGAAAAAAAAAATCCTATTTATTAAATGGACATAAATGCCAAATTTATGGCCGGTGATTGTCTGCAAGTCCTCCAACCTGAACAACCATATAAAAACAACTTGGTTAGATTGAGGTACAGAAATGGCTGCACTGGGTTACATCGAGGAAAAGGGAAGAACTTCCTCTTCATGATTACAATTATAAACAGGCAATCCCAATTAAAAATCCATTGCTTTGTTTACCCATCCATCCACCCCAACCTCTGCCCTACATAGACTTTGTGGCTCATTTGTTCCTGTGCTAATTGCTACAACCACGAGATGGTGTTGTTACAATAAAGCCTAACTATGGATCGTAAAAGTCTGCGTGCACAAACAACCAATGAAGTTGGGTTTTTTGTGGGATAACAATTTTGGGATTCTAGATGAAGAGCCACTAAATTAGGAAGATGATATTAATTTTGCAACTTATATAATTGATTTAATGAGAGAACCCTGGGCAACAAAATTATTACTGTTTTGTCCCACAAACTAAAATAGTTGGACATTATGGTTCTTTTTGCGCTGAATTCCAATCGGTTTTAAGTGACAGAGTACGTTACATATTCATAAATAATGGTGTTTTTACACTAAAGATATGTACAAATCTACTTTTACATGCACATATGCGAAGTAATCGCCTTTTCTTGGCCTCACCAACATCCCTCTTTTGTGTCCTTTTATAGTCTGCCTACTCTTTCCTTGCAACTGCTTTTCCACGTCCTTCTGACTATAATGGAACAAGACACAACTATAGATGATAGAGAGATTATGAAAGCAAATTTGGAGTCAGCAGTCAAATGTACTTAAGAAACAGGAATTTTTTGCATGGAACAAAATCTTAATTGTTCAGTGTTATTATTGCATATAAGCTAAAAGTTATTGAAAGCTCAGAGGAGTGGAGACAAGAAGTGAGAGGAAAAATGATAGGGTGGTGAAGGATGTAAATACACCCACACGCATACAAATTAGCAGAGGTATTTTAAGAGGTCTGTGTCCAGCTGTGAGGGTCAAACATGAGCCATGTAGATGTCAAACAACCACGACGACCTCTAAACAGGATCTCAGTATGATGGTGGAGAGAGTGGGACTTAATTGGAAAGCTGAGCCGTGCACCATAATATCATAACCGAATAATCTAAAGACTAGCAGGAGTCAAAATCATTAAACGACTGGGTTATTTGAAGGATCAACACTGCATTCATTACGATTTCTAGAATTGTGGGTATGCTGACACAGAGAAATAGTTAGAGCTGGTAGCTGAAGAAGGTATAGCCGAATAGAGAGCGCAGCACGTTGATTCAGCCAGCCATTTCACTCCAGGCAACGGACTTCATCCCCTGAAGCCACAAAACTCTGATGAGTGAGAGGAGGCCCTGAGCTGGAGAAACACCTGAGGAGGAGATTGATTTTGATCCTAACTGGGCCCACTATTGGATGATCACAAATACACTGCAGGCACTAAACTGACTGTAAGATTATTGCGAAAGGTTCAGTATCCTGCTTACTTGTACCTTGTGGAAAGGCCGGAGGAGCGTAGCAGGTCAACTTTAACAGCTGAATTGCTGGTAGAAAGTGGTAAGACCTTCTTAAGGACTAGCGAGCCTTCAGTTAACAAGATCTAAGTGTTATCCAAGGGCAACTGGACGCAGACGTTTCACCTCTCATCCAAAAGGCTTCATTAATTTTAGCTGACTTGAGGGTGAGTCCCAGACTTAAACCTGTTGCGGGGATCGTTCACACCTTCATAGTCATTGTGGTCACAGCTAAGACCCAACCGGCCATCTTGTGAGTCATTTAGGGTCGTTTAGAGTCACGGTAGTCTTGGTGTGATTGTTAGTTGTTAAGGTCCTGGTGTAAATGGGTGTTGAGATTCTGGGCAAGGAATCTTAGGATTGCAATTTAAGTGCTCCTCTGTTTATAGATGGTGGTTCCAGTTTGACATAGAGGACTTCTTTTACTCCTTGATGTCTGAAACATGTACACTGTTGTCACCTTGTCTTTAAGATGTAGATAGACTGCTGAGTCTTGCCCTGAGGAATTGGCTGTCCTGTGTTGTGCTGTTATTTTGTTTGTTTCCCCAATGTATCTGACCATTCCTTGCTGCATTGACCGCGGTACACTACATTGCTGTGCAATGACTGCATCGGCCTATCTTTTCTATCTAGCTATGTACAATTGGTCGTTTGTTACTTTACCTGAACTCCAGCAGTTTTACCATAATAAGCCCAAACTTTAAAACCTTTATGGCCAATTATAGATGAAGCAAATAACCCTCATTAAAAAGGATCATGTCAATGTCTGGGATAAGTAGGCAGTTGGTTCTTGTAGTTGACGTGCTGAACGTGGGAGATAATAGTCAGGTGTAAAGACCTGAGCCACTTTTGAACTGGCCAAATTTCTAGGACCTGAGGACTATGGCAGTGCATCTCTGAAATGACATAGCTTGTAGGGGGGCACTGGTCAGCACCGTTGCACCGATGAGCTTTGTAAGGGTGAAACAAGGATTAATAACTGACAGCCATCATTATGCAGGGAAAATAACTCCACTAGAAATACATGACGCTATGACCACAGAGCACCATGGTGTCTGATACGGGATTATGGGTCTCTATAGGTTCAAAGCCTGCTGTATTCACACCATTTAATAAGAAATAGCTATAATCACTACATATGAAGATATTTCCTCTACTTCCGGAAAAAATATGTAATTAACATGATTGAACAGATTCACTCTCTTCTGTTCTGTGCTGATATCCTTCGACTTAATAGCTTTCTGGCAATCCAAGAACCATTTACTCCCTTTTCACGAGAAGCTGGGTTGATTGCATTTCTTGGCATTCTTTCCCTCCATTTCAACCATTTGAGCCCGTTTTATTCAACTCTACCACTAACCCTCCATCAAAGAATGTTATTCACAGCTCAGTTTGACAGTTGAGTCATAGGCAGAGCGGGCAAGGTTGCCAAGGTTCTCAAGCACCCACATAATGTGGGTGCACATATTTGCCTACCACCATCAATGAATTACTGGAAATGGAAAGGAGATAAAGAGAATTGTGAATGTGAGAAGACGGGATTTCTGTATTGCTCACGTCCCTCTGTCCAGATCTACCGAACAATGTCCCTTGAGTCATGGAACAAGCACCAGGCTTTGACTGTTCAATTCTGCCACTGGGTTTCTCCTTTCAACTCACATTTGTCTGTCTGGCAGTGAGCTCCCAACATCTTGGTCTAAGATCAGTTGTACTTCAAAGAACCAAGTGAGGGAGTTTGTCCAGATTTAGCACATTTTTCACTCATGATTTTGGGGGAAGGACTTGCACATGAAAGAGCTTTTATGCAAACTCTTAGGTCATATCACATTTATTAGTGTGCTAGTGTAGCCCTGTGACATCAGAAGTACAAACACGTGTCAGTGCAATTTTATACAGCAAATGTCTGCTACAAGGCTCACATAGCATAGTCGTCTCACTGAAACATATTCACTGATGAGCCAAAACATTAAAGGCACCCACAGTGGAAGATGGTAAATGAACAGTCAGTTCTCCTAATTGACATGTTGGATGTGGGAAAAATGGACAGACGTAAAGACCTGGATTACTGTAACACGGGCCAAATTGTCAAAACCAGACGAGCAGGTCAGTGCATCAGCAATGCCAGAGCTTGAGTGAGTGCTCCAGATCATCACTGTTACACCTACCAACAGTGGTACGAGGAGGGACAAACCATCAACCGCAGACAGGGTTTTGGGTGATGTGTTGGGACTGTAGCAGCTCCAACTCACAACTTCCAGGACCTAAAAAGGATCTGCTGCTGATGCCATATACCAAAATGCACCTTCACAGGCCTCATAGACTCTCTACCTCAGCACCTCAGAGCGCTTTTAGCAGCACTTTGAGGACAAAATGCATATAAGGCAGGGTTTTAATAGACACAGTCCTCATTTACTCTCTTCAGTCCCTCTGGGCTTTCACCGACTTTGCAGCAGCCTTTCTCAAAAATTGTGATGCAGTTAGTGGAGTTTTAATTGCAGGACTTCGTAAAAGTTGAGTTAAAATGTGATGTTCTTTTGTAAGTACTACCCAATGAAGAAAAAAGTCGTATGCAATCACTCCCTGATAATAAGCATACTGCACATCACAGAAAATATTTTAGTTCCAGTCTTTTTTTATTTCCTGAATTTAAAGAACCCTGGGGCCCAAAGTTACAAAAATAATTCCTGAGTCACTAAAGTGATGTAGTTCTACAAATTTGAAAATCTGTGACTGCAATATACAATAAATATACATTGTATCTTCAGTAAACGTAAGTGCTTTCATAGCATTTTGAATAATATTGATTTAGCACATACGACATGCACAAAAAATAAAGTGCAATCTCTTACAAATTTAAAGGTGAATAAAATGAATGTAGATAGGTACCTCATGTATGTGGGTAGCTTAATTTACAGGATGAGAACACATTTCCCATAAATCCTGCCACTTCCCATTTTGCCAGGATTTGTTTGCCCGATGTTTGTTATGATATTGAGAGAAGAGGTTGAAGAGCCTTTGTGACTGTAAATGAGGAAGTATTTTTGTTGACGAGGCAAGTTTTTGGGGTAACGATTTGAGTCATGTTTTTGTTATTTTTCCATGTAGTATTGGCCAGTATACCAGTTATACTTGTAATGACGCTATTCTTGTGAAGATGAGTACTCTGAACATCCCTTTACATTGTCCAAAATGAACAACAGAAATGTCAAACTCAAAGTCAAATTTATTGTCAATCCATCATATGTACAAGACATACATATGTACAGAGAGATCGAAATATTGTTTCTCACAGTCCCACAGTGCGCAAAATAAAAAGATAAAACAAGAAAAGTATAAATATGTAACAATAAAAACAATAAAACAGACAACAACCACAGTGACACTTAACTGCAACGTATTTAAGTACAATGTTGTGCAAATATGGGTCCATAGTGCAAAAGTCAAGACTTTATGAGGCAAGGGGGAGAGAGTTGAGCATCCTGACAGCTTCCTCAGTCTGGAGGAGCGTGCGGTATATTAAACAAAATGAGGAGTCGTGTAGAAAGTGCAAAAAAGAAGTTTCAAAGTCATATTATTCTCTCACATATTCACAGCTATGTCAGCAATGAGGAAAGGTTCACAGACCAGGGTAAAACAAAATAATTAATAGTTCCATTATATCACAATATTTGCAAAATGACTGCCACTTGTCCCCCAGCCTTTAATTATTATTCTCAGTCCACTCAAAGTATGAATCTGCCTTTTCTATTTACTTTGGGATTGTCTCCTTTTTAGTAGTCCAGTTTTTCCAGTTATACAGGCTTTAGGATTTCTCCAACGTGCCTTCAATGGCAGCATCTCAGCTACGACTGTTTGTCTCTAAGTCAAGTTCCAAGAGGAAATGTCAAATAACGACTCTGGTGTACATGAAAAGACCAGACAATGTCTTCAACCGCTTTCAATTTTAAAGTGTGATTGCCTGAAGATCCTAGCTCAGCTTGATGTCTGTGTGGGTGCTCAGAGAGCAGCACTTAATGTGATGGAGGCAACAGTTTGTCTGGCCTTCATCTTCAGTCAATTTCAGTGTTTGCTGTACGGTCCTTGGCTGTGTGTTGAGTCACAGAAGAAGCAATTTAAGGTTTCAGATGACACTTTCACTTTAATGGACTCATACAAGGAGACTGTAGTCGAATTCAAGACCGTGTCAAAAATGGGGTTGATTTCAGATAGTAGTTGCAAAATATGAACTCGGATATTATTCAGTCATGGGTTGGAATTACCTGCAGATAGTAACTCACCCAGGGTACATCTGAAATTCCTTACATGCATCTACCTCATGTTTTACTTCCACCCACTAAATTTGTAAGGAAAAATGTTTCAGGTAAAACATATTGAAATTATACCATCCTGAGTGTCTGAAGCAACATAAATTTCTCATGATGCAGATGGATCAGCTGACATTGTTGTTGGCATTAGCAGGCACCCCTGCTTTTATTTCTTTGCCTATATTTTAAACCTGGCAAAACAAGGTTTATTTTATTAAAATATCTGTAAAATATTGATACTATCCTATTATTAGCAATGCTAGTGGCTCTGTGAGGCTATACTTTGGCCCAGTGGTGCTTTGAGCGAAGGTTGACATGCCAACATGCTTACAGAGACAATGATATATGATGTAAAGCAGGTGTAATGTTCACAGTGTTCACCATCTTAGTTTAATGTGTAAACATGTTAACATTTGCCAATTAGAACTGATACAATACAACTGTGGATGATGAAAATGTCATTAGATTTGCAAATATTTGGTTGTAAACCAAATTATTGGCTCAGAGGGTTGAGTGGGTTGTTAGTTCAATCTCTGCCTCCTTTAGTTCACATGCTTGTGTGTGTGTGTGTGTGTGTGTGTGTGTGTGTATGTGCATGTGCATGTGCATGTGTGTGTGTGTGTGTGTGTGTGTGTGTGTGTATGTGTGTGTGCGTGCGCGCGTGTACGTGTGCGTGTACGTGTGTGTGTGTGTGCATGTGCATGTGCGTGTATGTGTATGTGTGTGTGTGTGTGTGTGTGTGTGTGTGTGTGTGTATGTGTGCGTTCTGTAAACCTCTAAGGTAAAAAGGTACTATATAAGTGCAAAGAATTTACCATTAAATAATTTGATGATTGTGAGAGATTAAAAGTCCAGGTTTCACCAGAGTTACATCAATCCATCCTCTGGTAACCAGGAATGAGTGCACCAAGTTGGGTGCCAATCCATCCAATAGGTATTGAAATACAGTATTTCACAGAGACCAATATCTGCACCAAATTTTATGACAATAAATCCAAAAGTTGCTCAGATATTTAAGTAAAAGTCAAAACTGTAGATCTGCTGGAGACGTCGGGAAGACGAGCAGGAACGGACTGTCCTGAGACAATTAGTAGCGGTGAGGGACATTTTAATTGAATTACAACTGGACTGTGTGAACTGCATCTATATTCAAATAGAAATTGTAGAATAATGAATCAAAATGACAAATCTGACTTGTACATGAGGACGGACGTCTGTTGCTTAATGCACAAAAATTAACCATTGGCTCTGTTGTGCATGATTGTGTTTTGACAGAATGTAACATCAGTGCAGATGGAACAACACCTGCTACCTTCAGATGGCTGTGCAGAGACTCACCAGAGGAAAGGAAAGGCCATCATCTGTGCATTACAGAGCTGGTAAGGATCACTCATGATTTTTTATTTGGTCTGGCTGGCATTAAGGCTGTAATCAGTATCATTTTTGGCTGGTTGGAAAACATTCGGTAAAAGCTGAAAGCCAAACATAACATTGATAAAGGGGGTTGTGGGACTTTTAAGGAAGTATATATGGATCCATATAAAATAAAGTGACCAATATATTATGGAACCCAACTGCTCTGAGCAGACCAGTCAACCAAACACAAACAGGTTTCCAATGATGGCAGACCTCATTGATTTGTGGGCAATGTGAAGAGGGATGCAATTAAGATAGGAGGAGGAGGCAGGAGAGAGATGGGGCAGGCAGGTTGAGAAAGGCCAAATTGGAAACAGAACTCATCAACCCACATGGAGAACATACAACACTGTAAAAAGGGGAGGAAACAGTGGTAGGCCCGTTTCATAAATCTCTAGGTTCATAAAAACCTAAACAGCAGCAACATTATTCTCTTTTGGAAGGGCTTCTCCATAGTTCATAGTGAAATGAGTGATGTACAAAATATGGTTGTCCTGCCCCCCCCCCCCCCCAAAAAAAATTTGACAATCCAAGCATGGATGGTGTAGACATCCACTAAGAAGTTTATCTGTAAGTGACATCACTTGCCAGCTGGTCCAACAGCGACTGTGTGGCGCTCTTTCTTTTCTGATGGTGATGTGTTGTTTCCAAGCAGTGTGTGATGTCACAATGGTGTTTCCCATTTTGTCTTTTTATACCATTTTGAGCCCTCATGAACTAAAACAACCGATCACTACAATTGTGCACGCTGATGATGTCAGTTAAGTCTGTGAAGATTCAATGCTTTGGCTTCAGGATGGAGAGGGGGATTGGGCCAAAGAACAAAGATATTGTAGCACGAGTAGTTACAATGACTGATTAATGAAAGAGAGAAGCAGCTTTGGGAAAACTTTTAATTCAGCTAAAAAGAAAACTGCCTTAATACTCAGCATGCATTCTAGAAATGAATTTGACTATTTCTGGTCGCTGAAGAAAAATCTGGTCATGCCTTTCCCAGCTGAAAGCAGAGTCTGAATGAAAAATGAAAATGTGGCTTTTTTTGAACAGGTAGATCTTAATTAGCAGCCGTTGATAGAGTCTACTATTAGTTGTTTCTCATGACTAATCTTGTTCTGATTGAGTCACACTTCAGACTAATACCAAGACGTTATAGCTAATTGCTATAGATTTGGTGTTGTGCTAAACTTCTCCTGGCATTTTGTCCCTCACGTCAATCCATTTCGTTGAATAAAGTCATGGGAGAGAAAAAAAGGAAACTCTCCAAGAGAATATGCTGTGATGCCTTCCTCTATTTTGACCTCAGAGGTCAGCACTGTCACTACAGCATGCTGTTGGACTTTATGCACACCGTTGGCACAGATCAATTCCTGTTTTAAATCCTAGTAAGAAGCATTGAATTTGTGTAGATAAAATTGGGCCTTGGCCAGCTGATAGTCATGCATCTGTGAACGATTCTGAAGTATTAATGAAACAGATGATTGCAGTCTGGTAATTCCTGTACATTGTAAGGCTCTGCCTGAAGGAAACTGTAATTTCTAATGACAGTATTCTATCAAAAAGGTTATTCATAGAAATCAGGTTTTACAAGTACTCAGAAAATGCATTTGTATGCAGTGCAGCAACCCTTATTACTTTAAAAACTGTAAACACATGCAGCCTACCTCCAATATCTTTCTCAGCGCTATAAAACCCAACTCCTCATTTATGTGTGTACCTTTCCTTACAGTCTACATGTGTCTAAATTGTACAAATACAGTCCCATCCATTAGTTTTAGACACAACAAGTAAAGTGAGAACGCTTTTAAAAATAATGACATGAATGGTTTCTATTCATCAATTAATTTCCTACAAAGGGCACTTTAACACAGCACCATTTCTCCTTGGCACACCAGCACACACATTTTTTTTAAGGTACTTGGCAGGTAGGCTCCCACAGTTCCTGTATTTAATGAATCTGTTTCAGCTGCTCTTTCTCTACATGTCGTCCCAGACTGACTTCATGATGTTGAGCTGAGGGCTGTGTGGGGGGGCCAGACCATCTGTTGCAGGAAACCTTGTGCTTTTTGTCAATGAATTTGGGACCTATCAGAGTCTTCCCTGATGGTATTGTGTGATGGAGATAAACGATTTAAACTGGCAAAACTTTTGTGGAGTTCTGTAGTCAACTGTTCAGTGGTGGAAACCTGCTCTGCTTTTAAAATGTCAGGCACATTTGGTTGACTTTTACACCGCACATGGCTAAGTAGTAGTCATTGTATCCACGTCAGTTGAAACTCCAAGAAAAACAAAGTTCCAGGTGAGCTGAGCTAAGCTGATGCTAAACGTTGACCTGAAAACACTGCAGACCTTTGACTGGTCAGACAGAATGGTCACAATCACTGCATCGCTGCATGCACAACACGAGACATCCTGCTTAAACCTGCGATTGTTAACTAGCCACGTTATTATCAGCCACAATGTTTTTTAATTCACTGGACAATTCAATTGATGGCAACCTGCAAAATCACGGCATGTTCAATTGAGGAGGTGCAGAAGTTCTTCTGTTTGGTTGTCGACAAAAAGATCTAGCTAGTGTGTGTGTCGCATTGAAGATGATCGCAATTAGGGGGTGTTATTTGTCGTAAAAGTCCTGAAAATTACTAGGTATCAAAAATGAGTAGAGTCGAAAGGAATAGAGCCGGTACCAGAAGTGGAAAAGGGGGCTTATGTATGGGCTTTGATTCTAATTGTTTATCCACCCTTATATGTGTTATAAAAACATATAAAAAGGTAGGTAGAGGTGAGGGGTAATGACACAAATTTAAACCTTTATGTGTTGCTGGAGCTGAGATTTGTGTTGAGTTCATGAAAACTGACAAACACAATGTTTTGCTCCATAAAACTGCCTCTAACCGCTCGGGTTAACCCCGGAGCCGCTCTCAACAAACTTTAGGTTGATTTTCCAAGGGAATACGTTACAATCTGTTGCAGCACCGAGGAGTTGGGCATTTTCCCTCTGAATCAAATATATCAGACTTGAGTCATTTGGCTGAGAAGCGAATGTTAGAATAGATTAGCTCAAAAGAAAGCAGCCTGGCATTGTTTCTGGGTGAGGAATGATTTTCTGGCAGGAGGAAGAGGTCTAATGGTACCAGCTTTGGTAATGTGATTACGAGACCTTGTACGGGATTAGGTGTGAAAGTGTCTGGCCAATAAAATGACTGATGGTAAACTGAACTATTGAAGCATGTGTACAGACCACGGAGAGGTTTCAAGGTCGGCCTGCTTTTCTCCACCAACAGCTTAACACTAAAAGGAATTGGTCTCATCTGATGCCGTCCTCAGTGACGCCAAAGAAAAGAGATCCAAAAAAGTACAACCACCAACCCTCGGACCAGCTGGAAGTGTTATTTAAGGTCGAGCTAAAAGGAATTAGCAGAGTCCTGTTATGTTGTTAATGAGATGCTGCACCCTGCCAGAAAGAGCCTGCTGCCTGCAATTCAAAAGAACACAGTTCATAAAGTTAAGTCACGGTTTCTGCATCTGTGTGACGCTTCACTTTCAAGGTAATTGTCAGCAGAGGAGGGGAGTAACTGGTTACATACAGATCTGTAATTAGATGCCAAAATAAAAAGTAATCATAGTCAATTACATTTATTGAGAAATTGTTTTTAAATCATTTACTGTCACGATTTAAAATTTTGGTGTTGGCAAGGGGTCACATCTGAGTATATTAGTTAAGTTAATAAGCTTATATGTATGAAATATCATTATGTTGCTTTGCATCTTTTTGCTGCACAGTAATGCCATCTGTCTACTGTTGAAAAAAACTTGTTCTGTAAATAGTTCTTCTACTCTTGTGACCAAAAACATTGCTCTGAAACTCAATTCTGGGGCTGTTCTGTAAAAAGTTTTCGAATGAATAGCAAATTTAGCAATTTCTGATCAACCCATATCAATCAGGCTCAAATGAACAACTTCTGGTTAGTTCCCACCCACTTCCGGTCTAAGCACCAGCCGCTTTCTGCCCCTCTATAATAGTCTGATCTTACATTTTCCGTATCATACTGAAAACATTGCTTTCCCTGCAAGACAACAGCCACGCTGTTTCTTTGTTTCCTCATTAACTGCTGAATGCCAACTTTTTGCCATTCACATCTTAACCTAGTTTTTTTTTTATTCAGCATGATATCTTATGTATTCCTCAAGTGTATTTTCTTTTTACAATTCAGCTGATGACAACAATTTCAACCAACTCGTGGAGCTAATGTTAGACTAATTAGCTAACTACAGCTGTTAAAATCAGCTAACAAGTTCTCATTTCAGTGACAAACTTGAAGGTTACGAGAAGTGAGACATTTGTCTCTATCTGTCTGAAACCATATGCCTATAATCACAACTTCAAAAACTGATGACTTGATACTTAAGCTATGCACAACAATTTCAGACTGTTAATTGGAAAATACAAGAATAACAAACCCCCCAAAAAAATCACAGTATGACAATCCTGATGCTAAACAATCTTGTGAATGTTCATTTTTGGTTTTTAAAGTTTGTTATTGATGTAATCATGAGAGAGTAAAAGTTGCGTAATTCCAGCTGATGTCAGGCATTTAAAGTGAAAACAGTTATGCACTCTGATACTTTCCATCTCATCTTTTTTATTGGACCAATCATGTCAGTGGGCAGTTCTTATTCCCCAGACTTCTATGTGTGGGCCTTGATTGTAATAGTTTATACTCATCCTCGCCAATATGTTTTATTACAACTCATAAAAAGAGGGCTGACATTCACATACTAAGTAGAGGTGAGTGGTAATGGCACATTTTAAACCTTTGAGTGTTGCTGGACCTGAGATATGCGTTGAGTTCTGATTAAAACACAATGGTTTACTCCATAAAACTGAATCTATCAGTTCCAGCTAAGCCGAAATAAATGCCTTTCAGAACAAACATGAGTGCTCTTCTAATGGAATACATTACAATCTGTTACAGCACCAAGGTGTTTTGGTCAATTTTCTTCTAATCGAATTCTATCAGACCCGAGTCCTGGCTTGTAAGTGAATGTTGGAATAGATTAGGTTAAAAAAAAAAAAAGCAGCCTGGCATTGTTTCTGGGTGACTGTGATGATACCAGCTTCAGTTATTTGGTCATAAGATCTAGTGCAAGGTTATGTAGGAAAGGGTCTGTCCAATAAAATTACTGATGATTCAGGCATGGGTACAGGCAGGCCATGACATGTTTTCAAAGCTTGCCTGCCTTTCTTCACTGATTGCCAATGAGGAATAGCAGGGGTCTCATCTGATGCCATCCTTTGTAAGAATCTGCCAAAGAAATGAGATCCAAAGAAAGAAAACAATACGTTTTATTGAAGGTGGTGAGCTTGAGAATGAGAAATTCGAGTCCTGCTATATTATTAATGAGATGCAGTGCTCCACTGGACAGTGCCTGCTGCTTCAAAACAATACAGATCATAAGGGAGACAAAGACAAACATGAAACAGGATGAAGCATCGTCCTCCCTGAGTTTACACCTGACAACTACTTTCCTTTTTAGTTACCCCCCCTTGGACAACAGCATACATGGGAATCAGATACATCTCTAAAATAAATTGTAAAAGTTTTCTACACACACAAAACCATACAGACATCCTCCAGTAATTTATTTGCTACATATCCTTTCAAAGAACCATATCCCACCAAGTCTGCACTAAATGTATATATATCATAAAATCCATTATCAATTGTCCACTAAACATCAACAACCATGTTTAACTTAGCAAGTGGAACATCCTGAAGACCCGCCAATCTTTGATTTTTCCCCAACTGTTAAAGGGGTACATATATATGATTGATTGTAGTTTGTAGGCTGGTGTCTTTTTTCAAAACCAAAAGGTCAAACGCAAAGTTATAAGAAACTTTGTGTTGATGCTCTAATGTAAAGGTGTTAGCGTGTAACCAAATGTTATATCCAAGGCAAGTGAGCAATAATCTGGGACACACTTCAGCTTCAATATTTGCTGTAATTATAGTCTGGAAACCTTGCTCACATTAAGGTTTGTTCAACCACTCGGAAGGGCAGATCAATGAGCGACCAGCGAGGGTGGCCAAGCACAATGACAATGAAGTAGTTCCAAAAATGGCGGCAGTCGTAGAGTTTCAGTGCACATATATGGTGGTCAGTGCCGATTGGTTAAAGGCTGCACCAATAGTATCAAAATTCTCCCAAGGCTCACATTACGATGCAACGACTGGAAACAATCCTCAATGGAGGCTGGCCAGACCTATATATTCATGCAGTCGATTTAGGTCTGGTAATACCAGGCATTTTTATTCTAAGAGCTCCAGTCAATGTTATCAGGGATACTTTAGACTTACAATTTTATTATCAGTCATAGAAAGTCCATGAACTTGAGTTCTTCACATAAGTATAGTTTTGCGCTGCTTATATTTTTCTTGAGTATTTCTATTCTCTGCTACGTCTTACTTCAACTCTACTACATTTCAGAGAGAATATCCTGCATTTTACTCATAAAATCAATGGTTCCCACCTTTTTACCCCTTTATCCCTGGCAAAAAAGCCAAAGGGTCTTATTGTTGTTTCAGATGTCTATGGGAATGTTGAAGTTTCACCAACTTCTCAGATTTATCTCACAACTCAGTGGAAGAGGAACCAACTCCTCCTTTGGAAACTACTCAACTAACTAACTAGTTACTGTATCATTGACCAACCATGTCCTACCTAACCCTGACCCAACTAAAATAAAACAAATTATAGTGTGTAAGCAGCAGTTTGCTGTCGGAGGAGGTACTGAGTGGTTTTACATTTGCATTAGAATCCTGTTTCTTTGGAATATCCAGGTTATTTGTTGCCCATGTAAATATCATGGGCAAGGCCTTAACCCCAGATTTGAGAAACCCGGATATACTGTCTGGAGAAACCAGTATACTGTAGCATGTAAACACCTGATCCATGTTTCAGAATATTCTGAAACGAGTGAGAAACTAAAGTCATGAGAGGCAGATAGAACAAAACATGGCCTTCCTTTGCCAGACTATTGCTCACAGTCTCAGTTTTCATTGCTGTGATTATAGACTGGAAACCCTGTTAGCGCTAACATTCGCTCAGCGACTCTGAAGGGTGGTTCAGTGCAATGTCGTTGAAATCGAGTATATTTTTCGGAGTTTCTGACAATTTCGACACATAACCTTTTATTGCTACAGTTTCAAAATTACTTGAGCGCTACGCCCAGTAGGATGCAACAACTGCAAACAATTCCCTAACGAGCGCACCCAGACTCATATTCACGGTAAAAACCAGACAAACCAAAACCATGACAGAAGCCATGTTTTTTTTGCATATTTTTGCATGAAGTACACATTTCCATTTTTAAAAGCAAGCTGTGCCAGCAATGTCAACTAACTAATAAAGCTAATGTTAGCCTAATTTAGCTAGCCAGTAAGTTCTCATTTTACTCGTCAAACTTGACGAATGCTAGACGTGACACATTTATCTGTATCAGTCTGAAACCAAGGACCATCTGCTGCAAAAATAACTAAAACCTTTGAGTGGGAAATTGTTCACTGTTGTCCCAGATGAGAAGGGAAAGCTTAATTTTGAGCAATAATAACTGAAGGGAGCCTCAGTTATTTGATAAATGTTGCCCTCGAGCTTCTTGCAAATCGAACTGTTCTGTAATTTCAATGAGCTTCATTAATGACAATAACTCATGGCATGAGTAATTTTACAATTGGCTGTTCTGTTAGTCAACATGAATCTATACTCGTGGACAAAATGTCAAGCCCAATGTGCCTCTCTTTGGTACTTCAGCAGTTCTACACAATAATGGGTTCATCCTCGTATGGATTTATAGACAAGGCCACAGATGAATGGGGTGATATATGCAGTTACATCTTATCTTGCATTGATTTTCACCTTGATTTTGTCTCTATTTTGAAAGAGAAGAGCAACATTGAAATGCAGCTCATGAAATATCAAACAGTTGGCTGTAACTGGGAGACCAATTACAAAATATAAAGAGCCAAACATGATGAAATGTTATTTATTTTTTTCTACTTCATTATGTTTTTCATCTATGAATGCCCCCATGAGTTGTATGTAATTAAATTGGAATGAATTGAAACTTCTGTCTGTGTACCCAGAACATAAACATACTTTCACGTACACTGAGTTGTGTATTCATGTCTTGTTAATTATGATGGCTTGCAGGATTCCTGATCTGTGAATATTTTACCACATAAATGCACCAAAACACCAAACAAGTACCTTCTTCTACAGTAATTGATTACTTCTAAAACTGAATTCTCTGTCTCTGTTTGAGATTTGATCTCTCTTCCTCTGTTATCTCCTACTGTGGACATCACCCAGGCTGATGTCCTTCAAACTATTGATTGAATCCCTCCAGTATGAATTGCTTTTCTGAGAATGTTGTTGTTGCTCAACAACTACTGGGGGGGATCAGCATGAAATTTGGACAGTGTGCTGTCCATACAGAAGATTCCCTCAATTTCTTTTCAATGACGTCTCCCCAACTGCTGGATGGATGTTTACCCTTGAGATGAAGTAATACTTTCTCTTATCCTATCTTATTGCTCTTTTCAGGAGTCGTTATCAGGTTAAAGGTTTTGATTTCTCCAATATTTTTGGTTTATGATCAAGTACCAGCCAAACTAATGCCATTCCCATCAGCTTGAAATGTTAACATGCTGGCATGCTAAACTTAGATGGTTAACATTGGTATCTTCATTGTGTGATGTTAGGCTATAACTCGAAACACTGCAGCAGCCTCCACAGAGCTGTTGGTCTTTTTAACAGTATATACCAAAACCAGGGGGATGGAGGTCATAGTATAAACAATACATCACAGCAGCACACCACAGACTGCAAGAAAGCCCTCATGTCCATATCCATACAACCCTAATTTTGACAGCACAGTTGAGCCTTGAAGAGTCTAACAGTTGGAAAGCAATGAGTGTAACAGCCTCACATCGCAGTGTGCTGTCAAAATTAGACATTTTTCAAAACTGCCACACATTAAACGTGTTATTACAGGAGCTATTTAAATCCCCTACTGTAAATACATATGTGCTGACAAAATAAAGTTATTTCAGCTTAAGGTCTTTTGGAATAATGAGTTAAATTAAAATACTGAGAGTTCACTGAAGTCATTCAATTAAACTGAATTGCATATTTGCAGACTTTCCCAGCCAGACCTCTTCTTTTTAGTTTGAAGAAAGCATACATGAATAAAACTTGGTATTTGACTATAATGCATATAAAATTATGTCGCGGTTATTTCTTTTCAAGTTCAAAAGAAAAAAAAAGGCTTTCATATTGAAAGGTCCTGTTGAATTTGGTCCCTACACCAGTGCACTTAAAGCTAGGTTACAGACGCAAACTCAAATGTTACTTGTTTGTACTGACACTTTGAGCTGTGAAAATGAAAATGGAAAAAAAAATCAGTGATTGTTACTGTTGCAAATCAGTTGTTGTTTGAACTTAATGTTTTAAGTTTATTATACTTTTTTTCTCAAGTATGCTTCACTTTGCTTTTAAAACATTGCAACTGAGACAAATTGTGGAAAACTGAGCAATGAAGTTTAGTTAATGCACTTTTTTTTTTAGTGATCTACAAGGATTCCCCTCTGAATCTATCAACTGATGCATAGCCCTCAATGACAAAAGCCATTTAAGTGGATACAGATGACCAAGCCCTTGGTTGTGAACATTGATCATTTTTCCAACAGTCCCAGTTTGCAGATACTCATTCGGTTGTAGTCAGTTTTAAAGAAGCAAAAGCCCAGACACCATTCTGCCCCACATGCCACAGAATCCAAATGTAAAAAGGGGGCAAACAACATTCTTTAAAGGAAGTGTGGGTTTGCTATTTTATGTCTGAACCAATTTTGAGTGGCATAGTGGTTGGATTTGTAGTTTTAACCTGCTTTTTTGGAGCCAGTGTCAATGTTTATGAAAGTGTTTTACTCTTTAGGCCACGTTTAGTGGATTAGAACAAAATCAGGGCTTACATTTGTTGCCACCTTATTCCATCCAAACACTGTTGAGCATTTCATTACTTTGACTTAATTTGATTCTTGCTAATCAAACTTAATGCGACTCGCACATGCTGTCCAAGCTAATCCTTCGCACCATCTATAATTTGAAAGGAGCCACATTTTCAGTAATAGCCTGTCCAATGGCTACCTCTGGGGTCAGGAGATTGGCCCACCTGTCAATACTTTGCCAGTTAATCTGGCGGTTTCCGGGCAGGGAAGCTCCCATTAGGAATCCATCGTCAGGATCCCTCGGTAGCCTGTCAGTGATCAGTAAACATTAAAACCCGATCATGTTGGAGAATTAGAGCTGTTAATCTCTTTGGAGACTGACACGTGCATCCTTATGTTCAGGGTTGATGTGGTTGCCTAAGAGGGTTGGGTAAATCCTTGGAGAAGCCAATAACTAATAACATCAATGATGGCTCAGCTCCACTCAAGTGTCCCAGTAAACCATGACAGTGGGTCAGAGTGCACAACATCAAGAGTCTGATTCTGAAGCAGTTTAGTGGAATTAGGATATCATTCATTTTATTATTTACACCTGGGATTCTCCAGCTCTCACATGTTTATATCTTCAATAGAAAATGGCATATATAGTGTCTATATTGTCTGTAATAAACTGTAGATTAATATTTGGAATGAACGTCTGCACCACATTTATAACCCCATTTCTGCCTGATTTTATACTCTTCTATTAAATGCTTAATAACTTTTCATCACGGCAAAGCATGTAAAACACGCGCACTATAGGGAACCGTGTCAGTGTCACGTCTTTGCCTTACGAGACGCATCAGTGTTATATGCTTGAGGAAAACCATGTGGAACAAAACCATGTGGAAACAATCACATGATTAGGGGTTAGAAAAAAAGCAACTCAGAAAAACACGTCATCTCCTCCTGGACTGAAACCCTGTCCATGACTTTTGTCACCAAGCAACCCTTCCAACCTCTCTACTTAGACTTTAGTGACCTTTGTACTTTGTCTTTTGTCGTCAAGCGATGTTTGTCACATGACCTCTCTTACGTGACCTGCCTTAGTTTACAAACGTGTTTTTCATACAGCTACACGATTCCAGGTGTGTCAAAGAAAAGCTTCCCTCTAGTGGATGAGTGTGTGCACGCTTTGTCGTGAAACTGGGCTGCATGTCAACATCGTAGAACCACGATTAAGAGCTTAAACAGAAGAAGACACTTGAGCTATACATTTCAAAAGCATAAATTACTTCATCTGTTTAGCAGCATGAACAAACAATCTTTCATTTAAAAATTTACTGTGAACTTCCTAAAATATTTTTTATAGTAGGTTATCTCCAGATACGCACCCCCTCCTCCTGCCTCACCACCTCATCTTTCTGGAAGCCTCAACTGCAGTTTCCATGAATCATCTCCATTCTCGTCACCCAACCCGATCGAGGCAGACGGCCGCTCCCCTCCGAGTCTGGTTCTGTCGGAGGTTTCTTTCTGTTAAAAGGGAGTTTTTCAGACCCGGCTGTCACTCGTGGGAATTATCAAATTATTGAGTTCCTGTATTAAGTGCCCCAAGATGTCTTGCGTTGTCATTTGGTGCTACATAAATTGAAATCTGAAAATGTCTCCTTTCCACCACCTTCAGCGTCGAGGCTTCAGATGGTTCTGTCCCAACTCCTACATCCATTTGAGACACTGCTTTATGGTCTACATTCCTACTTTCACGTGTAGTCATGAACTTTGGATGATGACGTATGGAATAAGATCCCTGAGTGGCTCATGGTCCTCAGGGATGAGCTGGACGAAGTTGGGACTTCTGGATTTCTCTGATTTTTCCTGTTGCCACCGCATCCCTAATCTGACCTGCTGTTGTGGTCAAAACGAAGATGAGCAAGATTTGACGATCAACGCATTGAACATGAGCCATGAAGGCCTGCACACAATAGCAGCCATCACTTTGATTGCTGCAGTTGCTTTTCACTGGTCACATTTAAAGACATGATGGGAAATAGTTCTCCTCTAAGATGGTGGATCAACAACCCGACGCATTAGAGAAACTTTGTAATTTGTACTTTTTGCTGCCTTTGACACTTCATGTATCAAGAAAGTTTTGTGACTCTGCCTTTGTTAATCAGCTAACTTAAATTAGATCAGAAGTGAGGGGAATTTCTGCCTTAAACTCTGTCGTCACGTTTATGCAAAAAAAAGAAAAAGAAATTAACGGCTGGGTCCTGTCAGGGAAGCAGGTCGTCTCCACATGATTAAAGCCCTCAGGGAGAACACTCGGTTCAATGGAGCATGTGCAGTGAAGAAACTGCCTCTGCAGTTTCATTAGGGACTTCAAAATTCCCAGGTGTCATTCAGCTCAGGGCCAGTGAGGGGAATGTGCTTCCGAGGCGGTGTGATCTGCGCTGCTGGCAAATTTGTCAGACATACAGAGCTGTCTTGCTCAGGCTGAAAAAGCCCGGAAGCCTTTGTAGGTGAAGGACAAAGATAAGATTACACTTAAAACAAATATGCGTACCTGAAAAGTATCTCTTACGGTACATGTTTGCATGTGTGAAAGTGTGGTTTATGCTTTTGGTTTTGTACCTTCTGCAGCGAGTGATTAGGTTTCCTGCTGATGCTGAAAGAAAACATTCAAACATAAATGACCCCCCGAGGAATTCAGAAAGGCACAGGTGCTAAAACATTCACAGCGCTGCTCGCAGCACAGCAGTCATCCATGACATGAGTGTTGCTCATTCATGTCATTTCATGGCTTTTGTCTCGCTGCAGTTTTCTCTTAAAATTAATGAATTCTTACGTTGTTTTTACAATTGCACCTCTTTTAAAAAATTCTGCTTTTTTCTAGAAAGAAAAAGACCAGTGATTTTGTTAGTTCTGTCGCCTCAGAGCAAGAAGGCTCTGCATTTGAACGGCCGTTATGAGGCTTTGAGTTTGTATTTTGGCTGGCGCCATCTAGCTAGTTCGGAGCAGTTTGGAGCCGGAAGTGCAGTTCAAGGGACTTCCACATCAGCTTCATTTTTCCGAACCGGAAGGAAAGTCCACTTTTATATACAGTCTATGATTTGAACCTGCTGGTCATCTGAGACCTTTCTGTGGGGAGTTTGCATGTCCTCCCTATACCTGCATGAGTTGCACAGTCCAAACACATGCATGCTTGGTTATTTGATGACTCAAAATTGTCTGTTGATGTCGTCAAAGTATAAATATATCCAGTAAAAGTCTTAATACAGAGAGAGTCATTGGCAAACAATAGAAAGCACTTGTTTATATATATATATATTTTTTTTTAAAGAGTTTAATTTAGATGATTTCACTTGGAACAAAATTCATATTTTCATATAAATATATGTATGAGCATAATCCATAAACAGAGATGAGTAAATCACTCTTCAGTGTTTATGACAACATGATGAAATACGACTGCAGATGACAGAAGCCTTCTGTTCCTCCCATCAGTCTGTCTGCGCTGTGCTTTGCTTTGAAAGACCCCGTGAGGACACGTTTACCTGCTGCTGCGTCGGGGCAGTATATCATTCAGCTGGTTGGCTGGATGGGACGGACGATACCGGCCCGATTTAGGAGGGTCTGATTTACAGGATCCCACAGAAACACGGCTGCCTCAACAGGCTTTGGAGCCGTAAGCAGACATGACAAAGCAAAGTTTACAGGCTAAACACACACACACACACACACACACACACACACACACACACACACACACACACACACACACTATAATAACCTTTACAGTAGTTTACTCTGGTGCGGCTGCAGGTGCACCAGATTATCGTGTAATTGGACAGGGCTCATGAATAATATAATGTGTATGTGTCTCTACTTATTAATCAAATGCATCGTTGAAATTCTGAATGAATTCTAACTGTGTCACTGTCTCTTGAGGGTATTTTCATCTTTTTCCCATTTTTATGTCCAGACAAGAACAAATGTATATATATGTTTTGATATTTATATACATGATACAGATTATTAGATTTTGTCTGACTTTTATTTATCATGCTTTAATCTTTGAAACTGCAAAGGTCTGTACGGTATGAAGCAGGATTTGCGGTTAGTGACCTGACTTTGGTTTAACGCTGGGCCTGCTGGGCCACAAAGGTGGTTTACTCCTTATCAGGATATATCGCCATGGTAACTTAACCATATCAGAAGGAGGTTAAGTTTGAGATGACAGATCAAAGTGTAAAAAGCACTGCTGACTGACCAATCAGTTGGAAGATGGCATCACCAATCACAGAAGATCCTGTGGAGCTTGGTGTGCAGATAGTGAGAGTGTGAAGAGAAAGTGTTCAGGCCAAAAAGCCGAACCTCTTTGACTTTCCCCGACGACTTTATTATGTTCAGACTGTCAGCAATGAATAATCAGAGAGAGAAAGAAATATGAGTTGTGAGGAATTGAGACGTTGCAGCCATTTGGCGCAGAGTGTTTGAAGTTAATCCTCCTGAGTTGTGTGTCACCGTCTTTGCTGCAGCTCCAACTCCTGACCGTTGACCCAATCAACAGACCAAACGGTAAAAGAGTCGCAGTTTATTATGTTACAACAGAGAAAATCCAGCAGGCCATCAAAATCCTTCACCTGGCAAATACGTGCTATTTTCAGAAACGTGTACATCGTCACCTCAAACCGTTTGAGTCCTTTTAGCTCCAGGAGCTGTTAACTGCTCGACCTCTGATTTCTGACACTGATGACCTGACCTGCTTTTTCTTCTGTGTCGATTTGCTGTTACAGTTCAGGCCTCCGTGGCTTCATTCACAAGTAACAATTGTACTGAACAGTCAAGCTGAGACTTGCTTCTCTACACTTGTTCTTCTGTGTAATGGCTTCTGGGTAACAAATATCTCTTGTGATGTTTTATTTATTTTTGTATGGAGTGTAAACACTATAAACCGATCGTTAATCTGAGCTCATACATGTTGCAGCGGGTGTGGGAGTTCAGTACAAATAAATGTGTTGATAACTGTTTTAATGGTTTATGAAGTGGTGCTGATTTATGCTGCTGCAGTGTGTGTGTGTGTGTGTGTGTGTGTGTGTGTGTGTGTGTGTGTGTGTGTGTGTGTGTGTGTGTGTGTGTGTGTGTGTGTGTGTGTGTGTGTAAGTAAGTGTAGCTTTAGGCATTATACTGTACCAGTGTGTGTATGTAGCTGGGAACAGGGCTGCAGAGAACAACTATCTGCCACCTCTTCACTTCTGTATGAAACCTCTGCAGAGTTTATGAATCCATCAGATCTAAAACTGAGACAGGAAACAGATACATCAGACACTTGTGCTGTGCTCTGTGACATCTTTTTTGCTTTTTAAGGCTGTGTATACTGTAAGGCATTCAAATAAAATCTACATATTTTGACTCTTTTTTTTTACACTGTGAAACAAGACAACATCTTGGTTCTGGTTTCTCCACCTTTTTCCTACCAACCCAGACTCCATCTGCAGCGCCTGTTTTTTGTCTGAAACGGAGGAAGCTGCACATACTGTAACTACAAATCTCAGCTCCATGTAGATATGTCACAGTCTACTTTAACAGAACCCAAATCCACTGACCACATGCTATGCAAAAATACATATTAAATAAAGCTTATATGGGGCTTTATCAGTTGGAATTTGACAAATTAAATGGAGGTCGTATTAAGTTGCAGGGATTTCATTCTTTCTGTTTCCCTGGATCCTAGCTGAGCTGGAGTAACAGGATACTAACACAAAAAGGGAACTTTTTACTAAAAAGAATAGAAGATTGGGGAATAGCATCTTGATGTTACTGTCTCAGATTGTTGAATCCTGCTGTTTGAACCAGTTTGATCACTTAACTATTCCTTCACAGTTTGAATGGGATATCTGTACGGCCAGTTTTGATAAGAGGGATGATACCAAAAAATTATTTCAATATACTGATTTAACTTGACTGTATTTAAATATACTTTAATTTCCCCATTCATTTGGTCTTGTCATACACTTAAAGAACAAGTGTAATCGTTTGACATTTACAATGGCTGCATCCAGGTGCCTGCTCCTGTTCCTACTGTTTCACTGGGATGGAGCCACACCTGATTTCATTAGCTTGACATGAGATTTGTCCTCCATGATAAATTAAAAGAGCACACAAGAGGTGCAAAAAGCTTCACATGTGGTTGTCTAATTGTCACTGCGACACAAAGGGATTAAACTCTTCAGCACCGACTGGGCCTCTAAACTCTGCCCAAAAAAATTACGTTTTGCACAAGATGCCCATAGAGAACAATATTACATAATTGCTCAGCTTACCTTTTTTCAACAGAAACATATAAACACAGGAATAATTATTCTGTGTAAATTTAAGTTAATTAAGTAGCTAAATGACTATTTATTCACTGGCTAAATTAGTGAGTAGATTGGGTGTTTTAAATTCCATGTACACGTGTCTAGTTTGCCATTCCACGAGATTTGTTTTCTTTGTAGGCAATTTATTTGACACTAATTGCTTAATTTTTCTGAAATAATAATAGTATTATTCATAGTCTGTGCAACCAAGCATTTAAATGTAATTCCAAATAGATATAATTGCAATTTATGGCCATCAACCTGCATTCAATAACCCATAATGAGTGAAAATAAAAGCATATCGATAGAAAATTCTAAATATATTATTAAAAAAAATAATAACAGTGTAAAACAGCACACACCTGCTCATTTAAAGCTCCACAATTTACAGTGCATGTCAGATACAAAAAACAACATCAGGAAAAGCCAGAAACTCTTTGTAGACTCTGTGATTAAATTGTTCCAAGATTTAGATCAAAGCGAGGGCATAAACCGTCTCTGAAGCTTTGAGTGTTTCCAGCAGCACAGTGGCCTCAAAAACTGTGTAATGGAAAAAGAATTGGCTGTCTGGCCAAACAGCAGGAAGGGCCTTGATCAACGAAGCGACCAGTGAACGTTCACTCGAAACAGAACTTCTGCAAAGACGGGGGAACCAGGGGAGACATTTGGCATAAATACATCCTTATATTAAAGCATGGTGGTGGTAGCGTGGTGCTATTGAGGTGCTCCTCAGCAACAGGGAGACGGGAACTGGTCAGAACTGAGGGAAGGATGAATACAGCCAAATACAGAGAGTTTGGAGGTTGAAGAAAAACCTGCTCCAGAGAGAAGTTACCTGACACTGGGGCAACAGTTCCCCTTTAAGCACTGCAATGACGTAACGCAAACAGCCTGGACAAGTCCGGACCGGCTCCTGACTGTCCAGTCGCAGTCAAAGCCCAGACTTAAACCCCAGTGAACATCTGCCACTTCCCTTCCATTCTCACACAGCCGAAGAGGAGACTTGAGGACTTATGGCCCTATTTTGGTTCCCGGCGCAATGCTGTTTTTTTGGGGGGAGCGAAAAGATTAGAAACTCTTTTTTTAGAGTACATATGAAGAAATTAAAATACCTCCATGTGCAGTTTCTGGGGTAAAACGTATGATTCCTTTGAAGCAGAGGGACTATTTCAAAGGAAAGTACAAGAAACTCAAAATGGGCTATTTGTTTTTTAACAAAACCTTGTGTTCTTAATAAGGAGACATATTTAATGATGAACATAAAGTGACAATACTTTCAAATAACTTTGGATTTGTCAAAAGACGTGTGGCCTGTGGGCTTTTACAACATGCATGGAAATATTTATTAGGAAGAAAAACACGGGAAATGGTTCAAATTATTATAATCCTTAAAAAACTTTATTGATACAGTACTTTTCAAAACTAGGTTACAAATTGCATTAGATGGTATTATTAAAACATTACAGGGCTGAGGCAAATAAAAGTGAGAGTGGGGGGAAATCAGAGCACCTGGAGAAAACCCATGAAGTCCCCTTTGAGTAGACCTTTCTTCTAAATGTGGTGAGCCCTAAAGCCGTAGAGGCAGGTTTGGGCCGAGACTCCCCAGTGACTCTCAATCTGTAGCTTCACATAGGAGAACAAACTTCTGGAGTCTGGTTTCTGGACGGAGACAGAAACACGAAGAATGAGAAACATCAGAGATACAGCTGACAATGTTGATGCGCCCGCCATCTACAGTATGTGGAACATGTGGTGTTAGCATGGTTTGTATCATAAATAGCAGCTCCGCCTTTAAGGTACACTTCAATTAAAGTAGTTTGTTTGTCTTTATATTGATGTACTTAGAAGCAAACAGTTACAGCCAAACTCCCATTTTGCAATATTTTTGAATGTGCCCAATTTAAAAATTGAAATAGGAGTCACGTCATACATACAGGCAACTTGAAGGTCTGAAATTCTTTACCGCCCTTTTGATATCCCAGTGTTCCCAAATAGGTGCCTTCATCATCCAATGTTGTCATTCCCTAAACGTTAAGAGGTAAAAGGGGGTCAGCTGAACAGGTCATTGTGCACTGTGGGGACATAAAGACAAGATCTTCAGGTAATCTTCAGGAGGAAGAATAAAAAATGTGACTTACATAGACAGAAAACTCCCTCGGTGCATTTTCCTTGTATTCAAAGGAGGCCTGGTTTTTGATTATGTGTCCAAGCGTCACATGAGTGATGGAGATCGGGTGGGACAGGGACATGAATACATGTCCCTCCTCCCCAGTAAAGCACCAACAGGCACCATTACGTAGTGTTGAAGTTGCCTGAGGGGAGAAGATTCAGTATTGTAGTCTTCACCGTTCATAATCAAATGAGTTCTTTTGCATGTTGTTTTAAATCAGTGTCATTACAATTGGCTTTAAGAGCATGGCTGTTTAATCTCTACCTGGATCAGTCTTCCTACTTTTACTGAATGCCTCAAGTATAATATCTTTTCCCAATAACGGTCAAAGGGTTGTTGGAGCACATGCGTCTCTGCAGCAATGATTGCTATTTCTTCCGCCTCTCTGACCAGCTGCAATTGATGCTCGACATCTCCGGGCTCAATATGCAAGGCTGCAATTGCTGAAGCAAAAAAAAAAAAAAGAAACAAGTTAGAAATATGTTATTTTTTCCTTAAATGCTGGAGAACTGTGTGAAACCTGCTGCCCAATGTTTTACTCATGCATCAGTATAAATGATTGTTAGTAGTAGTAGGTCACTTACCGAAAAACAGGTAGAAGAAGATGAAGAAAGTGAAGGCGTTCAACGCGTTAGACGTTTTTGGAGCTACGGAGATAGAGAAACCAAAAGTTTAGAGCTTCATAACAAAATAAAAACATCTTTCTTTGATAAAATGCTGTCATTACAGGCAGTGCTGGAAGACGTATTTAGATCCTTTACTCATGTTAGGACACTTAAAAAGCGAGAAATACCTCTACGGCAGTGTGAAATAAAATACTGTATTGCAAGGAATAGTTCAGCATGAAAAATCCTTCTAACGTAAAAGTAAGTTTTGGCAGTAAAATGTAATTAAAATATTAAAGTAAAAGTCTATGTGGTTCAGTCCCTCTGACAGATATATTATATCAGTCATTGTTTAATACATATAAACACAATTTGTTTCATTTAAAAGTTTGATATGTGTCAAATCTTCATCCGGAAAGTTAAGAAAAGTACAATATTTCCTTCCGAAATGTTGAGTCGGAGTAGAAAGCATCAAAAGTGTACTTGATTAGAGTACTTGAGTAAATATGCATGAACGTTCAGTGGTACTTTCCACTGGTTACAGGAGTCCTTACCCTCGTTTTTTCTGGCCTGAGTAGTTGCTGTTTTAGGGGTCCAGTTCAAAGGGGATGGTAACGTGCACGTCTTCTTATGATCCAATATCCGATAGACTATATGTCTTTTCCTGAAGTACAACAAAACAAAACAGAAGTTAAAAAAGGCTGGTGGATTTGAAGTGTGGCAGCAAGTGTAGACAACCGTTGCAGCAGCGTACCTGGTTTTCCTCTTTGGGCTAATTTCCTCATCGGAAGAATATTCTTCTACTTTCCGGAAAGACCTTCTTTCCATCAGGACTGGAAAATGAGAGAAATGTTGAAGCAGTTACATGCTTTTTACCAAACATGGTTTCATGCAGTTTCTTTAAAACAGATTTATGGCAACTAACTGGCAGCATGTGTGTTTATTGGGTCCCTTGACTTACAAATTCAATAACATTTATAGAAATAAGAAATACAATGCCAAGACAACACACAACTACAGGGCACAAAATCACATTACATGTCAGTTGACTGAGGTGCTAAACAATAAGTTTGCAGCAACCTCGTACATATAGTGTCGGCTCTCCTGTCCTGCTGGTAACTTACCTTTTATTTTTTTGTGGTGGGAGAATTAATCCTGTGAATTAGAATTAGTTTAAACCTGCAAAGACAAGAGGATATAGATTTTGTATGTAGTTGAAGTGTATCTAAGCGTCTGACCGGCGTAAACACACCAAATTCTTGTTTAGAAGTTTGGCTGCTCAGTTGTGACATCACTCACCTGAACATTCCAACATTTGGTAATGTAATAAAATGTTGGGCTATTTATTTAAATACATTTCTTATTTCAGACTAGTAGAAACTAAATAAAAAAAAAAAATGAATACATATGCATTTTACTATTAGTCTTTTTTGCATCTGTATATTTCTCCCAAATTCACCAAAAGTTAGCAATCTAACTTATGATGCATTTAAATGTGTATTAACTTTTAAATTGTTTTTTCTCTGGATCTGATCAGATATTGTGCCTGTAAATAATGGCTTATAATGAAAATGCATGCAATTTTAAAACGAAGGCCATTTTCTGAAAATGATTTTCTCAAGCTCTGAATCAGAAATCTCCACTTAAGCAACACTTACACCAAACTTTACAGTTTTATTACCACCTGTATCTTGAAGGTTTTTACAGAGGGGTTTGTTGATACAAGACTGTTTTAAGGTCTGGGACCATTTTAAAAGCATAAAAACTCTTGGGTTGAAAATCTACGTCTCATTTTTAAGGGTAGACTTGGGTGGAAAAATGCTGTTTGGGTTGGGGAATTTTTCATTATAATACCATGACGAACCGACTGGCCAAGTCATTTCCATCTCTCTGTAATAGATTCATAAAACACTCGCAATGCTTACGTGCTGATGTTTACTAAATAGATGGTGCGTTCCAGATGTTTTTTTGAGTGCATCACTTTGTTCACACTGTCAAGTACAGAAACCTGCAGTGAACTATAAGTACCAGGATGATGCACTCAAAACGCTCCAAATAAAGAAGTGTGAAACTCTGGACACTTTCCACCCTAAACGGCCGCCATCTTGGCTCTGTAGAGGAAGGGGGCGACGTAAAAAATGTTGGTGTCTGAGGAAGCTGCAGCTGTTCCTGAACGCCACACAAAAGTATTTCCTTTTCACTAAGTACCACCATAATGCTGCTAAACAGAAACCGTAGTGTTTATTGTGTGTTAAACAGAGGGCACAAAAACACGTTAATTTCTGGGTAAAATAATTAAAGCTGCAGAGAGTTTGGCGGGTGATGTGTTCACATGATGAGGTTATTTCCGGTCGGTGCAGAACGACAGTGTGTGATTTGAAACACTACCATGTTTAAATTCCTGCACCACACTAGGAAGAGTCCCAACATGAAAGCACACTATTTGTTAGTGTACTAAGGGAAGTATGTCATTTGAAACACAGGAATAGTTTTACTACATACTAGTTGTGAGTCTTGGCGTGTAGTATGGCACTTCTTAGCCATATTCTAGCTTTTGGCTGCCAAGCAACTTACCCAAACACGTCAGGGTTACAAGCCTTGATCAAATCTATCTTGATAGCAGTTCTTGAAAGTAGAGGTAAGACATTTATTTCCTCCACAACATCTATCTTTACTCCAACGTCTGACCACAAACCCCATGGTCATGTTGTTTGGATCTTATAAACCTGCAGGTTTACCTTGTTTGTCTGATGTGGACTTCAGTGTAGTAGCGAAGGAATAGATTATTGGGTGCATGCGTCCTGGCCAGGAAAGTGGAGACATACTTATTATGTGGACAGGGATTTAAAACAGCTCATTAGGACTGTTGTTGGATGTTTTCACATCTCTATTACTGATTAGCAGTCAGTATTACTTAATGAAGAAAATATAGAGCTGTACACCATTTTAACTGCAGCTCTTAACTTACAGATTTACAGTGAAAACACTAACCTCAGTGGATATGAAGGTGTCGACCCAGCCAAACAACTAGCAGAACGTTTGTACCATGAATCCAAAATGCATTCATCATGCGTTTTGCTATTTTTGTGCTAATTTCTGCTTCGGGCCTGTAAAGTGGCCTGAAGAGTGTGCATAGTACTGAACTGCTGATCAGCAATGGCTCTCTTGGGATGCCAGTTAAGAGACTGCACTCAGCAAAGAGAGAGAAAGAGCCCTCAGCACTTTGTGAAATAAGAGTTGAGTACATTTTGCATGATGTAAATTTATACTTGCGGTTTTATTTGCTAATGCCTGGATGACAAAAAGTCAGACAGTGTAGCTGTAGTGTGGCTTTCTACAGTATATTTATTTTTTTCTCTTGGCATCCAGTAGTTTTTCACCTAATTTTAGGAAATTCATGACATGACTGGCAGATATCTTGTGTGACTTGTGAGTGACTTTTATGCGACTTGGCATTCATGATGATGATAACTTAATCTCACGAGGGCAGTCAAATCTGGGCTAAAAGCATAGCTACTGCTTTAAATTTGATGTACAGTAACTCATTACTGTCTTCCACAGAGTCTATATTTCCGTGTCAGCCCAGTCTACTCCATTTATCCTTGCATGATGTCAAAGACCTCAGTGACCCAGTTCTTAATAAATTTAGAGGATTGTGCACATGTGTCTTCAGGCAACAGGAATGGAGCAGCAGCAGTGAATGAACTGTTCTTAAATCTGTTTAGCTTGTGCCTATTATTAACAACTGAGGAACACAAAGTGTTCAAAACATTTACACACTTAACAAGAATATGAATTCAACACTTTTGTTTTTGCTTGCATTTTTCTGAAATGTCGTATTTTCTAAAATCTGTGTCAGTGAGCTCTTCACCTTTGCCAAGATAATTCATCCCCCTGACAGCAGCCGCACATCAGGATCCTGATTAAACAGCCTGATTATTGCACAGCTATGCCTTGGACTGGTCACAATAAAAGGCCTCTCTGAAATGTGCAGTTTAATTGTGCAACACAATGCAACAGATGTCACAACCTTTGAGAGAGTGTGCTATTGAAATGCTGACAGCAGGAATGTCCACCAGAGCTGTTGAACTGAGGAGAGCCTCGTCACTTTTCATTTACTCAGCTAGTGTTGGAGAATCTGCTTTGAAATGGTTCGATTATGAAACAAGAAGTAACCTATCTTTGGAGGTATTTAAGTCACAGCAACACAATAGTTTTGTTGAAAGTAGAAAGCTACACTACCGGCTCAGAAAAAATAGTTCAACAGCTCCCACTCACTTAATTTGGTCAGACTTTGTTTTATGTTTGAATTCTAATATTTTGAAATTCTAAAAGAATAGACACATATGGCTAAAGATATGCATTTTTCCTGTGGGTGGATGAGCAGAAAAACACTCCTCTTCGTTGACTTTGCAAAGTTGCTGGATATTGGCAGAAATTGAAGCACACTGTCCTACACGCTGATCAAGATCATCCCGAACGTGCTCACTGGGTAACATGTCTGGTGAATATGCCGGCCGTGAAAGAACAGGGATATTTTTAGCCTCCGGGAATTCTGTGCAAATCCTTGCAACATGTGTCCGTGCAGTATCATGCTGCTAAATGATGGTGGCCGATGAATGGCACGACGATCGGTCTCACGACGATATCTTTGCGCATTCAAATTGCCATCAATAAAATGAACCTGTGGAGATATGGACTTTTTACTGGGAATTCATGAATGTCATAAACAGGGGGAATTAACAAAATTAATTCCGTCCAAACACTTTAACATGAATATTTGTATTAATATGGCATATTTCTAGCTAGCACCCCCACAGCGCATGCTAGCAAGCTTTGTGGTAAACACTCACAAATGTTGATGTTGGCTTCTTGTTTCATACTAAATAGGGAACACAGAAATCATCTCAAACTCAGTTTTTATATTTATACATTTTCAAAAAGATTTCTTTCAAATATTCTGCTGTCATTGAAGTTTGTAAACAAACTATCTAGTTTTCTTCTTGCATCATTAGGGATGTTGAACAGGTTCCTTCAGATGACTTATAGTACATTGTGAAATAGGAAATTGGATTAAACCAGTTAATTATGGAGATTAGTATCTGTTCTATGAAGGACACAGACACAGAGAAGTCAAACAGTTTATTTAATAAGAGAGCACATAATTTACATCACTCATTGTCTTCAGTTGACAAAGGATAAAAGCATCACTTTTCCACTGTAGTGTAGCTCCAGGTTTTTTGTCACCCACAGGGGGAATGTAATTGAATACAAATACAATATCAGCCAAGGGCAGACAAACCCCTGACTGGACTGAATGATCAATTATTTTATCATACGACAACCTAATTAAGCAGGTGGAGATTTACACAATGTATTAAAGAATGGTCACTTACAAGTATAAGCACTTATAACATGAATATCCTGAGTGTCTTCATTAGCATGCGTGGAAAAGTCTCTTCTTAACCCTGTGATTCTTGTATACTGAGCTTGATTTGATAGAGAAATATTAAGCGTGCGGGTTGAAATGTCCTTGCTGTGAAGGAACCTGTCTGAAAGACTTTTAAGAGCAAATAATTAAGGCTTGAGTGAGATTAGATTAACAGGAGTTTGTTTAACCACAAATGAAACACATTTATGAGGAATTATAAACATTGTAACAGCAATGGGTTTAGATTTATAGCGCTAAACCCACTGACAATCAACAGACAACTCTATTGTTCTATGCAACGTGTTCAGACTGAAAGCAAAAAAAAATAAATAAAGAATTGTCGTCTGTCAAATTTCCCCCACTGGACCATTTGTGTTTATTTGCTCTGAAACAGTCAATTTCCTGATAGACTTTATCGAGACAGAAACAGATGCTCCAGATGCTAGACATCTGTCAAGTAAAAACCTGTGAATTGAGTGATTTTTTTGTTGTTGTTGTTGTTCAGTTTGAAACATTTCTAATACACCTTTGCATCAGTTCATTCAACCCCGGGGGGATTTTCATCGAATTGTGTCTTTCTTTTGACTCACAACACCTGAGCACACAAATGCAACACAGCATTTACGCTGAAAGAACACAGTATCATTTCCAGCCAACACACTCTGACACTCAGAGAAAGTTACCTGCTCAGCATCATGCAGCAGAGTTGAACAGAATACGTTTCTGATGAAGAAACTTGGAATCTTGGAGCTACAGACAACATATTTGCCTTTAAATCCATATATCAAGAGAATATTGGACAATAATTCATCAGGACCAATGCGACGACTATTTCTTTCTATCTGCTGGTAAGATATTGAAAATTGTGGGTTTGGTGGTATCTTATGTACAGTGACCAATCACTTTACAGACGGAATCAGGGACCTGTGATTGTTTGACTTGAACATACCTGAGCAGATTGGATACATTTTACAATTATATAAGTAATTTTGGTCAATTATTGACAATTATTTTTCAGACTTTCAGAAAGACTTTCCCTTCAAAAGAAAACCAAATACAAAGTTTTTTACAGGCTGAGCAGCTTCATCCGTAACAAGTCAACTGATCTTAATGTGTAAAACTGGTTTGTTATATATTTACGTAGACATTGACGGAGATATAACAGAAATCAAATTTATGAAAACACACAATTTTTTTCTTTTGATAGTATTGAGTTCTGCAGAGGTTTTGCCACAGTCCACTAAACTCCACTCCTCATTCCATGAATGAAACTTTGAATTAAGGACTGGGGCAATTCAGACGTGATGATTAGTTTTGGATTGCAAATCAGATTTACTCTTTATTAACACAGTGTCCAAGCTCTTCCATGAATTACACTGTGAATCTTGCACACTGCACAAACTACAGTTTTGCTGTCTAGATGTGACAAGAGCAAAAATGCAGACCACATTTTAACACTCGCTCAAGCTCAGTTATTGAAATACATTGGAACGGAGCCCAGAAGAATTATACAGTCTGAGGATTATCACTTCCTTTTCTTGTATTCCAAGTCACCTACTGCCAAACTACTACTGTCAAAGCAAAGCAGCAAGCCTCGTCATGCCTCGTGGCTTGTGGGCAGCTCCATCTGCGGCCGGTATGAAATAGCAGACTGAATCTCAGGGTATGAAACCTGGCTTTACTCCACTGCATTTGATCATAACCATTGTTCATTTCTCTGGTGTCTATATACGGTGTACATATGCGCAAAAGCCAGCAGGATACATATATAAAAGGCTCTCTTCTGTGTGATTTTCTCCCACTTTTCAAGCTCCTGCATTCAAAACCTCCCAAATCCAAGAACAAGATTTCTTCAGACGATAGATTGGTTAAATATGCATCAGCCGTGCAATTTTTGCAGCTTGTCTCCTGCTGCACTGGGAGTTAAATCAATAGAGATGCAACAGCTTGGTTCTTACCGGCAACTCCTGTTGGTGCGCTTTGTATTCTTTCTTTTATCTGAATTGAAGCCACAATGATGATGATCAAACTGGCCCCGGGATGACAATAGAGGCTTCAGAGGAGCCTCACAGACCCGATACAAAACACACACACACACACACACACACACACACACACACATACACACACACACACACACACACACAAAATGCTTTTGCTTTTTTTCAGTATTTTGTTAGGATGTTGTACAAATTGATAGCATCGCACAGCAGCGTTAAAAAAGCAGTATTGACATGCGGAGGAATTCAAATATCTGTAAACAGAAGAATTACATTGGCAACAATATCAACATGGGGAATTGATTTTTTTTTTTTTCTCAAGCATTTATTTTGTTCAGTTTTTTTACAGTTTGAAAAATGTTCAAAGCAGGTTTCTAATGTTCTAAGGCTGGTGTTATTCTATATATTCCCAGAAAGACCAAAACCACCAATGTATCAGTCCATCCCCTAATACTTTACAACGTCTCTGTCATGTCTGTGACCTTCAGCCTCATGCTTTATATATATATATATATTTTTTTTAAAGCCTAAATAATTTTACAAAACAGCTTGATACTGTAACTTATTATACAGGAAGAAATAATGCATTTGTTGGGGGGACTATTTCATTTGTGTGTTAATCCCCAGCAGGGCAGTGTAGTGGAGGGGGTGTCAATATAAACTAACTGGTGTGTTTTGATGGTGATGAATGGACATGTGGGTGGCTGTGGCTCAGATGGTAGAGCGGGTTGCCCACTAATCACCAGGTCCTCCTTGCCACATACAGAAGTATCTTTGGGTAAGACATTGAACCCCAAGTTGCCCCCAATGGGAGGCAACTTTAACTTTGCTGTTAAAGCGGTTTGAGGGAAAAAAGAAAAAGAAAAGGTGCCATACCAGTGCAGACCATTTATATGTCAGCTGGTTTGACTTATTGATATATATTTTTTAGAATGGACCTTTATTGTAAAGAAGAATAAGATTATGAGGCTTTGGCTTTGGGTACACACATAATATTTGGAATCAATTTACTGTTGGTTTTGTCTTTTCATGGACTTTGTTGAAAGAAAGAATGATAAAGAATACTGCCAGCATGTCTGGGTGTTTAGACAGAGGACAGCACCGCATTAAAAAATGCAGTATTTGATTACGATCCAAGAGACGCAGTTGGAGTCATAAAGTCATAAACCAATGAGTTTAACAGCCTTTCAGATACTAAAACACTCCTCACACTCATAAGTTGTGGCCAAAGTAGATCCAGATTAAAAGTCTTTGTGGCACGACTGTGATTTTTTTTATGCTGAAGAGCTGCATTTTCTTCTCCAAACAGTGCTGTTGTCTGTTTTGAACACTGCCTTAGTTCAAACATGTTGGGAAATGCAGTTATTCACTTTCTCACTGCGAGTGACACAAGAAGATTGATGCCACTCTCGTATCTGTAATGTAAATATGACAATACAATATCAAGGCAAAGTGTGAAATAGACACGCCAGTACTCGACAGCAAAATATGACGTAGCTATGCTTGGCAATGTCGAGATGTGACAGTTACATATTTTACTGTAGTCGACCAGCGTGTCTAAAACACGCTTTGTGGGCGTGAAAACTTACAAGCACGTAAATCTCATGTGATGAAGGGTCAAGTGACCATGGTGCGGCAACAGAGAACTTGAGACCAAGTTGCCATATCAGGAGGCAGTAGGGTTGGATTGGAGGCATTAATCACAGACTGCCATGCGAGATGATGGAGTTTAAATCCAGTAGGTGACAAATTTAGTTGCTTGTTTTTTCCCCAAACACCAACCATGTATTTTTGCTAATGGTTTACTTTTCCCGTAAGTCACATGGTCAAAACTATGCAGTAGGTTTAATTTTCCTACAAAGAGCTACAGGCCACTACAGCAAAACGTGTAACTGTCACGGCTAGACATCATCAACCATAGCTATCTCATGTTTTGTAGTGGACAGGCGTGTCTATTTCACGCTTTGCCGAGATACTGGGTTGAATATGATGCTTTCATTAATTTAGGTCAAATGAAGGTTCTTTTGGGGGCTTTGAGGTGGATTTTGTTGGACAAAGTCAGGTCTGCAGTTTTCCCCTTTTACACATTGCCGCAACCAGCTGCTAAAGGTAGTTTTGCATTTAAGGTGCATATAGTATCCGTCTTCTCATTAAATTCTTAAACAACAAAGCAAATAACCATATTCCCCAAAATGTCAACCAAATTTTCCAAAACAGGAACATTGAGGATGCTGCAGCTGAAGCCATCATGCATTCTTTTCACTGCAGCTTGACTGTAATATTGTTTCTCTCTTTTGTCTTTAATTAAATCAAACCACTGATGTCTCGATAATGTTGTGTTTACTTCACTTGTGCGTCAGCAGCATTACTCCCCTGCTGTGTGCACATCCCTTTTTAGTCACCAAGAAATTATGGTTTCAAAGACACTTTCGCGTGCAGGACTTCCCAATGTAATAGACAAGAGAGTAAACGTACAAGAAAACCCTAAACGTTGGGAGGCCTTTGTTTTGTTATGTAAGACGCTAACTTCTTTCTCCACATCACAGGAAGTGATGGATACAGATGTGAGGGTGTCTGTTTTGTACACAGTCTAAAACATTAGCAGCCAGCATCTTAATTAGTCCATGCTGGCGCTCACTCAACTTCATTGTCCTCCTTCATTTACAAAAACAAATACAAAATATAACTGTCTTCTTCGTCTGCAATTGAGGGGATGAAGAGTTCAGAGTCCGGTACCAATACTGGATCTCCAACAGGTTCTTCCTGTCCTTTATTCCACCTCTTCAGCTCAGTCATACCTATCAGGGAGACATAAGACAGAGCATGGCTGTAAATCCTCTGAACACTCACACACATAAACACATACTCCCTAGTGTTTGCAGAGCATGGTCTCTTTGGAAACGTCAGTAAAAATAGCACAGATGCAGCTATCAGTTCCTGTGTGCATTGAGAGAGGTAGTGTAGGCACATCTTTTTTTAAACACACACACACATACACACACACACACACACACACACACACACACACACACACACACACACACACAATTCAAGCTCAAATAAATCATTATAGAATGCTTTAGAGAGCATAGTTAACAGGATTGCCTGGTATGATCAGATTAGTGGTGAACGGTGCCTACGGTGTCTCTGCCATTATCCCTCAGGCATTTTTTTTTATACCAAAACATAGTTTATCCTCATACATTATGTATAATCACTTTGGATGAACCAAGTCTCTTCAGGATGGAGATTTTGTAGAGCCACACATACAGCTTTTTATTTAAATTGTTTTATTTTTTACATCAAAATCTGAACTGGCTATATGTTTGGGTTAAACAGAGGAAATGTATGTGTTCTTGTAATTTCTACAAAATTTTAACTAACATCCATCCATCCATTATCTTCCGCTTATTCGGGGTTGGGTTGTGGTGGCAGCAGGTCGAGCAAGTTTTCCCAGACTTCCCTCTCCCCGGCAAATTTGTTTTGCTCATCCTGGGAGATCCCGAGGTATTCCTATGCAAGATGAGATATATTATCTCTCCAGCGTGTTCTGGGTATAACCCTGGGTCTCCTCCCAGTTGCCTCGAAAACCTCCAGTGGAAGGCGCCGAGAAGGCATCCTGATAAGATGCCTGAGCAATATCAGCTGACTCCTTTCGACGTGAAGTATTCATACCTCCCTCCGGATGTCGCCGCTCCTTACCATATCTCTAAGGCTGACCTGACCCAGCCACCCTGCAGAGGAAACTCACGACAGGCACTTGTGACCACAATCTCATTCTTTCGGTCACTGCCCAGAGCTCGTGACCATAGGTGAGGGTCGGAACGTAGACCGACTGGTAAATTGAAGGCTTCGCCTTACGATTCAGCTCCCTCTTCACCGGTCCGGTGCAGCGCCCTTTTTACTGCTGCTGCCACCCCAATCTGCCTGTCAATCTCCTGTCTTACCCTCACTCGTGAACAAAACCCCGATACTTAAACTCCTTCGCTTGGGGCGAGCTCTCCGTCAATCCACCGTTTTCCAGCACATCACCATGGCCTCAGACTTGGAAGTGCCGACCTTCTAAGTGTAGTTAGGCTAATAGCAGTGCTACAGGTAGAGTCAGTGCTCCCAAGTGCTTATGCATTAACACCACTTAAAGGATCATAATGTTCGTAATATATGATATATGATAATATATACCTTCCACGACAGCTTCAGGTGTCAGCACTCACCTTTAGTCTCAGACATTCAACATGACATAGACATTTATGTCCACCTCGATTCACAACTTTTAATTTCTTCACAGCTTACACTCACAACTGTATCTGCATGTTGTAACTCCTCTACTGTTTATTCAAATGAAATGGAAATGGGTCAGATGCAAATTCATTTATTCCTCCACCATTCATCTTTTCTCAACTTTATCTCCACTGTACACAAAGAGTAAACAGCATTCACTCGATGTTATATACACCCGTCTCTGAATAAATTACATCCAATGCATGCAGTGGATACATGACATCAATCAAATCAGACCTATCCTGGGATGAATAAAGGTACGCATGATTGACAGCTGATCCAGCATTTTACCATCTCTTATTTTTTGTCTGCTCTCGACTTCATTTTAATTTTAAACTAAGGAAATATTACAATTTTTTGTCCTCAACCTCCTTCACAAGGACTTGGCGATAAGTGAAATCTGAATGCAACAAAGGAGACCTTCGCTGATTGTTGCACCTTGATGAAATAATTCATTAATCAAAAGGGATGTTTTTTGTTTTTTTTTATGTACAAAAGCACAGGACTATTATCTGTTCCTGCCTCAGGAAAAAAACAAACAGAAGAACCAAAGAAAAGACTGGTCACAATAATGTCATTTGAATAATAATAGCTGTATCTTTGATGTAAATAAAATGCTAATTTTGCTTAGTTAATTTCACCACTTCATTCACACTGAGTGCAAAAAACAATACAGAGGATGCTTGGTTATCTGTATTATTAATGAAACAATAAATCCCAAATATCAAGCTCAATATCTGTATTTCAATATCAGCGTGGTGCTGTTGTTCAGTAGCTATATTTAGATCCCGTCTAATTTCTGGCTCTTTCAGGACGGTTCACGTCAGGTCTTTCCTGAGTAGCATCTATGATTCAGCTTTCTGCACAGACTAAGCATTCTCTGACATAAGCCACACTGAATCCTTCAAATAATTAACATTTTGGCATGTATAACCTTATTTGCTTTCTTTTCAAGAAGGAAGATTGATACCGCTCTCATGTCCATAATCTCAATATGTAGCTGGAGACAGCAGCTGGTTAGCTTAGTTTAGCACTAAGCCTAAAAATGGGGAAATAGCTCGCTAAACTGTCGAAAGGCAGCAAAATCCCTGTTATTGGCACCTTTTAATATTTATCTACTTAATATGTTATATAGCCCATTAAATCTACACAAAGGCTTAATTGTAAAGATGATAGTTTGTTCTTTATGTTTGCTATGAGTTATATATTAGAATATTCGTTAGTGGAGACCTCAGGCCAAACAGCCAGCGGAGGATCCACGCGGTTTCTCTTCGCTGTCAAGAGATAGATCACTGTGCTGGGTCATTAAATTGGTATATGGTTGAACTCTTCGCTAGAAAGCAGATAAATATATTCCTCAAAATGGCACTATTTTTCTACCTTCAGTGACAATCTGGTTCGGATTATCCCGCAGGAAGTTTGGGAATTTTCCTTCTTGGCTGGTCTTGTGATGAGCAGTCTTTTTTCCCTCAAACCTGGCATTATAAAGTCCAGATAAAGATATTCAATAAGTCATCTTAGTAGCAGCAACACGACTGGTGCATTGCACCATGGCATGACGTAGTTTCCATCACTATTTAATGTATCCCTACTGTTTAAAAATATGTAGCACTTGACAAACATGAATAGAAACAGAAAACCCAGACAAGGACCTCTATGGAGACAGGTGGAAAACACTTTTGCCTGCAGGTTACCAAGTCAAATTAGGGGAGGAGTGATCATTAGTTTACATTAATCCAATTTAGAATTTTTGCTTTCTGTACATACAAATATTGGAAGGAAAACTTAACAATATTTGTTTAATTGTTTTACATACTTGCGTAAACACAAACAATACAAATTAACAGATTGTACATGTGTGTTTTTTGGATTCAGGATTCAATGTGTCAGTTTAAATCTGGTGCATGAAACTGGGGCAATTCTTTTTTTTTTCAGATTTTAGTTGCCAGTCCGACCTGGAGAAAATACTAAACATTTTTCATGATTTATGATTAACTGAAAAGTAATTACATCAACCTAAGTTGTCAAAATTCAAAATAATCGGCATTTCTGAACTTTGAGTCATCACTGGCTACATTTTTCCCAACTCTTGGTCTTTGTCTGCTTCTCTTTACTCCCACTCAAGCATTTATGGCATTGTTGTTTTTCACTCCCCACACATCAAATCACACTGACATGCTGTGACCGATTTGTCTTTTTACTTTCCCCAGTGAGTGAGTGTGTTTGGAGTGAGAACTGAGTTGTGTGTATGTATTCACACAAACTCAGACAACAACAGATCAACACAAAGACATATTATTTTATTTTAAATTGTTGACTGAGCCGACAGCTAATCTAGCATCTTTGTGAGTCAGACAGATCAGTACATATGCAAATGTGAGCATGCTAACATTTTAGTTTGTTGGTTTGCATTTGCTAATACACATACTAACTTGTACTTAAGTCTCCCTTGAGATAGTGAGATCCTAATCTGAATGCAGTTTATCCCATTAAATACATGTAACATAATACACAACCCTCAGAAAACAATATATCATGGAATAAAAGAACATTATGCAAAAAATAACTTAAAATATAATTGTTAATAAATAGTCAAATATATAAAAATTCAGTTAAAACAACTACACTGAAAAGAATGAAACTTAGCTCGCTAAAATGCCCCAGTGTTACCATGTTGTAGATTTGGTCATGGAAGTGCATGGGAATTTTTCCAGAAGCCAGGAGCAGAGAAAAACAAAAGTACTACCCAGTTCAAAATTGACCCGGGAAACACAGTGTGACTTAGTGTTGGAGTGGGTTTTTGTGTTTAAAACTGACAGAGATGAAATGTAGGCAGTTAGTTCATGATGGAGGGATTTGTAACTGAATTTGTTGCTCCTGTCTTATAGAGAATGAACCAAACCTATAATTAATGACGAACCTCGAACTCACAGGATGGTGAAATACCTTTAAGAGTTGTGTTGCCTGCATTTCGATGTTATACCCCCATTTTGTGTCAATATAAAAAGCCAAATATAATTTGCCAGTCCTCAGCACGACTCAATTTTATTAACAAAATTTATGACGAAAAGTATTCATTTAAAGCCCCCTACTGCTAATGCTAGGTGAAAGGAACAGACAGAGAGAGGGAGGTTGAGAGATTGGAAATGATCATTTAAACTGTTTACTGAGGAGAGTCCATCTGTTGTATTACTGCAGAGTATTGGGGACATGGACACTGAGCCTTTTCAATTAAATCTGTGATAGAGGAGAACAGCACGTGTAATCATAGTAACATACACAAAGATGGCCACAGCTGTCGCTTCAAAATGTTTACAAGATTGCACAATTAGAAAAATACAAAAATGTGATGTAACTGTTTCTTGTTTTTGCTTACTAAAACTAATTATCAAATGACTAGGATTTGGTTAATACTAATGTATGTTTGATGTTGTATGTGATAAAAGTATCACTATAAAACAGTGTTATCGGCATAAAGATGGACATTACAAGTCTTTATAGAGGAGACAACATTTTTCATAAATTCTAAGAAGAATTGGTCCAAGTAAAGAGCTTTGTGGGACGCCATATGTTCCAGGTAAAAACTTAAACACTGCTGTCTTTCCAAAAGGTAATTTTTTCATCATCTCTTTCAAACACTTTTGTTAAGTCAATGAGAAAGGATTCAGCATTAAAAACAAAGTAATTACAGTTTCTTAGGTATTTGATTTGATAGCACTCGCCACAAGAATTTATACTCTTAGGACGATGAATATCCAAATTTAATAGTGATCTATACAATAGTAGGGGTGGTGGACATGACCATCTACTGAAGACTGTAAATTTGTAACAAATACAGTTAGACACTGCTATTTATATGGACATAATTTTGCCATTGTATATCATGAAACAAATATCAAAAATGCAAGGAGCCCTTGATTTAAGAAACAAACAAAAACTGCAAACAGAAGTCGCCTTGAGTCCTGATTTTGCTGTAATATTTTGCTGATAGTACTGGACAGTCTTTCCACAAAGAATCCACAGTTTTTCACCTAACATCTTTCTCTCCTCTTCCTTTTTCTAATTTCTGTCTATGTGTTTATCTAACACACTGCTACTGTCAGAGATGCTGTTCACGCTTGGACTCCTTAATTACTTTTAAATGGCTCAATCTAATATTAGTTTAGTTTATGCCAAATATCAGATTGACCTATTTTTTTTTAATAATTTCTTTTAGCTTTCTGCTTGTTAAATTCACCTTTTTCTCTTTCATGTTTGTTACAGTGGATGGACAAGCTTCTCTAACCCTTGAGAGAACATTCTGTATTATAGGGACACAATCAGCATACTTTAAAATGTCTAGCTCATTCACTCCTATTGTACCCATTCAGCATATTTTATTTATTCTTATATTTCTTTATATTTCTTCTGGTAGAGGTGGGACTTGGGTCAAGTTTTAAAGCTGGCTGTACCAAAATCAGGGAGTGAACCTCTGTTCAGGCTTAAGGTCAAACATTACTCTACTGTCTGTCACGTTTTCAACCATAAACAAGCAGTTCTCTGCCTCCTCTGTCTCCCTGTTTGTCTCCTCAGACATCTGTGGATGTAGACATGTCTCGGCCCCCATTTGATTATTTGCATGAGAGATAACATTTGAAGGCATGTAAGTGTTTTGAGTGTCCTCCTTGTCAGTGGACCGAAAACAAAAGCAGCAATAACATGAGGTATTTCTCTATTGTAAAGTACGTTTTAAGAACTGTATTAATTGGATTGCATTTTTACTGTTTATGCAACTGCTGCGTAGATAATGATGTAAGTATACTTGGGTATGGAACATTGTTGTGATGTGAACGCTGGTCAGTGGTGAAGTGGGGAAATCATAATTGTGCAAAATACAGATTAATTGTACCTTGTGTGGTAGCGCCCTTAAACTATATGCAGCCAAGTCCGACAATCTACTTCAGAAAGTGGAGGATTTTTGTGGTCTGTCAACATCTTGGTGGAAATTTTTCTAAAAACCTTTTTCACCTTCCCTTCAGTTGAATCAGGGAATAGTGGGAAGATCGTGTCAAATTTCAGACATTTATTGGAATTAAATACATTTCATAAATTATCATTAAGTTTTGTTTTGACAACAGAATGCCCCCTGAACAATGCCACCCACAATAAGTCCAAGTGTTCCCATCACTTCACTTTATTAGGATAGTAACTTACATTCATGTCCTCGACAATTGCCCAAACCAAAACCACTGCTTCATACTAAAATTCAATGATACACATTATAAGTACTTGCCGATGTATGTCCTCAACATGAGTAATACAAGTGCACACACAGACACAGATTTGGAGAGAGAAAGAGACAGAGAGGGGAGGCATTAATTTTTGTGAGAGCACATCAGTGCTGATGCATACTGATACTTTTGTGGTAAACACAATTCAAATCAAGTAGACTTGGACATAAAAGTTAACAAAATATTCATAAAATATTCAGTGATGATAAGCCTGGATAGCTCAACGCCATTGCCAGACAGAAATGTTGGTTGTACACTATTGGTTTTGGACCATTTTGCACAATGCTTATCATTTTTCTTCCACTCTCATTATTTTAAACTTATTGTTTTCCAGTCTGATTTAATTTGGGGAAGACAAAAAAAAAAAACAATTAGGATATCTGGTTAGGTTAGGTTGTCAAAACAATTTGTTATCTCTACTTCTGTTTGAAGGCCCTGAAAGCTTTTGTATTTTCTCTACACGCTATGACACCCTGAATGAATACAGAATGTGCTGCCAGAATTACAAAAGTTTTGTTTATTTTGAGACATTTCTGCTTTTTGTCTGTGCTTTTATGTTGAAGTCGGCGGGGCTCAGATGTGAAAAGGTCATTATATGCCTTTACTTGCAGCAATCACATTTTGTGTTTAATCTATAAAACTTTCAATACAAGTTTGTACTCGGTTTGTTACTAACTATGTAAATAAAAAAATTCAAGTTTAAAAGTAATAAATGTCTGTTAAGCGACTGAGGAAGGCTGTGGCTCACTGATGAAAGGCCTCGCATTTGTTCAATTACAAACTGGTGGCGTTCTTGGGAAAAATCACAGTGGTGCACAGTTAGTGATGCCTTGCCCGTCACCCACCAGTGGTTGTTCTGCAAGAAAGGGTAGTCTTAATTCTTAAAGCAATGGCTCCTTAAGGCTAGCAACATTTTTTCATTTCGCTGACAATTGTTGCTTTCATATTGGACTTACTGTCCACTGTGCACATCAAGTCAGGAAATTGGCAACTGAGACTTGAAATGCTTCAGAAAGCCTACAGTGATGAAGTAATGAGCTGGCTGAGGTGTATTGCGTGACATTTGTGGTTCCAGAGGGGCAGAACATCACTGTCCAAGACTGAAGAAGGCGCTTCAGGTCAGGACTGTAACGAAATGAGTTTCCTTTGATATTTGCAGGGTCGTGCACCATGAATTTGTCCCCGAGGGTCAGACTGTCAGCACGGAGTTCTACTGAGGTGTCCGAGAGAAAACATTCGGTGCAAACAAACTGAACGGTGGCGCGATGGCACTTTGGTTCTCCATCATGATAATGTGCCCGCAACAACACAATCGTAGCTGCCCACCAGCCCTACTTGCTTGATTTTGCTCCTTGTAACTTTTCTTTCTTCCCCAAAAATTTGAAACAAAATTGCTGTGCTTCAGTGTTCACGTTTTAAGTCCATTATGAAATCGTAATTGCGCGCGTAACCGTGGTAAAAAAAAACCTGCGAAACTCAGGTGCTGACGTTGATCAAGTGACGTAACTTCAGATATGTACTCTCAAAGGTTATAGCGTCCCACTGCTCCTTGATGTCACGATGCTGTGTTCCATTCAGGTACATCAGCAGCTGTCCCTGAGTGTTTTGATTGCCATTCATACATATTTTAAAAAGCAAAAAGGTCCCAGGCAAAAACATTTGCATTCTCATTAGCTGATGATTAATGTAGAAGTCATGGAAAATAAAAGAGAGAATTTTGATCTTGTCAAACTTGTAATGTTACAAAAGAAACAAACTTCAGAATTTGGTCCAACTGATGACGTTGGCACTTAATGACGCAATCCTGGAGTGTCGACGCAATCCTTCAAAACATAAAATGCTCGTTGGGCTTGGAAGTAACGTTAATATTACTTCAGACATGTTAGCATTAAAGAGTATAACACTACAGCTAATGCACACTGTGTCAACGTGTGAATAAATCCAAAACTTAATAGACCTGTTCTCTGGATCTGGTTCCTAAGTTGTTTGGACAACAACTGCTTTAGCAAAATTGTTATATATATTTTTGCCTTGTTGTGTGAAGCTTGGACTGTTTTTCTAGCTCTCAGCTTCAAAACTTAAAACCAACATCTTTCCCTCTTTTCCTTTTACAGCATATCAGGTCAGATGCCACTGGGCAAAAAAGTAAAGAAGATGAATCTTCACTTTCTTTATCAACAGCAGCTCAGGCATAAATGTTGGGGATATTTGGTGATAGCGGGCTCAGACAGGCACATAACAGTATATTCACGTGTGTTATCCTCCTCCAGAGGATCTATCCTTATAAGTTGGAGGGGCTTAAAGCTGCTGACTCTCTTCCTCGGCCCCGGAGGCTCGCTGCGATGGAGTCGTGTTCTGTTGCTGTTTGAATAGCAGCAGGCAGAAAATAGAAACCTGGATGACTCTGCTCCCTCACCCTTCAGTCCAGCTGTTCATTGGGCACCTGTTGACTTGAGATTGTTATGCATTTTGGCTCCGTGCCCTTTCACTGATGTCTCTCTTTCTTTACCCCACGGCCTCCCCCTTGTGTTCCAGCAGACATAACCCCGCTTCCCTCAGTGGCAGCAGCCAAATCACCTCGCAGGACACTTGGCAGCAGCCGTCAGGCAAAGAGGTGCATGCTTGCCCTCCTTCTTTGCCAAGGCCTCATCATCAAGAGCTCATCAGACACCATAGGTGGATCCTAATATGCTGAGGAAGTACGGGCTCACGGACTGAGTGGTTTCCTCTGCTATTTCTTGTAACTCCACACGTGTAAATTATTCAAATAGGTAAAAAAAATGTTTAAAAAAAAAAATCACACTTCAGCTTGCGTACTTGCAGCATCTTTTAAGATTGTATTTTTACGGTGTATTTAAAGTGTTGGAAGGCGTCTTTAGCAACCAAAATTGACTGCAAAGTGATGCATAGTAGCAGTGGAAGGGTTTAAATCTCCTGCACAGCAGAGACGGGAGAAATCTGTGTAGGGTAATTACTGTACTTATCAGAGTTGTTACTGTGACGTGTGTCACACACTCTGGACCATACTCAACTCTGGATGGCAGCTGATTCACATTTGGAACAGATCCCTCCAGTTCTGGATGAAAAAGGGCCGCAGAGTGTTCCATGTGTTTAGTCCCTGGCGTGATATTGGCTGAATGTCGGGGTTACAAGCACCATGAGAAAGTGTTTCTGGTTACAGCTTCTGTTTCTGCCTCCCCCACTGGCAGGACACAACGGACCTGGCTTATCCCGCCGAGCTTAACACACTGCACACACACTGGCTGCTTCTTATCTGAGGCTTGCAGCACCACAGGCCTCATCCACACATGGCATACCACCGATGCACACAGACCACTAATAATGTCTGTATGTCGATATTCTGTGTGTATGTGCGTGTGTGTGTGTGTGTGTGTGTGTGTTTGTGTGTGTGTGTGTGTGGGCCTCTGTTTACACATATGTTCTGTCAATCGGGAAAATTTACATTTCATTTACATTTGTCAATCCACAATCAAATTATTCGCTCCATGAATTTTATGGTATCTATATTCATAGCGAATATGTGTAATTTCAAATTTAACATGATGGATTAGAAATGTAAAATTTTCCCAGACATTTGCTGATATACAGTATTTATCTAAATTCAAATGTTTTCTAATTTATTTCAGTTTGCCGGCTGCTCTCAGGGTAGACGGGTTCCTTTCTCGAGTGCAGAAGTTTAAAAGTTGTAAATTTCCAAATGACCCAAATTCACTGCATTGTCATTGCATCCTCATCGTTGTAGACCCGAGGTTAATTTGGAAACTATTGGGACAGCCTTTAACCAATCAGCATTGACAACCACAACCTGTATTTTGTGCACAGAAACCTTACCACCAATGCCAGTGTTAAAACTACTTCAGCATCATCGCACTGAGCCACCCTCACTGGTCATTGATTGGTCCGCCCTTCAGAGTGGCTTATAAAACTTAATGCAAACAGGGTTTTCAGACTGCAATCACACCAAAGGCTGTGAGCATTAGTCAGGTGTAGCCAGGCCACTCGGATTTTAAAGTGACCCTTATAGGGCCTCAGAGGAAACCATGTATTGGGACTGTTTGGAACTCTGTCATTGATATCGTCACTCTACTGTTCACTCTGCTTTACATTCATTGAACTGGCAAAACACACGGTGGCTTTTATTGTGAAGCAGTCACTGGAAAGCCCTAACAACCTGGGTTTTTCTATTGTTTATCGTAAAATGATATTTTATTGTTTCATATCAGTCACAATAACAAAGAAAACTGACGTATATATACCATATTTACAATATATAGTAGGGCTGTCACTTTTTCCCAAAAGTTACATTCAAATGAGTATCGAATGACGTGCAATTTGTTCGAATGAATTAGTATATACAACAATTCAAATATAGAAGCATAAATACAGCTACCTAAATACAATCTCTACATTTATACATATATACCTAAAATATTTTATTTAAAAAAATATGTACATAATGAAACAATTGCGTTGTTCCAAATGACATACTTCCCTTTGTACACTAACAAATAGCACATATAGTGTATAGTGTACTTGTAGTGCACTGAATGTTTCTGTACTGAATGTGCACTGTCACTTGACAGTGTGAACGCACTTATTCACTCAAATTAGTGAGTGTTATTACGCAATTTGGAACAGAGCAAATACCTACACTTCCATACAGTACATGTACTGATGAACCTTTAGTACTAGTTACAGTAGTTACTACTAATTATGAAAGTATGCCGACTGTCCGTTCTGAGACACACAAAGGAACCTGCTATTGTACATGTGCATACTGTAGGAAAGAAATGTTTGAGATCTGCAATTATAAGTCAATTAACCACTTAGTCAATTATTCAGGCAACTGAATAACTGTTCCAGATAGTTTGAGCAGGTACTGATAGTGACTGTTAATCAGAAATCTAACTTTCCCCGGGGCCAGCCATTGTGTGCCACGCACTGTATAAAGTCAGGTAATGGTTGCTCACGGTTACAGTGGTGGTTAAAACAGCACGAGTTTGCTTGGCCATACTGCAAACACATACACTGGTTGCTTCTCTGTAACAAAGTAGCTGTTAAATTAGTGTTTACTGTGGTTTTAAACTTCAGGTGTTGCACAATCAACCAGCATTAATAGTTATAACAGGATGTCACAGTTGGTTGGTGGTCTTTGTCAACAGATGCAGGCATGAACTATAAATGAAGCATTTCACCTTAAGTCACCGCTAAATTGGCAAGTGTGGATTTCTATGCAAGAACTTGTAGTGAAAAAGCCCAAAAAGCATCAAACTAATGATTAATAATGTGCTGATTTTAGGTGACGATGGGTTGCAATTTACAGTCATTAAACTGGGACTAATCTTCTAATTAAAGTATACAAAGAATGAGATTACTTTTTTCTTGTGTTAAAAAAATGCTTATGATTTCAGCTGTCTCAGTATGTTTATCACAAAATCAAAACGGACAATTTTGAAAAACGTATGAATATAATTTCCATCCCAGCATATGAAATTTCATGACCAGTTGCAGCGCGCGCAGATAAACACAGTGTGCCTCTGTGACGCCTCTGTAGATTAAATCTTTTGAAAGAACCAATGGATTATGGGAATTTATCGCCTGCTGGTAACTGGATGAGACAGATAGGTCATGAAAATGACAAATTACAGCGAGATGGAAAGTAATCAGTGGTCTGCTTTGTTTTTTGTTCCTGTAAATGGCTTTTTTTGTGATGTCAAAATTACAAGTAATTATCCTATTGTTTATGAGTATATTACATGTCACCAAACCTATGATATAATGTGTGTTAGCTCCAAAATAATGTCCATGTCGCTGTATTTTGTAGTGTGTGTCTGGATGATCCATGTCCTTGCACAAAAAACCTACCTTAGTTCACAAGTCAGTGTCACATTGATGAACATTTCATAATTATCCCTAATAGGTATTTAGGAGAACTTACTCTGGATCTAATATCATTTCATTTCATATGATAAATTAGGGTGTTTGAGCATGCTATGGAGAGATTATGTTTTGGTGGAGATATATGAGCTAAAGTCCTTTCATAAGACTGCACCCCCATTATCACTCCAACTAAAGGCTGATTATATTTCACTCATCTCTGAAGGTCAGAAGATGCATTTTCTCATGTCTACATCTCCCCAGAGGCTTTTACAGGGTGTCACAGCGTGCATGAGGTTTTGTTCTAGTGGAGAACAAAGGGAGGTAAGGAAAAGGAAAAGATTTCTTCAAAGTAGTGTAGGAGGAAAATCGTAATGATGGCTGCACCACAGAAAGACGGGACAGAGCTGAGCACCGTTTCACTCCAGGGACATGTCCAAGAGAAACCCTCGAAGTCGCAACAAGGGCAACCCTTTGATCCCGTCGCATATATAAAAGTCACCTCATCAAACTCCGCCACATTAACAGGAAATCTCAACACACGTCTGAATGTAAAGTTTCCCAAACTTTGTTTAGGTGCCTTTAGTGTACTGCTCTATGTGTCCCTGAAAAGACCTGCAAGTTTAATTTGCTGCTCTGCTGCTGATGAGGCACTATTATTTTCTGTTTTAATAAAAGCCTCGGTTTTATTCACTATTTAAGTGAAGTCATGTTTGTCTTTCTGAACTGCGGCCAATGTGTCCACAAGTACAATAAAAAAAAAAAAAACTAAAATTGAAATTGAAATTCTGAACCCAAACATGTTGTTGTCAGTGTCTTTGATATTTTAATAAAAACGAATGCTAAGATGTGATATGTAAAGAATACATGTCAAAGAAGCACATACAAAATAAAGTGAGAAACATTACTCAAAAATGTCATTCAAAAAACAATATCTAGCCTACTTAAAGTTAACTAACATTAGCGACAGATAGCTACCACCGCAAGAAGGCTAAACTTGTAGTAGCACAATCCTGCATGTATATGCAAACACAAACATTTTATATTATCACTTATGAGTTGAAATGGAAAATAACCCATGAAAGTTGCATTTTTCTACATCAAGCAACATGAAAATGTGTATGCTAAGCATACTTTTAATTTGAATGACCTTAGGACCAAAGATTCTGGTACCTGAATTACATTTTATGAAAATAAAAGACATTTTTGGAGTCAAATTTTGTTAAACGTAAGTCTAGCAGTAACGCTCTTTTATCTCTGTTGTTCAATGCTCCACTGAGTCACAACTTTGTCTTCAGTTTAATACTTGGAAGGCAGTTTATGGTTTTTGAGCTTTATTGTCTGACTAGAGTTGTGAGTGGGGACCAAAACAGTAACATTGGGGGCCACAAAATCAAAACAATGAGCTAAAAGATGCTAAAAAGATCCATCGAACTAGCCATAGAATTTAAATATATTTTTGGTGATTGCTTTTAAGTTTTTGTTTACATTTCTTACTGTTGTGTAAATGAGTGTGGGCGATTAATGCTAAGGTATTTCTGGTGTTGTCAGGTAGTAAGTTAGTTAATCGTTCAGTCCACAGACACACCTTAGACTATTTTTGTTAGCCTCTCAAGAAGCATAGTCGTGACATCATGGCACTTTGTATTGTATGCCACCCCATCTACCCTTCACTTCCATTAGCACCGGCCTTACATGGGCCCCACGCTGTAACCCATCCACCCAGGATTTTGGAAAAGTCACGCAGTAGCCATTGAAGGGCTAAAACTGAGATTATCCCTTCCTCTTTAAGTCTTGGGTAGGATATCACACTGAAGCTCTCGACCTCGACAACCTTGTATGAAAGGGAAGTGTCTATTCATTGTAGCTCTGTCTCCGTGGGTCTACCAAAGTCTGAGTGGCTGACTGATGAGCAAACTATCTTCTGTAGGCTTAAACTCCCTAGATTCTTATACATAAAGTTCACAAAACAAACCAAAATCACTAACCGTGATGAGAGTGGACAACCAAGTGGTGAAGAAATGGTGGAAAACCTAAAAGGGCTTTATTAGCTGTTTTTTTTTCTCCATTAGTCTTTTAATCTTTCTCTACACCTGTTCAACAACTGTTTTTTAACTTTCTGATTTCACTCTGGGAAGATCACAGGTTGGGTTTATTAGTTCCCTTTTATCCTCTCTCCCTCTTTGCTCTCCCAACTTCCCTGTGTGTGTGTTCATTTCATTTCATGACTTTCCCCTTGGCTATTCGTGTCAAGGTGGAAGAATATAGCACGGATATCTTTATATCCACGTGTCACATTTCACTCGACCAAAAGGAAATAAGGCTGATACTTGCATGCCGAGCACTTCAGACACCTTGATCTTTCGGGCTCAATTTCCGGGAATCATCTCCTCTTTATTTTCTCATGAAACAGCCAGCTCAATGGCAACAGCCTTTCCTTCATTTTTTTTTCTCAGAGTTGTTTTATTCTATTAACTCCTTTGTACTGATTGATCCCCACAAGCTGCGGATTAATGGACGCTGATTGAGCCGCGCTTTCTTAGTGTCTTTTAATAATCGACACTCTGCAGGTGTAGCAGTTACTTCAAAGGAGAATTTTACACTGGAAAGCAGACGGATTGGATGCGGGCGATAAACAGAGTGATTGGGAATGTATGATTGTTTGCTCCATCGCTAGTGATTAAGATTACTGTGAAACCGTTCAGTCATTGTTGGTAAAATCCTATTCAAATTTCATGTAATTTAGCAATAGTACCATCCTGTCGGGGAATCATATTTATTTAAATTGTACGGCTTACATTTGACTGGTATTTTTTGTTATTTGGATTGCCTTCATATGGCCAAGTGAAGGGACCTTGACGAACCATCTTTGAACAGTGTTAGCAAATATTGTTCAGTGAAATGACTTTCTGTTTGTATGAAGTGCCTCCATTGTGCCACTGAAGGTTGTGCTCTCACATCTCACGCATACATACTGTGTAGTATGTATGTACTTTTGATGATATGTGGGCAATTCAGCTTTTTAGTGGCCAGTCAGACGTCATTCTGAGTGCGCAAGGTCAGGCTTTCATTATGCACAATGACAGACAGGCTTTCGTTATTTTTTGTTTTTGTGTCGGTAGTGTTGGTGCGTGTGATGTAGGCCTGCCTCTAGTGGAACAATGTTGCCTGGACAGCATTCGAGGAATTTCCGTCACAGTGCTTTTAAAATATTAACGCCAAATTGCTTTTTTTATCTCATTGAAACAGGCAAAAATTGCTCTTTAGTTTTAAATTCAAAGTATGACTTAAAGAATAATTCTGATTTATTTCAACCTGGCGTATTCCTTATTAATTTGGCTATTTCATGTCGTTTTCACTTTGCACTCTGAATCTCTATCTGTTATAGAAATTCAGGGAAACAAGGAATCGCACAAAACAGCCAAAAACACAACCTTTTGCTTGCAAATGTGAGGTCGACTTTCTGGAAACTCAGAAGGTTATGAAGACAATAAGCAAAATCCATTGAAGTTTAATGGTCAGTCGTGTTTATTTAAACAGGAGAACACAGATGAAGGCAGTCTTTCTGAGAAACTGGTGGCGTCCCGATGCTCACTTCCCTGCGACAGACTGTGGAGGAAAACTTTTGCTGCAAATAACTCGACCTGTTATTGCTAGACTCGGAAAGTCTGACTCAGTCTACATTAAAATTACTTCCTGTCTATTTGGGTTCCTGTTAGGTTTAGTTGGACTGAATGTTTAATACCAATGTGAATCCAGCCACACTTGATATGTTATAATCATCGTGGGGCTAAATAGGTTTTGGAGGCGAGACAGAGAGAAAGAACATCTCCTGTCCTCGTGTTGATAATTTTTGGCACATCATGCTGCTGTTTGTGGTAATATTCTCTCTCTTTTTCAAATTTTTAAACTTCATACTTGGATTGAACATTTGTCCTTCAATAGTGGTTGTTTATATAACAGAGTGTTTTAGCATCTTTTAGCCTACTGTTTTGGTTCAGGTTCACTACGCTTATAAACCTTGTTTCTAGCTATTTGCTCGGATAAAACAACTGTATACTTTAGTGACTATAGCTGGTGAAGCAAGTAGCTGTAGCAAAAGGTTTCCAATTCCTCACAATTTCACCCGTTAACTGGTAATAACTAATTTGGCATAATACAGTTTCTGAAATGTAAACAAGTATAGGAAAAAAAACATATGGCTCAGTTTGCAGCCCACAACGAAACTCTGTCCACACATGTACTGCAGCAGGATACTAATTCAGTGATAGTTGTCTGTACATTTAGTGGTACATCACTTTAAGAAACGCTTTATCATTTTCAAACTTAATTTTCCAAAATAAAAACTGTAAACAGGTGTCGTGTTTCAGCACCAAAGTGCAAGTCTGTATCCACGAAAACACTTCACTTCCTGTTTCTTGTAAAAGTGTTAAAAAACAAAGCGCAATGATGAGAACGATGATTGATAATAGCCATAGACTGTTAATAAAAATAGACGTAGCTGAAAGGTAAGGTCAATACAGAAGTGCCATAAAATACAATACCACCGATAGCCACTAGGGACTGACTTCAAAAAGCCTGTGGCTTCATAGACTCCGCTTCAAATTCTCTCATGAAGTCAACACATATTTTTCACAAGTCATTACGCCATCATTTGCTAAATCCACTCTGGTGCTCTGGTGGTCCATCTAAAACGAACTATGTAATCAATTACTTATTAGGCCTCAAAGAGAGTATTTGATTTGATTGACACTTATTGGATGCAGTCAGTTTTCCAGTATAGGTGTGTGGGCACAGTGTCCTCAGGTTCTCAGTCAGATCGAGTCACATCCACCCTGGCTCTTCAACAATTAATCCGAATATGGTCACCTCTGGCTCCAACAATACAATGGGAACGTCTGAAATGCTGAACTCGAACCTTCGAAAAAGCAGTTCATGCTAGGTTGCAGCTTGATAACTTTTTTTTTTCTTTTTTTTTTTTAACCTTTTCTCATAATCTCATAATGTAAAATACATTTTCTGTTTTTATGAGAAACAGAAAATGTATTTTACATTTTACAGGGTATTGAACTAACACATTTGTTCTACACTTTGCATTCACACTGCAGAGGATTCAGCTCTGACTCTCCACGGGCTTCAGTGGAGGGAACAGAGCCACCGTTTGATTCGGTAATGAAAGGTAAAAAAAAGTTAATGTTCCTCATTCCTGAGGGTTTAGCTTCACCATCAACCCCTAGCGAATAATTACAGAGATCATCGTGTGCATCCCATTCCTCGCTTTAACTACACAACAAAGCCTGTGATCAATACCAGTTACACATGTAGCTGTAAAAGCTCACAAGTGACTGCATCCACTTGTTTACCACTTCCTTCATCAGTTTACAACAGGTTGTAATCATTGTATAATGTCAAGGCTCTTCTCACAATAGCCCTCGAGCATTCACTTTGGAATAATGTCTTGTTATTATGTGACTCCTTTCATTAACGCTGTCTGCAGCTTTATCGTAGAGGGAAGAAAATATACAGTATGTTTGTACAGATTCTCCGACCCTTACTTAACTGTGCTGCAGTGTTCCCTCTTTGCTCGTATATTTGTTTACTACGTTAATTTTTTTTTTCTTTTAGCACGTCTTAATGTATAGAAAAAAGGAAATGTATTAGTTGCAAAACAAGAAAAGCTACGGATGTTAACCATTATTCCACTGCAGAGGTATGTTTTTCATGACAAAACGAATCCATGCCGCCTCTGCAAGCTGCGTGCATATGAATTAATGACATTTTTCCACAAGAACTGATGGCATTTCCAATTAATTATGTTGGTATTAAGGTACGTGTGGTGTGTAGCTTACATGTCCTAGTGTGCTTGCAGAACCGTAACCCTAATTAAGCTCTTTCCATAGATGACCTTGCTGCTCTCTGACTTGGCACACAATACTATGTTTCTCACTGATAATAATACCTTTGTGCTGTCGTGATGAATTTAATACTACCCGTCAAAAAGCTTCCAGACTATCACAGAAGGTGATCGTTACTGAGAGGAAGCTTCTGAACAATGGACAAAACATTAGTGAAGACAGGAAGAACAATGGGTCAGAGTAGCAGCAGAACTCCGATGGCCTCAGTTCTCTCTCGCTTTTCCTTTCAAATTAAGCTATTTAAGACAAAATTGTGCAAAGAAACCAATACATTTTCATATATATTGATCAACTGTGATGCTCTCAAAGTATTCCCAAGTGGCAACCAACAGTGACATCACCCATTGGTTTTCAAACAGCTGTTATGAAGCCTTGAGTTTGGATTTCGGCCACCACCAACTTTCTAGTTTCGTTGCGGTTTGCAGCCGGTAGTGACTATATTTGGACGAGCTGGGAGGGAGTGAGCGGTGGATCTGACTGTAACCCGACGACATCACGTCCCGCTCACCGATAGCCATAACCTGGCTGCACCTGTCAATCAAACAGACCCCCCCCCCCCCAAAAAAAAACAAAAAAAAAACAGCTTTTTGAAGCTTATTTTCGAATAAATGACAGGATTATTTTCAGATGGACTGCGAGAAAACTAATAAGGAGTGACTTCAGCTAACGACACCAAATAACTTGTGGAAAAAATTTACTGACTTAGTATTTTATGAGAAGTTGAATGGGAGTCTTTGGCTGGCGCCGGAGGCTTTTTGGAGCCGACCTCTGGTGGCACTCAGTGGTATCGCAGCTTAAGGCACTTCTGCATCGGCCTCATTTTTCAGACCTAAAAGCTATACGTCCACTTTTATGGACGTTTATGGGCAATTTCCACAGTGCAGGGAATTTTGGTTCTGACTGATAATGAGTGCTGGTAATGGGACTCAAAATGCTCCATGTACAATATTAAACATGGAAATTACATATAATTTTTATATTATATACAGTGTATATATATGCAGTGTTGAAATTATAATTACATATAATTTCAACACTGTATTTATGAGCTAATCCAGTAACACGAACAGTCTGTATTTTGGTTGAAAGCGAAGGGAAACAGCCAGACTTCTGAGGTTACAGCCAAATTCTGTAATTATGTTTGCAAGCTATACAAACAACACTTTGCAAGTAAAATCCAGTTCCTTGCTTGCTAGCATCGGCTTTTGAAGTGGCGCCTTTACAAACTTAAAAAGCAACTCAACATCATACATTTTAATAACTAAATGTAACATCTAATAGTCATTATGAATTCATAGAATTGTAAATACCGAAGCATGTTTTTTTATTTATTTAACCAGACAAAAACTGCGAGCATTGGCAGTGCCAGTATATGTTAATTTTAAATTAAAAGAAATTAGATTCAGTGTGAGGTTACACATTAACATCACATTGGGTCCTTCAAAATGCTGAGTATTGCAATGGAAGAAATGGCTTCGACTGCAAGTGAAAATTGGAAAACAGTGTACAATACTGTAGCTGAGGTGTCATTATAGTTTACATTTCCTCATACAAAATGGAGGAGGAGAATCCCTGAATATGTTTTCTCCTTACATTCTCACCTCTGTGATTTCTCTGGTATTCAATGTCTCATGGAGCGTTACAACAAGTGACAGAGAAAAGAGAAGCTGTCCTGACAGGAAGCAGCTTCATTTTACCACCAGATCAATAAGGCACCGCAGATGACCTCATTAATAACACCAGGAAGAAAACGCCTGCGACAGTTCACGGTTCAAAGTGTGCCCAAACCTCCTTTATTCTTGCAACAATCAAATTTGTAAGGAACGTTTTCTACATCAGTTGACAGGATTAAATCAGCCTTCATGTTCATCAGATAACTGACGACTACAATTTTCTGAAGATGCTTTTCCTTCAGCCAGTTGTTGCAGACTGTGTAAGCAAGGATCTTGTTAAAACTCAGGGTACAAAAAAATAAGCAAACTGATTGGCATTTTGAAAAGGTTTTGAGAAAATACTTCATTAAAATGAATAGCAAATTGGAAATTCCTCAATTCTAAGTTGCAGATTTAATTGATATAGATATACGATGAATTTAATTACCAGGGTCCTGAAGGTTAGAACCAAATCTATACATAGAGATGGGAGAGAAATTAAAGCAAGCTGATGTAATTTGTAGAGTTTGACATGTTCATTCTTGGCCTTGGAACCAGCAGTTGATCAACCAACTCAACGGCTAATTTGATTCACTCTCTTCATTCCTTCATTATTTTCATTCATTAATCTCTTTTTTAACTCATTCTTTACCTTATCTCAGTTCGAGTCTCTGAAGAAATCAGATATTTAGAATGTCAGCAAATATTGTTTTGTCAGTTGCTGTTATAAAGGCTACGAATGAAGACTTAATTTAAACTTTTAAACATGCAAAAGAAGTCCGAAAGATAACGGTGGGAAGTTTGATCATCTATGATTGAAAGCTCAGGAACAACTGGAAGGAAGAAGGTTTCTGAGTGTCACACATTCAATAACAAATACCGTTATAACTACAACTATATTGTACTTCATCAGTTTGGTATAGTTCCGAATTTTTTCGAACAGTTTCCATTTCAGTTCTTACTAACTCCTCATTATGGGGCTGGTTTTTAAAATTTCCCTCTGGCCTGTTGATGGGCACCAGAAGGTTTGTGTTTCAAAATTCTCCTAAGTGTCCGTCATTCACAGAGTCCAGCGTTGCTCAGTTTTGCCTCGTAGTTACAGAGCTGTTACTGATTAATTACAGGGTTGTCTTTTCAGGTGGAAATTTCAATAATAGCCAAGAGCTTCAGGGCTTACGTGCTTATGAATTCAACTTTCCTTCAATACGGGGGAATTTTTTGGAATACATTTTTTAAAAAAATATGACCTAATTTCACTTTAATCCTCCTATTAAACGGCTGTCCAAATACGAATTGTTACATTTTGTGGGCTGGCAACTGGTTAAATTCAAACAAGACAAAGCCTCACCGTGGCAGACGTGTATCACAGCCAAGTTAACTGCAGTAATACATTTGTTATTGTTTTGTGGGACTTCACGATCTGGAGTTATTTAAAATGAACATTTTCTCAATAACCTCTGATGATGTATCCATCCACTCGGTTTCAATTAATATGTCATTATCCCATCTCCTATAATGTGAAACAACATTCCTCAAACAAAACCAGTACTACATTTGAGAGGCGAGTTCAGTGAGCATCTTAACGAACACCTCATATCTTTTAGCTGCCTTGACTGTCCTTGAGTGTAATAAACTGAATTACACAGCATGTTTCATATTTGCATCTTAAAAAGAAAAAAAAAAAAAAAAAAAATTTGTTATGCAACACAAGTGATCAACATGCAGACACATGACACAGTAGAACACAAGATGTCCAGCTAGATTTGAACAAATTGACACAGGAACGACAGCAACAACAACAAAACTATCAAAAGTAAAACGGCTAAATCAACGGTTAAAAAAAAAAAAAAAGAAGATGAAAGCTATTGCAAAGAGGGTGTGGACGGTGGCACCAAAAGAAGAAATATAATAATAAATAATTCAAACAGAATATTCAGAAGTATTAAACAAATAGGGTAAAATAATATGAAAATGAATAATGTTGCTTCAAGATTTATAAAATGGGATATTTGCATCTTTTACAGGTTGTCATTCTGCTTCTGATTTCTTTTGTTGTAAATGTAAGAGAATCTTGTGCTACATTCTTTTTGTGTTAAAGATGCAATACATAGAATGAATGATGATTACTATTTTAAAATCTTTATAAGAAAGAGTTAAAAGCAGTTTAACCCCAAATGAACCCAAAGCACAAAGCTATTTCTGACCCTTTGAATCTTTCGGTCACATTTTCAGAATCTCATAACCCTAATGTCTTGCTGATAACCTAAATGTATGTGTGTGTACCGGGATGTGCGGCAGTCATCTGCAGCGTGTTCTTGTTTGTTTTGCAACATATTTTCTTTCTGTGTTTCTCTGTGGGGAGCTGGGAACAGTTCCCATTAAGCAAACTGCGATGTCCGCCCAACCTTCGCCCGGTGTGATCCGACAGTAATAAGCTCAGCATCTGTCTACCATCAGCCTCCCCCTCCCCTCCAGTCATCTTCCGTCTCCTCCACCGCTCGCCTGCTGTGTGCTCATCTTTCAATAGGCTCAGTCCACCTCTCGCATATGTTGCCATTATGCCTAACAGCCTCGAATTCGCAATTTCATTCCGATGGGTAATCTATTTATCTGGGCGAGGATGAAGACTTGCTGGATGTTTATGAGATTTCCTCCCGCCTGGGTTGACGACAACAATGTTCTGCCGTAATATAACATCTGCAAGTCCATAATTGAGGAGCATCACGCTGCGTGTCAACAGATTTCAGAGTGTGTTTATGCAAAGATTCTCAAGAACGTGCAATGATTCACAGTCATCCACAGCATCAAGGAGTTACTGCTCTAATAGGGTCCCACGAAGACTTTTAATCTCTGAAAGAGCTTGAACTTTAAAGAGCCCTGCTGCTTCAGCAGGCGAAAAGAGTGCACGATGTACTTGAAATGTCCTTTCAGCTGCTGCTTATTGCTAAAGTACCGGAAAGCATAAACACAAAATATGCTTGTAATAAGTAATTCAATTTTACCACACCAATTCTAAATCTCTGATTGCAAAGCCTTTAATTTAAGTGTGTGTTTACCATGATTACCCATGAGGGTTCAGGCTACTCTTTCTGAACTTTTCTATTTCACAGTGGGCTGTTTCTCTTTTTTTGTTTTTTGTTGTTTATTTGTAACGACTGTCATACATTTTAAATTTGGCCGTGGCTCTCTTCAAAAACAGACTTTCATCTCGATGTGGGGACCCTTCTTAACTAAAGACTATGAGAGGAGAAGGAAGCTGCTGGCTGAGAGACGAATTGCTTCTTCAATAAAACCAACCTTCAGAGCACATTTCATGTGAGTTAAAACAGTTTAGACTGTTCCAAGGGCAAACAAACGTCAGAGCTTTGGACCAAATGATAGACAGTCTTTGGAGTTCAGGACAAAACCGAGAAGAATATGATGGGCTCACCAAATGCAAGTCAGTCAGCTTTCAGAAAGTAAACTAAGCCACCTTAAATAGAAAATCCAGAAAGCAGTACCCCCACTTACCTATGGTAAGTCCATGAAGCTCCAGACTTCAGATGACAATTGAATACCGCATATACTGCCCAGTAATGTGCCAGTCTGTCTCTCAATATGTCGGAACTTTTGTAGTCTGTCTGTAGCCCCAAACCCTGAAAACATAAATCTTTCAAGGCGCCCCACAATGATGTAATTATTTTTTTAAAATGCAAAAAGTCTCCCCAAAACAGCTGGTCAGTAATATATAGTAAATTATAGTAATTATAGTCAATTTTATTCAAAAAGGATAAAGTGGTGCAATTGTATGGGACTATTTTCAGCTGCAGATTTTGTGACTACATGATAAATGGAGTCAAAAAAGCAGTGTGCATGTTCATTGTAATGTTCATCTGTGTCAGGTCGTGCAATGATGTGGTTCATGGAAATATTGTTTGTTGGTTTGACCTACCAACAATAGCTAACTCACACCAGGGACTAAAAGTCAGGATATATGAAGGGCAATCGAGAGTGTTCCAGTTTCATGTGAACAGAGTCCAGCACCATGACGTGCACGAAGCATTTGTAAACTATAACCTTCATGAAGTATTCCAAGTTACGTTGCTTGATCAACATCAGCACCTGAGTTACACACATTTTTGTGATCACTGGTACGTACATGCGCATTTGTAATTTGGTTGGATCGGAAGCTAGAGCAGAAACAGGACATCAAATCGGGTCAGTTTTAGCCAAATATTTTCCCACAGACACCTCCGAACATCACAGTAAAACTCGGTGTTGACAGTCTGACTCTGGGGGACAAATTCATGGTGCACAGTCCTGCGAATGTCAAAGAAAACCAGCCTTCCTGACCCGACACACCTTCCTCGGTCGTGGACAGTGACGTCCTGCCCCTCTTGAAACATGTATGCCACTCAAAACAGCTAACTCGGCTCATTGCTGATTTGTCATAGGCTTTCTGCATTTCAAGGATCTTCATTGTCGATTTCCCGAGTTTGACACAAAATTTGTTCCCTGCTCCAGTCCATGGTGAAATCACAAATGTACACATACACACAAACACATCTGTAACTCAGGTGCCGATTCTGATCAAGTGACGTAACCTGGAATACGTACTTCCCCCATGGTCCATACATGTCATGGTACTGCAATCAGTTTGTGTAAAACAGGAACAGTTTTAGAACTTTTTTATTGACTCACTGCAGCTTCAATTTTGACTGTTTTGTTGTTTTTGTTATTAAATATTTTTTTTTCTTTTAAAAGAAGCTTCTCCAAAATTGGTGGATCAGCCCCACAAAGGTTCATGTAATCATAGTTTTGCATGGGGTAGATCTGTTTTGTAAATGCATACTTTTCTGTTCAAACACAAAGTCGTAGATGGAGCTGCAAAGTAAGACTTGCAGCTTTAATCGCGTGAATGTCCTGCAGATTACTGGTGTTGGTATTTGAGTAGTTTTTGGTGTCAGAATCTAGACTGATTTCAGTAAACTGAGGTACCATTATTACAAATTGAGATGTTCTTATTTCTACTTTGGTGACTGTGGCTCAATCGAATGTATTCACATTTTCAATTCAACAAGTTTTCAGCCTTTTAACAATCTTCTTTTTTTTTTGCATCATAATATGTTTCTACAATATGAACATATAATATATCAGTGTGATGTGTGTAACATTTTAGACTAATTGAATAATAATAAAAAAAAAGGCTTGTCGAGGTGAATGGTTTCCTTCCCTCCAGGACATTCATCTAAATTATTATTCCTTGTTTCTGTATTATTCAAATGAGATACTCACAGTGAGACTCAAGATTAGTGAGTGCTTTGGGGATTTCTGAATTGTATGTGTGTGGGCGTATGTGTGTGTCCTTACCCCGTGGAAAGCCCTCCATTTTTATTTGTAGACATGACACACTAATTGCAACCGCGGCCTTCTCAGAGCAGCAGTCTCACAGCAAAATTAGTCTGAGAACCATCGGTAAGAGACATTTAATCTCAGGCCCTGATGGATGCTGAGCATTAAAATATTCAGCCCTATTAATCATCAGGATCTAACCCTGTGGCTGCTCCTTCTTGGCTCCCACTGGTTGTTTTAGACATTTATTTCTCAAGTTGCAGGTTTTAAATTCCCTTCCAGATTGTGTCTATCCACTTCAAAAGTCTTCATTATTCCCCTTCTACTCTGGCTGCTTTTTCCATTCGTCTTTCACTCCCCACTTTGCCTGCTAGTTTGTGTGTGAGAGTGTTTTATGAGGTGAAAAGGTCTGTGCAACGGGCTGCGGTCAGCTCAGACATCATTTGTCTTCTACCCGATTGGCCAGAGCCCCATCTATCACTGCTTCCTTTCTGGAGCCCCATAATGTCAAAAGCATCTGAGGGCAAGAAAGTGTCTGTTTGAGTGTGTGTTTGTTCACACGCACTTTCTGCATTGCTCCAGTATATCAAAAAACCTCAGGATTGGTTCAACCGTCAGTAGAGAAAAGCACTACGGCAAACCGCTGATCTTTCCCGGACGGTCTTGAGTTCACTTCTATGCCCTCTAAAGCTTAACCTTGTTTCCCCACCTCCCACTGCTTATATGGGCCTTAGCGGACTCATATTCACCTTGACAGAAGTTTGAACTTCTTTGTAACTTTTCTGGATACAGCAGTTTGGGACTGGCAGGTCATTTTACGCCTTAGGCCCAGACTGAAATATCACAGCGATCACAAAGATTTATTTGCCATAAACCTTTCTTCAAACATTCATGGCCTCCAGTTCATAACTTCAAGTTTTTATTTCAGCGTGTAAAGATTGAAACTCAACTGAAGGGACCAGAAGAATATTGATTTTTTTTTTTTTTTAAGTTTCCTTCATAATGTACTGTACAGTGTTCTAATGACTTTGGTGAGTGGCGGTGTCTTTTGCCACCATGAGTTTGACAGTTTCAACAATGGATGGATAGCCATGAAATATGTTCCCCATTCAACACTAAACTGTATTGACCTTGGGGGTCACCTAACTTTTCATTTAGTGCCATCATCAGGTTTAAAGCTGCACTAATACAATTTGATATTAACCCTCGGTAATATGAACACTGTTTGGTAATGTGTAAAGGCTCACTTAAATTCATAAATCCAGAGAGAAATAGAAACTAACTTTTCAGATCTTCTCAGTTTTGCAGAAAATCTTCCAATAGACCCCTTTTGCTCGGCGCCAAACAGCAGGCAGTCAGCAACAAGCTTGTGAACACAGTGGCGCATTTAACAGCCAAATAGTTTCCTTAAGTTTAAGTGGAGACCAAAACTGAGCAAAAAGTAGAGTGAATATTAGATTTCAGTCAATACATTGTGTCCCGACTCCAAAAAGCCTGTTAATGTTTTCCTGAGTTCACTGGATGTGTATATTTTTTATAAATGTTCAATGATGGAAAGGACACAAAAACAAGACAGAGGGCGAAGGCTCAAGCAAACAAAAGTTTTACTCAACACAGAGCTGGCTGGGGTTGAGTTCAAAAGCACAGTCCAACACATAGACAAGGAACAGACATGAAGATGAGACTAAGATCCAAAAAAACATTGAGACGGAAATGGACGAACTGACACTCAGAGAGGGAAACACACAGAATAAATACACTGGGGAGAGCAGGAAAATGAGGGACAGCTGAAACTAATCAGGGGACAATCATAAAAAGGACAGAAAATGAAGCAAACCAAGATGCAGGGGTTGAGAGCTACAATATAATACAGGAAGCATGACATAAATAGACTAAAATGTTAATCATATAAACTTGTAAAGTGATGAAATACCAGTACTGTGTTTGTTTTGCTGTTCCCGAAACACTTAAAAGAAACAAGTTAACACAACTTTAAAAATATTGGTGTATGAACAATAGTAACACTAATAATGATAATAACATGACGTTCTAATTAGAAAATGTTAGGCAGTGTGTTGTACTGTACAAGACTGTACAGATAACACTGTACCACACACTTTGGATCTGTTAATTAGGCACATCTACTGATTAATTCAAACAGCTCAAACGCCTTTGACTCAGAGATAAATAAGGCATGAGCATGGAAAATGCAGGCAGGGTTAAGAGGTGCAGTAATAAAGCTGGATATACACTACAAGACCATTGATTTTGGCAAAGATGGAATCCACAAATTGATATGGGATTTTGGCTGGATGGAGTTCACTGGTTGTTTCAACTGCAAATCTGCTTAAAAAATGATGAGAGGAAGAAAAGAGAAGGAGTTTCTTAGAAGGAGTCGGAAAAGCAAATGTCCCTGGGCTGCAGGCTTTGCTGATAACAGTGCTAAGAGGATGGGAGAATTTGTTCAATTCACAACCCTCCTGGTCTTCTTCCACTTTCCTCTGAAGAGACTTGAGAACCAACACCGATGCACACTTTTATCTCAAATGTTTCATCTAACTTTAGTAGAGTGGTGGGGATCAGAAGGGAATGGGGTGGTTCTGACTGAGAACCCAAAGATGCCAGCACACCACCAATACGGGGAGCCTGACTGCACCCATACGCCATTTTAATCAAACCAGATACACACCCAAATATTCCTCTCTGAGACCCTAAAGTCTGATTATTATTGTAAATATTTTCAGATGGACCGCCAGAGAACTGATTTTGGACACAGCCCCTAGCGGCCCTCTGTGATATCTTAAGGCAGTTATGCATTGGCTTCACTTTTGAACCAGGGAGTTACATATTTTTGTATGTACAGTCTATGCATGCTGGTCGTCAAATTTATGGATGACAGTTCATCAAAATTGAACAAATTTGGTCAAATTGACTCTGACCCTGTAAGTGATTTATATAAAATAAAATTCAATCAGGAAGTCCTTTTGTCATCTTGATATCGAGAAATGTTCTATATTTCTATTTTCTGTACACGATATTATTCACATGTCTGTCCATGTGTGTAAATGCTGTACAGATTAAAGCAGATTCATGATCGACTAGGCTATACATTTATGTCCTAGTACTTGTACTCTGTGCAATGATAATAAAGTTGAAGCTGAATCTTATGATCCTACTTTGCAATTCTCTGTCATTATTATTATTTATGATGAAATTTTGACTCCCACAGAAGTTATTTTCCAGTTAACACACATTCACAAAATCAGACTGATGGAAATCCACTTTAAATGCAGCCAATATAAAGAGTGAATTAATGGTAGAGTCATGATTGCTTTATTGTACAAAGGCCTGGCGATGGTGGTGATAACCTGGATTTCACAATGGGCAGCTCACAGCCTTCAAATCAATCCACTTCTCACAAAAGAATAAAAAAGGGCCTTTTTATATTTCAGTTAATTTTCAGCTTTAATTTTTTTTAATGTATTACAATTGTCAATTCAGCAGTTTTGATTTTCTATTTAAAGTGGTTAATTTCCTTCTACATATTAACTGCCCTTTCATTATTAGTCTTTTTGTACTATCTGCTTTAATATCAACTTTAATTTAACTTGTTGTGTTTGACATAGTCAAGAACTGATTATGACAAGAAATTGCTGTCAACGAGATCGTTCCCGGCCCTGATATTCAAATGGGGACTTCTGGCGGGATGTTGTGCACAGTGCGGCTCAGGAACATGACTGAAATTTCAGTTTTGTGGCTAGATTAGATACCAACAATGGCTTCTTCGATGTGGGGATGTGTAGTCAGCAAAATACGGTTTGATACTCTTGAGTCAGCATGGCTCAAGGTCTCTGTGCTACACTTCCAACACCTGCACGCCTCAAGGTTTCCAGGTTGTTGTAAAAATCTGCCCCACATAATGCTGATAAGGTCAACTTGTTGTTGGATTTGGCTCAGAACCACAAACGATTAGGGTAAAAGGAAACTATACAGATACACACATTGGCTGGAATGTTTTTAATACGGCCATCAGCTTCTCATTATGATTCAGAGGACATTTCTAATCCCAGACGAAACACTCTTTCCATTTAATTCTTTACTAGCAACATATTGGATGTTTCTATTTGATGGATAACTTTTGATTCCATTATTTGCTGACTTGAGGTGACACAGCAAGGGCAACGCTAAATTTGTATTCTGTCTCCGAGGCATTAACACTTCACTAAACAGGGGGATTACAGCACAGTCAACTCTTTTAGACAGCAGCATGAAGGAGGGTGAAAAAAGAGGTGAAAAAGGACAGATAGAGCATGGGAGCAAAAAAATAAATAAAACAAAAGAAGAGGAGACAGGGCAACTGGTCGTTCTGGTAAGGGACTGTATGACAATTATTTGGGAGGGAGGGTGTCACAAAGTAGAAGGTTTTGTTTTTTTTGTTTTGTTTTTTGCTGTAGGTAAACCATACACTATATTAGCAGATTAATTATAGAATAAATCGATAAATGAAAAGTGAACAAAAGAACAAAATGATGGATGGATGGATGGATGGATGGATGGATGGATGGATGGATGGATGGATGGATGGATGGATGGATGGATGGAGCCTCCGTGATGTCACCCATAGATTTCCGTTCAAGCTCAGGTCATTGTCAACTTTGCAGTGCCTGACTGCCTTATATCCGTCTATTTAAAAAAATAGGTAAAGAGGTGGTGAGTTGGTGGAGCTGAGGTGGGACAAATGGAGCCTGGTTGCTGAAACCAGCACCATACAGCATCTCTGTCTTTATGGCTCTGGCTGACAGTCTGTGGTTGAAACCTGTCGGCTGCTCGCCAACTGTAATGGTATCCATCAATACCTTAAAGAATCTCCACACTTTAAGCAGTCATGCAATTTAGTTGGGTGAGTTACATAAAGATTCACACCCTGTAGAGCTGTCATGAACAGGGAAATTAGCTATAGAGACTAAAACAGTTTTTTATACATGTGTATTTCTGCTTTAAAGTTGGTCATTTTAACATGAGGGTGTCTGGGGGTTGACTTGCTTTTGGAGCCAGGCCCAAATGGCCATTAGAAGTACTGCAGTTTTTGGCACTACTATGTTGGCTTCATGTTTCAGCCCCAGAGGTTGCCACTTGCTAATTAGTAAAGATCAACAGGAAACCATGCAGCCAGTATTGCTGTTTGTGTTTTGTTGTTGTTTGGATTTGACAGCTATATTTGACTACCATAGTTTTAACTTTAAATAATTTTTTTTATTTACAAAAAAGTTTTTGTTTTACTGATTTTCTATGATCTGAGCAAGATATCCTCCAACATGACATGAAACTGATAAACATGTAATTACACAATAGTTTATGATGAAGAAAAATAGTTGAAGGTTGATTAATTAAGTCAATTTTGAAAGTTTTTCAATTATTTTTGTTAAAATAGGAGAAAAGTTTGGTTGTCTGTTCGACCACATTTCTACTTCCTCAATATCAATTAGGATTTTGACGCTGCACTTTGTCGACATATGTTTGGCCATAAAGTATAAGTGGCTGAGACAGAGAGAGAGAAAGTTGCAGAGTTAGATTACGCTTGTAGGCTGTTCTGTGAGCACACATCCAGACATCCTGTTGATCGTATCAGCTTTTTATGGCCGTTACGTGACTGTGATTTATGGCACCAGATTAGCCCCCGCAGAGTGTGGATCCCTCCAAAACAGGCCACACACAAACAAATAGTTCTCAGTTTACTGTAGTGGAAGATCTTTCCGTTCCCAAGGATACCCGGTCAATTCTTCTTGGTTTCTCTGTTGAACACCTGTCAATCAACGGTCTATTTCCTGTGTTTGGATGGGGAGACGGAGACATGCAAGATGGGCAGCTGGAACAGAGAGAGAGATGATTGGGGAAAAAAGGGATTCACAGCAGGTGCAGCAGTGTGAAAGGAATCCAGTGCAGTCTGGAGAAGGAAACAGGGAGCACTTTATTTCAGAATGGTTTAAATAATGCATCCTTGTCATTTAGAGTCGGCCTGGTCTCAGATACATGATCAAAATGTTCTCCCACAGCCAGGGAAAGACGTATGAAGGTATCAGATCTTAACCCCCCCTGGCCTTCGGGAGGCTTTTATAGTGCTGAACGCACAAGATTCAGATGAATACTTTTATAAATAATGCAACCGTTCTGCCATGATCTCAGGGAAACTTGAAAATCTTGGTCAGGACTCAACCATGTCATCTCATGGACAAATATACAAGGAAAAACTACAATTTACTTTCAAGGACAACACAGGCCACAGGAAATGCACACGTGGAACTAACAGCATTAATACCGCTTGTGTTAAGGTGCGCCAGTAATCGTGTTCTGTTATGGTGTACAAGGGCAGTTAAATAGCATGGAGCTGTCAACAAGGTTATTAGTTACCAACTTGCTTTTTCTACAATGACAGGTCAGTATGTTGACCATGAAGCTGATCTGTGTCTGAAGTTTGACCTGTTTCTTAACACACAATTAATGGAGCCAATTCCCTCTCAAAGTCACAACTCAGACAAATCTGAACACAGAGACATGTTAAACATATTTTTAGATCCATTGTCGCTTACATTTTATCAATATATTATTATCAGTGATGTCAATTCTAAATAAATGTCTATAAATCTGCTTGGAAATCATTCAACTCTCCCCATCTTCACTGCTGAGACTCTGCCTCTCTGAAATGCTCTTTTTACAACCAATAATGTTACTAATCTGTTGCCACTTAACCTAATTAATTGTGAGATTGCATGTGTTTTTTTTTTGTTTTTTTTTAGCATTATACAACTTTTCCAGTGTTTTATTGCCCCTGTCCCAACTTTTTAGAGACTTGTTGCTGCCATTGAAATCATTGTATTTAGTTTTTATTTACATTTTAGACAGTGTCCCAACTTATTTGGAAACAGGTTTGCACAAAAAAACAAAAAGAACATCCTGAACTTGCCTGAAAATCATCAAAATTTTAGATTTTCTTCACTGTTTTAATTTTACTTCTTCATCCTCATTGTATATTCTAACTTTTCCTTGCCGTCTCCCTGTCTTCTATTTTAATCCAATGATATCCTTTATGTTCAAAAAACTGTTTGACAAATCAAGCTATTACAATTGTTGTTATTATCAGCTGTTAAGCAGAAAATATATACTGAGGCCTGTATTATTGCTCAACTGTGGTTATTTTTTAATATAAGACATAATCTATAAAGTCTACTCTGTCAATGTCAATAGTGTTAGTACAAGTTTGTGTGGTGAAAGTTGTGCATGTGTGCCTTTTCTTTTCATATCTGGAAGTGTCATATAGTTTTAGAATAGGCTTCTCGGAAATATCCCGACTTGGCATACGTGTTGCATACAGTGCATGGTCTTTGAATTAGAACAGGTATACAATATGCTACTATATTTATGAGGCTTCAACACAGCAAATATCTATATTTGGATAGACAGTGGACTGCCAGTTTTTCTGGGCAGAAGAAACTTGTTGATGGAACGTTCTGTTCTTTTTTTTTACTGTCAGACTAGAATTACAGCCTCGAGGTTCCTTCCCTGCTCCAACAGTCAATCTGTTCATATAATATACTGTTCGTAAATGTGTTCACTTGCTTGGCCATTAAAGCTGATTGACAGTGGACAATGCTTCAAATATAGACGTTTTCTCAAAGCTACAAGTTCTAAAACATGTGCTTCACACACATCATCAACATGAAATTAGTCTTGAGTTATGGCATGTTTTGAGAGGTCACAGTGACCTTTGACCACTAATATCTAATCAGTTTCTCGGTGGAAGTGAATGTTTGTTTAAAATTCAAAGAAATTCCCTCAACTCGTTCCTGAGAGAAGGCTTTAAAGAGAATGAGACTGACTGATAGGAAGGACGTGACCTTGACCTTCGATCGATAACATTCAAGGATTTTTGTTTTAGAGATATCACTTTCACAATAATGGGAGGGATGGACAACCCAAAAACATAATGCCAAAGGCATAAAATTATACTCACATTTTGGAAAATGGACACCATGGAAATTAATGCTGCATCATGATAAATGATCAGAACACAGCTAACTATAACCCTATTTATTAAGCAAGCATGTTGATTATTCTACCTCATAGCATCAGCAGCTATAATCTGTGACCAGCTCGTCACATACATACTACTAATTGGTGGTTGTTGGGTGTACAAGTACAGGACTCCTTTTTGTCTTCATTAATGTTAAGGAAAGTTATTACATCCTGACTCATATTTAAGGCACCCATTACCCATATCAAGTCCAGTGCCTGCAAAACTTGATCATAAAAAGGAATGCTTTACAGAAGTTCCCATATCTGCTTTTAAGATAAATCTATTCCACTCCCTAGACCCAGCCATTGACCACCGTTTGGACTGAACATACAAGATTAGTCAGTCACAATGGTCGCTGATTGGTCTGCCATTCGAAGTAGCTCTGCAATCCTCAATGCAAACAGGGTTTCCAGATAATAATCACAGCCCAGAAAACTAAAGCTGCAAGCAATGGTCTGGCAGATTTGGGCCAACCACTCTCATATCTGAATGCTAAATATCAATTAAAATTAGCGTAGGAAATAGTAACAAAAAAAAAGACTAAGAGAAATTGACCAAAAAAAGGACTTCCTGAAGTATTGTCATCACAGTGAGGCCACCACACAGGAACTTACTGACTGTAAATTAACTAAACTAAACATACTACATTAATTTGTGAGCTCTAAAGGTTTTTTCAAGTGTATTTACTTTTTGACAAGAGTCAGGCTCGTTGTGTCGCCCTGCTTCTAGTCTTTACGCTAAGCTAAGCTAAGCAGCCACTGGCTGAAGCTTCATATCGTGTACAGAACAGTATCAGTCTTCTTATTTAAATCTTAGCTAGACAGCAAATAATTCCCAAAATGTGGAGATATTTATTTAACCATACTTAAAGTTGTTACGTGTACTGAAAAATATAGCACGAAAAACAATTAAAATATATTTGCAGTAAACCATTTAGTATCAATATTTCATGACATGGCAGGTACATGTATATATGTATATATGTATATACATTAAACAGAAGACATTGTCAGGGTTTTTGCAGAATCATTCAGCAGCAGGCTTCTGTTTTGGCAGCGTGTTGATAAAAGAGAGGATGTTTCAAATGTTTACTGCCAGTGGACACTATTCTACACAATCAATCAATCTCAGTTGTTTTAAAAGGTACATCACTCATTTTACAAGGTCAGCAACCGTCCCAGGGTGGCAGCCCGTGAGGTGAAAAACTGATAGCTCTGCAGTTCCATTTACTGCTGTTATGAGGCACAATAATAATTCACATTGATTGACATCGCTGCGGCGAGACGTTTCACGGTTCAACTCGCAAATTCTGTTAAGAGATGAGAGAAAGTAAAAAAAAAAGTAAAAACTGCTGAACCTTCCACTGAGCTGTGTCATTCTGTTTTTATACACAAATACACAAATCATTATTTTTTTTTAGAGGAGGACAGGCACACAAAGGGAAACAGCAAGAGGTGTTGGGGTCGTTCAATACAGTAGACGTGGATTAAAAGGAGCAAGTGGGTTTTATTGCCCTCTAGTCTGTGATGTTAAATTGTGTGCAGGTGCCAGACACCTAAATCTAGGGTCAGAGGATAAGTATTTACAAGCATGTGTGCGGCAGAGGACCCGAGGACTATAAACACACACATCTATTCCTCACTGACCCAGAAATTCCATCTATTCTCTCGTCTTCTCGTCGAATCTATTTTGTGCCTCCTTCATTCCTTTTACATCACTTTTTCATGACACAAGAACACATTAAAAAAAATGAAGAGCACTCACCTGTCCTCATCTTTCTGGTAAAATGTATACCGTAATCTCAGCCTCTCTATCTTCCCACTCCTCATTGTTATTAGTCTTTGCCTTCATTTTGACTCCAGAAGTTGGAAATCCTCCCAGTAGCAGCTGGAAACACTTCCCTGGAGTGCTTGAAGGTTTATTGCATCCAAGGGGATAATCTGGGCTTTAAGTGTTAAATAAAAATGGTTAGGTATGACTTTAGCCACCATGTCTTTAACACTTCAGATCCGAAGTGTAACGCCTGAGGACACACTGCCCGCACGATGGTGTGTCCACGCTGCAAGCGTGTCTGCTGCAGCGTGTCTGCTGCAGCGTGTCTGCTGCAGCGCTGCCACTGCCAGCCCGATCTGTCGACACGGAGTTTCCCTTTAATAATGGCCATTATGAATCAAATGTTTTAAGTCGGACAAGTGATGAGTTTTAACGAAAAAGCAGTCATGTGATACACACCAACACACACACACACACACACACACGCACACACACACATACATACACAGAAAGGGAGATTGCAACTTGTTAATTCTCGAAATAATATAAATAGAGCCTCCGATGGGTTTCTGCTATGACTATATATTACATGTGATCACATATCTTTTTTACGGTCTACTTTTGTTGGGAACAGCAGGCATCACAGATGAAAAGTAGGCGCGAGACCAAAACTCTAGATGTCGCGCCGCAGCAGCGAGGCGTGCCACTCGTGTGCGTCTCGCGCAGGCTGTTGGGCTGCTCTGACCTGATAATATGGGCACCGAGATGAAAAGCAAGACGTTCTGCAATCGTAATGCACACACAATGCAAGCAGGGTTTTGCGGGTTTAATGTTTTCCCACTGTTTTTCTGTAGCGATGCTGTCGCACTGCACTACGGCTCAGTATGGTCTCGGTACAGTGAGGTAGGTTTCTACAGCAACCTTATCTTACCGATTGATACCATCTTGTAAAAACTGAATTACCAACCAGGAAATAGCATAAATACGTTTTATGTAATTTAGTTAAAGTTAAGTCCAATACAATTAGGTCCTTATGTGGTCCTGTGTTGATGACAGAGATTAACTGTCTTGTTTTAAAGGAAAAAATCTAATATTTTTTCAATATTTCTTTCTCCATGTGTCCCTTCAAGGGTAAATCAGTTTACTCTGAGGGTACTGCGTCTGAGCGGGGTTACAAACTGCCTGTGGAAGCGGACTGTATATGAACCATATGAGAATTAAATTAAATTTTATTTACACAGCACCAAATCACCAAAAGTCATCTCGGGGTGCTTGATATTAGTGAGGTCTCGACCTCACTAATGTGTAGAGCTGCAGGAAACTCGTCAACTCATCTAACATTCAAATGAGAAAAGCTCTTTTGAAAACAGTTCAAGGTTAAAGCCCTTAAAGCACTAAACGGAAACTCTGGAAATTAAAAACTGCCACTCGCTGTACCCTGCTGGGTTTTCTTATCCTTCTTTCCTGCATGCTTACTTTGCTAAACTGTGCACAAACTGTCACTCATGTTCCAATTCATGAGGTGTCTGAATGGAATCTGGAAAAAAAACAAAACATGATGCATGAGTTCCTTTGAGTCAAGTGCTGAGATTTATAATTCTAATCTAATGAAGATAAAGTTTGACACAAAAGGGGGGGGGGAGTACATGTAATACATTTATGTGCATTAAATCATCAGTAGAGACCATGTTTCATCATCTTAAGATCTTTCTAAATGAGGGTTGGAACAGAAACACCAACCTTCCTAAGAAAAAAGAGGCACTTGATCAGTCCTGCTCCCCATATAATCTAGTTGAACAGCAGAAGAGGGTGAGTCAAGGTGCTTATTGATCACAGCGAGGACTTTCCCAGACAATACAGCCCATAGCTATTACTGGCAAAGCTTCCTCTCACCTGTGACAAGAGAAGAACAGCAATTCCCATTTCCACTTCCCAAAATGAGCAAAGTCAATGTAATCAGGGAGATCAATAGTCCTTTCAGTGTCATGAGTGAAAGGGAAAGAATTAGTGTGGATTTCTGGATGACATTTCCAGAGGTGACCTCTGCTCGATTCTGCCAAGCGACGACCCCTCAGTTCAAGTGCTATTCCATTTGGCAGCTGAGACAGAAGCACTATGGGAAAAAAAGGTTACAAGATGATAACGAAGTTAATGAGTCGTCTATCAGTGTTTCTATAACATGCTCTGGCACAGGCTGCTACAGACGACGATGGCTTTTAAGTAAGGCTGATGTACGCAGCTCAAGACATGGGATTAAAGCAATCATAATTAAAGTTGGAGAGTGTCTGGTCTGTGAGGGAATGATTATGTCATGACCGGCTCTAATAGCGGTCAAGGATTCTCTCGTTTGATCTCTGGGGCTTTTATGGGCTAACATTTGTCAATAGCTGCACGTAGATGCCATGAATTTATTAAGAAAAGAATGATTCCATAGCCCTGAAGATTTATGTCAACAGCTAAGTGCACCAACCATACACATCCTTGGACACTTATTTAACTTTGGCATTTGTTATGAATTTAGTTTACTGGCTGTACTTTGGCAAAAAAGCTCCTAGAATTGTTGTTATGTCAGTATGAAATCATCATGTTGATAATTAGCAGATTCATGTTCACGATGTTCAACCTTTGGCATGCTGATATTTGCACTTTACACAATGAACACTGATTCATAACCACATGAAATTGTGTTAAAGGGGAATGCCAAAGATTTGCATCAGTCTGTTTATGATTGTTGTCTAGCGCCAAGTGGCAACCAAACATAGCGTCACCTACTGGGTTTTGAAGTGCCGTTTTGAAGCCTCGGGCATTTTGGCTTTTGCCATCTGGGGTTATTTTTGGAGCCCGATGTGACCATATTTGGACAAACTGAGAAGGAACGAGGAGTAAACCTGACTCAATCTGACTGAGAACCTGAGGACACTGAACCCACCTACCTATGCCAGTAACCTAAAAATACCTCAGGCCTGGTAGTCAAACCATGCACACCCCCAAACATACCCCTCTTTGAAGCCTAATAACTAATGAAATATGAAATTATTTTCAGAAGGGCCACCTGGAGACTGTTCAGAGGGAGTCAGTTTAGCTATTGAAAACATAATGACTTTTTGAAAGGGAGTCGAGAGCTTTTTTTGAAGCCAGACCCTAGTGGCCCTCAGTGGTATTGCATAATACGGTACTTCTGCATTGGCCTAATTTTCCGCGCATGGATATTACTTCCATTTTATGCTCTCAATGGGTAGTACGACTGCACATGTGAAAAAGGTTTTTAAAGCCATTTGTGGCTCCACAGGAAGCTATACAAAGTCTCAATGTCGTGACTCAGCTGGGTTTGAAGACACGTTTAACAATGAAAACAAAAATCTGGAGATGTGGAGTTCGAAAGAAATTCAATTTTCACACCTGCTCCTGCTCTTTACATCTGCTTGACGCCAGTAGCTGAAGGCTACATTAGCCAAAACTACTCACCTCTGACCAAACTGTCAAATTGCATTTAGATTAATGCATCTGTCAGGTTTTGACAATGGAGAAGAAGGGGTTGAATAGAAAGGATCATATTTACGGTACCACCACACCGAATTACATTTTTTTTGTTTTAAAGTGTCCATCGTAACTCTAACAGTTGTGGCAGTACAATGCTAAACTGGTAAGCTTTTGATGAATGCATGTGTTTATGTCAACTGTTGACCAACTTTGAAATAAGCTAAGAAGAAGCATACACAAGAAGTTGTCCATAAATGTTAAGAGCTGGGAGAGATTCCAAAAAAGATATATATAGAGTCCAAATAGTAAGTCTTGTTTTTCTGTAATTTCTGTAATTGGTTTCAAAAATCACTCAGCTAATTGATCTGCTGGAAACTGGAAACAGCCCAAAGCACTACCCAGATGAAGTATGATGCTGTGAACAAAAAACAAACTGACATTGCCATTCACAGAGCAGGGTGCCTAAATATACTTTAAATGAAACAGTTAAAGTTGTAAGTTTTTCTTTTCCCTTCCATTTCTATTTTTTTTCCTTCTGTTTTTAAAACTTAACAGCCCAAAGGCACTAGAGGATTTTTCCTTGGAGCAAAATCAACATTCATTCCCATAAAATCCCTGAAAGACACTATTTTAAAGATAATGAATAATGTATAGGGGTATGTACAAATGGACCGTCATAGTTAGTTTTTCTTTCTTGAATACATTATTAACTTTTTTTCTATCAAGGAAAAACTGGCAAAGGGAAATAATAATTTGTTCTTCTATGAAAAATATCCGACATCATTTTCTGACTAATTTCCTCTCTTTATTTGGAAGGAAAAGGGCAAGCATTTCAACCTGCCATCACAACAATGAAAATGGGAGATGAATTGCTGTTTTTTTAGAACATGTTACATATAGGAGTTCTTCATAGTAGTCACAGTCCTCATTGTCTGTTTTATCATGTATAATACCCCACTCTAAGGTTTTCCTTTAAAATCCACACACTGTTCTTGTGAGCCTTATATTTTACAGATATTTGACATTGAAGCGCAAAGTGTCCATAGATGAACAGAAAATATGAAAGCAATTGAAGCAATGTCCTCAACCCTTTTTATCCCTGTTAATTTCCTGGAACACTTTAGCACCATATTTCAGGGCAATCTCAGACCTGACCGTGTTGGGAATAGTCATCCTTTGTATGTATGGAATAATTAAGCTTGTTGAAGAGGAGATTCAATATACTTGCCTCTGTGGTGAATGTTAAACCCCAGCCCCATTTAACAAGCCTATACAGTATGTGTTTCCCACATTAACTACTAAAAATCCTTGGTTCCTACCATTTCTTTTCCCCTGTGTGAGGCCTGTGCTGCAATAAACATGCACTGCTATCAGCCTGCGTTTGGAGTTAGGGCACTTCCACATGCCCTGCCAAGCAGCTGTCACCAGGTAGAACTATTTATTGAGGAAACAGTTATGCATCACTGCCGAATTTAGCACAAAAAACATGTTAGGCAGCACTTATGAAATGTCAAGGGACTCTTTTGTAAAAATTCACACAGTGCACATAGATTTGTGTGGAAACCTATAAAAGGAAATAAAACGTTTTAAAATACTTTTAAGAGACCCAATGATATATATTTTCCAAGAGCAAATGTATTCCAAAAGTGCTGTGTTTAAAATCCAAGTCTCTCTGAAGCCGCCTTTGCATTTTTTTTAACAGTCACTAAATTGCCAAGAAGTGAGAAGCAGCCTTTGGACGACGAGAGGTGAAGCTATCCACTAATCAAAACATTAATAATAAATAAAATATCAGTGTGGAACAGATACAATTTTGCCTGGTTTTATACATTTGTATCAGTAAGCTGAAAATATATCTGCCGTGGAGACAATATCATTTTTCTTTGAAGGGAAAGAGCAAATCATACCGTAGTTTTTTTGCTCAAAGAATCCAGTAATATCTTTGCGACGGTCTCCCCAGGTCATGTAACAACAGTGTGTGTAATTCCAGTCATCAGCAGGATGATATAAAATCAATCCACTCTGCCTGGTTTTGCCTCCCATGTCTCTCACCATGAAGGAAAATGAAAGGATTTTCCAGGTGCGGGTTTTCCAACTGCAATAGCTGTAAAAACCCACGCTGTGTTTCTCCCAGGCACATAAACTGTTCAAATGTCATCATAATCAAAAACTCATTTTTATATTTTTAACCGATTTAATGTTTCCACACTTGTTTGTTCAACTCAAAGTGCTTCAGGTGAAGCTGATTGCTTATTAAAGATGCTGGGCTGAGCAACAACCTTCAGAGGACACGAGCTCCAGGCTACACGGCAGTTATGCTGCATAATTGTACACACAAGCATTTTATATGTCAAACATGTGTAGAAAAACTGTGTAAAAAAAACAAAGAGTTAGCAAGTCACATCAACCAGCTTTCCAAAAGTCCTACGTATCTGAACAAAATCCAGCTGCTTTGTGGATATAGGCTAAGAGAAGAGAACATTAGCCAGCCAGCTAAGACACGGAACCAAGCAATTAACAAGAGTTATGTTGTGGTTATTCTTTCTGTGAAGGCTTGCTGCATTTCCCAGTGACATCCCACGGCCATTAGGCTACCTATGTACACTTTAAGCACTGTCAAAGTAACAAACTATTACTGGTTCAGTAACCGTCATTTTCTTTAAACGATATCTTTTAAGTTACGGAATACAAAACCACAGGACTCTCCTGAATCATTTGATGGCACTATGGGCTTTTGTTGTAATTGTTTCAGCTTGTTCACTGAAAATCGTGTTTTGTCAATGAGTTGAATTGAATTGACTTTTGTCTTTCATTTTAGCATGGTTGATGTGCCTAAAGTATACAGTAACAAAACCCTTTGGCATTGCGTTGAAAAAGAAGCAGGTCACAAGGAATTCAAAGTGGTAAATCGCTGCCGTTGACCAAACATGGAGCTGCTCACTTCTACCAAACCTGACACAAATTCTAAAGTGAACTGATTCAAGATGTAGTTTGTATTTTTTAGCAGCCTCAACAAGAATTGTTAGCTGGGAACCACCGTTACTGGCTCATCCAAAAACATGCACCTCAGGTCAGGTTACCTGGCGCCGCGCTAGTGGCAGCCTGCTGCAGCAGCTCCCCCCTGAGAGCACCCGTGCTGTAGTGAAGAAATTTCCCCTCGGGGATTAATAAAGTGAAGAAAATCCAAAAATAAAAAAATAAATAAAAAAAATGTGACCAAAATGCACCATGGGAGATCATGGTGAACTTGTCACCTAAAGATTTAATGTATTGTACCTTCTACTTTTTATCAGAGAACCGTCCGGCTTGGATCAGCATGATGTATGATTCGAGCTGGCTTGCTAAAGTTCAACAGAGAACACAACTGAAAATAAAGGTTTCATTAAATCACATAATAGATATTGATTATTTGGCTTAGCTCTGTGGCGGTGGTGAGGGTAATAGAAACAGATACTGTGTGTGCGTGTGCGTGTGTGTGTGTGTGTGTGCATGTGTGTGTGTGTGTGTGTGTGTGTGTGTGTGTGTGTGTGTGTGTGTGTGTGTGTGTGTGTGTGTGTGTGTGTGTGTGTGTCGGGACACATATGGAGCCATATTCTCTGCCCTTGTGAATTATGGCTGATGTCACTCAGCTCATTGTATTCCAAGACAGAGAAGTAATATATGAGTCACTGCGGCTAGCCTGGACTCACAGCACCCGGTAATCAAGGGTAAAGCTCTACCAATATATTAGCCTGTTGTAAATATTGGATTTTTCCTTCCCTTTTTTTCTTTTCCTCTTGTGGAAAGACACAGAAAAAGTCATTTTGTAAAACATAAAATAGTTTTGTTTCTTCAGCGAGCTTAAAGTGGATAATAGAAGTGCTGTAATCAGCTGTAATATCCTGCTTTGTCAATCTAGAAAAAGTTAAGATGCACTTTATAAGAGTATTTATTATTTACATTGCAGATACCATCTGCAAAAGAATAAAAAAAAAATAATTCCGGATTCCGCCAGATTTAGCTAATCGACCAAAAATCTGTAAATTGCAAGTGTGTGTGTGTGTGTGTGTGTGTGTGTGTGTCCTGACAACCCTACCCCGTCCTTTTCCCCTTGCCATGCTCTTATCCCTCCGTTCCAGTCTGCTGAACTGTCATTCAGTCAACCTGCTTCCTCTCCAAAGAACGTTTGCAATCGCCATCTAAAACCGATTTAGTGTATGAGCAGTCATGCAGCCCGGCAGGCACATAAATAAATACACACTAAATGTAATTGCAAGAAATGGGGCACGTGGTGTTGACAGAAAAGTGAAAAATTATCAAAATATTTACAGATTCCAAACCAACCAAAAAAAAAGAAAGTGAAATCTGAAGGAAAAATCATACCGTGAAATGAATAGGAGAGGAAACCTTGACAAGAAGCATCCTTGAAGCAATATAACATAATATTTCAGTCAGAGTTACAGGTTTCTTGAGGTAATAGAAATTCCATGGATAATAATTAGGTAAAGTTGAGCTGGAAAGTCCACATCAATGTAAATTTTGACACGGTGCATGTGGAGTGACGTGCTGCAGGAATATCACTTTTTTTCCCCTTCTTTTTTATAAAATAGAATTATATGGTATTATCCAGAATGGGATTACCGCAGAAACACATTCAACAGGACCGCAGTTTAAGATGAGAGAATGGAAATTCATTTTAATTGATATATATGGGAAAGTATCAGTAACAAAAAATATAAAGTTACACAAGAGGTCTGTTTTTCTGCTCCACATACTATTCAGCTATAAAAGAAAACCAAGCATGTGCACAAAATGGAATAAAATAAATAATGCCGTTGTTTGCTGATGAGGTCCACCTAAGCTGATATTTCCAACAACAACCTGCGTAAACTTCTGTAGAGAACAAGACAACTTTGACATTTAAAATTAGTGTGTCAACAACAGTAATATAATTTGTGGTTATGGCAATACTAAATGACTTTATGCCGTGTTCATGTCATATGAGAGGGAAAATAATGAAGGATTGTGGTGTTGGTAAATGTGTAGAACACTTGATTTACATAATTATGTCATACAAGCAAGCTAATTGTTTGGAAAACCTCTATTAACAGGGTTGCCAATCTTCCAGTTGGGGTGCAATATGAATATAGATTATTGATATTAAATAGGTTGTTAATACTTATTAAATTTTTCAAATAATACTTTTATTCAATGTGCAACCAGCCCTGTAAATAAGCCAGGAGAAGAGGTGCTATTTCTGGTGATGGGACAAATCTAATACCCCAAATAAATAACTAATAATGAATAATAATCAGATCAAATCTGCCATCTGTGTTTCTGACAAATAAACACTGACAATTCTGTCCCTCTTAAATGATAATTTATCTCACTGCAGATACTTTAGTACAATGAAAAATGTTGTCATTGTTACTAGGCTACATTACCTGTTGCTATATTTTGATAGTAAGTTTAATGATTATGTTCTATATGCAGTTATCCATGTGCACCATGAAGTCATGAAAACGAAAAATAAAAACATTTGACATGACTGAAAAATAGTTTTGACTTTAGTAAACAATCAGACTTTTTATGACAGTAAAAAAAAATAAAAAAATATCCCGTCAGCTGTGATGGAGCTCAGGGCTCAAACTGAGGTCGATCACCATGTCAGAAATGAGCTCATAAACTGAGGTTGTGTGTGACAGCTCACCTGTCCTGTCTGACAGGACACACAATCATTTGCCTGTCTCCATGTCTGGGATAATTATGAATAATTAATTAAGTTGTTGCTGTTGTCCCACCCGAATGCACTCAACGTTCTCACTTCGGAGACGCTCCTTTGGCTCCTGCTGCCGTATGAAGCTGTAGGTATTTGATCATATCTGAGTAAAGACTCCTACAAGCAGCTGGAAGCAGCAAACATAACTTCAGCTCCTGTAAATGTTTTGTCAAAACCTGGATTACATGAAGTACTGTTGAGTCTCATCAATAAAACCTGTTGCAGACTCTGTCTTCATTACAATAAAGTTGTATTTTTAAGGTCATTTCAGTTCATGATAGATGTGAAATCGTAGCGCAAAGTGAAAAAGTTCAAACTCAGCATACATGAAAGATGTTTTCTGATTTTTAAAAAAGGTCTGTGGATCTGTGTTTGCGCTGAAACGTGGATAAATCCCAATGTTCAGACTTTGTCCTGTGTGTAGAAAACAGCCTGTTTAACATATAGAACTGTTTTTCCATGAAGGGGGGGGGGGGGGGGGGGAAGTTCGAGACTTCCTCTTATTTGGTGAGATTAGTTTTGGCAGCGTGAGATGTGCGACAGACTAAAAGCAGGGGTCTCGTGCCAAAAGCGGGAGAGTTGGCAACCCTGTAATCTGAACAAAGTGTTAGAACGTTTGATGGCTGCTTGTTCAATCTAGAACCACCTTAAACATCATGGTGACGTTGGCTGAAGACTGCTGGGCCTGATCACCGACAACGAGCAGAAGGGAGGTAATTAACCACCAGAATCCTGGGGTCAATGGAGCACCGAGAGGACAACATGAAATACCTGCGTGTCCACATCACATGAAAGCTATCATGGTCCTGCCACATTGACATCTTGGTGAAGAAAGCATCTCTACTACCACAGACATTTGAGAGACTTTAGGGTAAGGTGCTGAAGAACTTTTACACCTGGATCTTGACAACCAGTTTGGTAACAGCACAAAAATGGACTCCCTGGCCCTCAAGAAGGGAGCATGCTCGGCTGCGTGCACCACAAACAGAAAAACTCCCAAAACCTGCAGCACATTTACACATGGAGGTGCCAGGAAGATCGTCAAGGAGCATCAGGAAGACGCTATCGCAGCCTGAGGGCCGTCACAGAGAGGATTAGAAGGAGGCTGTCCGTCTCCTGAAGCAGATCTGAGACTCAGGCCACACATCACACACATTCACCAAGTTACTGTCATAAATACTGCCACTCCAAAACTCTTCTCACTACCAAGTCAGTTTTCACAGTTGAATGTGTTTTAATGTAACACAACTTACTGCCATGCACAACACTCTCATCTCTACTGCCTTGATTATCTCTCTACATATTTCTATATTTTTCTGTTTCCATTTTTTATGTCATGGCCCATCACAGGACCCCAGATTTAATCTTTATTCTTAATACTTATACACAAATACTTTCATTTACATGTATCTCTATGTACCTAGCCTGTGACAGATACCCAAACATGTTATTGCACGCTGTGCTACTGTACAATTGTGCTGTATATTTGTGTATGTGACTAATAGACTGTAATCCATCCATCCATCCTTCATGCAGGACAGGTGATGCAATCTTTTAATAGCTCACCACCCTGAAGAGATACAGCTTCACATGAAATGTTTAAAATCATAAATGCATTTAAATACGTAACTTCCCTTTTCAAACAATGGTGTCTGTTAGCTATCAGTTTACATTTGAAAAGTACCAAGATAACTGTCCGCTTTTCTTTTAATAATTGACAAGGTAATTACCTCAATCATTTATGTAGAAAAGGACCTGACATTCATTTAGTCTTTTATGAACAGAAGAAATACGCTTATGGACATCCCTTATTTTTCAAACAATAAAACATACACAATTATGTGTCTTCTTCCATTAAATAATCTTTTGTAGGATATAAATGCAAATCCCATAATCAGACGAGAGCCACCATCTCATTTCCGGTGTTGTGTCCAAATCACACCAAGTCTTCAAATTTTAACTACCATATTCAAAAAAAGTTCTAAATAAGTGAACCTTTACACATGAATAAAGTGATGTTCCATCACAAATTTAAAATCTGAAATGACCAAAGTAGAAGATGGAAATTTGATAAATGAACTGGCTTGAAGTTAAATGAATGTGTTGTTTTTCTCCATATACATCGCTGTCGGAAACCCGTTGGCTAATCAAGTTCCTGTGCTGGATTTCTCATGCAATCCTATATTTATTTTTGCTGAACGTGTTTCACCAGCTCACCCACTTTCTCACATAAACATCCCGAATGGGCATGTTTACTCCGCATACCAGGAAGTATGAGTCCTAAACAGTCTCCTGTTTCCAAAAGGTCAAAAACAAATTCCGTCTGCAATCACATATCCCATCAGAACCGGGTTTTCCTCTGATAGAAACCTCCAACATCGCGGCCGAGTCTAAAGCAACCCCTGGCTCTCACTGACACACAGTTGTTTGTAGGAAGAATTGGGATTGGGAAAGTCTTACTTTTTGGTTTCTCATCAGCCAACAAATCACAAATGCTAGTCAGAAAAATCCGCTCTTACCTCACAAACTGCTGTTGTGAGCTCGCAGCGAGGCTGTATGCGTGAGCATGAAGCTCTCGGTGCACTGCTGACTGCTGGCGGACGGCGACCTGCGCGGTGAACGCTGGAAACGACTCCGTCGGTTGAAGTAGTTGCCGGCTGTCCACGAGCACTTGTGCTTCCTCAGGTACTCCTTGTAGTTCTTGGTGAGCAGCGTGTAGAGGAACGGGTTGATGCAGCTGTTGGAGTACGTCAGGCATGTGGTCAGATAGTTGATGTTGCGCTTGGCTTTGGTGGAGAGAGACAACGAGGGGTGGAACTGACCCAGCAGCTGCCAAATCCAGAAGGGCAGGAAGCACGCCCAGAAGAGGAGCACGATGGTGAAGATCAGGTACAGCACCTTGAAGCGCACAAGACCACAGTTAATGACGCTCCGTGGTTTCAACATGAGAAGTCGTGGAAACACCGTTAGGCAACAGCAACACGGAGGGCGTCTAGAAGCCACAGAGGCTAACAATTTAGTAAGCTAACAGGAAATGCAAAGACACAGAGGGAAGAGATGAGGCTGTTTAGAGAATAAACATATTCCTCATCGCAGGTTATTGTCTAAGTTATGAAGAAAAACTACATGACTAAAATTACAAAATAAAAGCTTAACACTCAACAAAAAAAGTATTTCCATGGCCTCTGCCATTTCTGTAAATATCAGAAAACAGGAGACAAGTTTTGACCTCTGGCCTCTGGACTGTTCTCAGTAAATATGACCCCATTTTAACGCAGCAGGAGACTCAGATTTCAATTAGTGGGACACCTGACAGTGCAACTTTGTTGTCAAATGCGTCGCTCAATGTTAGGCATTTGTATTCATGTAGATCCCCAAAAATTCACATAAACACAGCATAGAAAATGTGTCTCTTTCACCAATCTCTGAAACATAAGATCAGATTTTAACATTTACCTCTGATGTATCAACCTTATGTATTTCAGCAACCAGGAAATGCTCTGATTCCATTAGATTGTGTTATCTACACCGGAAGTAGGAAGTATGTACATTGTAGGAGTGGGTGTCTGGTTGCTTTTCACAAATATCTAACCATTTTTATGACATAACTGTCACGGTTCAGGTCTTTCTGTCTCTTATTAGGTTTGAAGTGACACTCCACCACATTTCTTTCTCCAATTGAGGAAATAAATTGTTCACAGTTCTCTTGGTGTGATTGAAATGTATTTATTTCGTGAAGATCCAATCCTCTCTAAAGCGTATGTCATGCAAGAGAACCAATAAAAACATGTGGAAAGGTCAAAGTTATCAGTTATCAAGCCTCGTTTTGATCCGCTACCATTTGCCCTGTTAAAGTTTCTGCAATTACGTGTTCATACAAATTCAACACTTCCTGCTTCATTTCAAATTAAAAGCCGTCAAGTGTTTCAGCAGACAGAAACCCTTTATTTTTTGACAAGGGTTTTAATGTGAAACATTTTAAGGAACCTGTTGTCACTGAAATGATATCTGAAATGTGATTATCACTCATGTAGAGTCAATCTGGAATAACCACTGAAATAGAATGATTATATTGTTGTATCGGCTATGTTGTTGACTAAACCTGTTTCCATGGTTACACAACTTTAAAAACGAGCCCCAACAGTGTGTGCGCCTGTGCATATACTCGTACATCACTGTGCATATCACTCGTACATATATTGTCAAGTGCTCCAAACTTTTAGAAATATATGGCAGACTGTGTGAGTTGATGACATCTAAGACTTCTTAACTTGTATTAATCATAGCCAGGAAAAGCTACTAGAAGATAAAAGAAAAAAAAGTAATATATAAGGAAAAGGAACAAAACAAGAAGAGTGGCTCGAATGAGGTCAGTAGTAAAAAAAAACAAAAAACAGGCTCACGGGTCATATCATAGACATAGGTCTCTAAAAGTAGACCTTTGATCACTCTCACTCTGTAAAACAGTGCATACTTATTTTATTACTGATTAATCTGGTTGATCCTGTTCAGATTTTTAAAAACTGCCCTGAAGTGATTCTTCTGGAAGGATGAGTTCTACGACAGCCGAGGACGACCTCTTAAACCCTGCTTTTGTTGCCCCAGTGTGATAACTGCAAAGGATCCGCAGAACTGGCAGGGGAAGAGAAAGATAATTATTCCTGTAGCAGCACTTTTGAAAGTTGGACAGTCTACATTCTCTCTTATTCGAAGATCTTGCTCCAAATTATATTGAACACCCTTTAATGCAACTGAAATGCAGCATTTCGGCCCATTGTTCATCATACTGATAAGACAAAACGAAGCAGTCTTAAGTCCTGCTAAGAAGCAAATTGGGCTCTGTCTCAGCATGAGCAGTAAGCAGGAGGGAAATGAAAAATAGAAAACCTGCAGCAACACAGAGAGGAGTGATAACAGAAGGCTTTAAGTGATGCTGCTACACTTCATATGGTCTTAAATAGCTACTCTTTATCAGCCAGAACACCTGATACAGTAGTTGTGAGAAAGAACACTACAAACTTCCCTCAGGAGTTCAGAAACATTCCATAAGAAGTATGGCTTGATCAGCAGTATTGTTCAGTGGAATGTCTGTGGAGGTTTGGACACCATCGTTGTGTCTAACTTCCTGCCAACTCATCAGATGGGACCTGATGGATGTGTCTGGATCCATCTACAGCTGAGCGGCAGCCTGGGTAAGAAGTGAGACTCGGTGTAGCGTGAAGCAGCCCGGAGGAAAAGGAGAACCAAGAAGTGGGCTCCAGATCAATTTGGAAAGACTGTATGAAAACGTACAAAGAGCTTGTAAAATATTCTGTGAAGCTTTGATATAGATTATATAATTTTGAGTAATGCTTCATAAAAAAAATGTCATAATTTTATAATAACAGTTTTTAAATTGTTCAGATTTGCAGTTTTCCCCTTAATAGTTTTGATAATTGAGAGGTTTGGACAACATAACCATTGGGATTATGTCATTTTAAGCTCTGAGTAATTATGAGCAACATTTCTTATCATTTTCAAGAATATATATATATATATATTTTTTTTTTTAAAGAAACCAGTAGATTAATCAACAAAAGAATCTGCAGATTAGTCCATAGCAAAAATAATCTATTATGGCCTGATATATAATATATAATAATCTATTTCCGTCAACCGCAACTGTAAAATTGTACTTTTACATTAATACATGGGTAATAATAATAAGATAAAATTCTAACAGTCACAAGGGCCATATTCTGCCATGAATATTTTAAGTACAATTTCCTCATTATATTTACATAATTTTACTTAAAAGCAATTTTAAAAACCGAGCATTTTTACAGTGTAATACTATTATTTTATACTCGAGTAAAGCCTTTGAATACATCTTCCACCATTTTCAGATGATGTTATAGAGCCACAATGTCCACAAAGGGAGGACGTTGGGGTGGTTGGATGGGTCAACAAAGGTCGAATTCCTGCCAACAATCAATGTTTTCTTGGCAACGACCAAAATCCCACCTCAATATTAATTAAGTAGTTTATCTTTCCCACTTTATATCATCTTAATGCCAAATTTTCCAAAGGTGTTTGAAGGCATTGATGTTATCCCTACGACATCCAAACTAAGGGGATTTCTAATAGGGATGTCATAAACCGCTGAGCACACACATGCAAATATTCAATGCATAAATCTTTGCTAATGAGTGGTAAAACACTAAAAGCACCATTCAAAATCAAGGCTGTGTGAAATACACTCACATCCCATGAAATGCAATATCTTCTCACTGACTGACCTTTTGATTAGGTAGTTTCTTGGTCTGTTTGAAGGTCTCCGTCTGTGAAATCCAATAAGTCCGTGCCAGCTGGATGTAGAGATAGCCAATGATCAGTCCAGGAGCGACGATGCTAGTGCAAAACAGGAAGGAGATGTAAACCTTGTAGGAGAGTGGTGACAAGGTGGGCTGACACATGACCTTGGTGCCCACCGTCATGAGCTGAATGCTCACGATCATCGGTAGGGTGAGAATCAAAGAAGCCACCCAGACCAGCAGAGCGATTGCCTTCCGGTAACTTTTCGACCGCTTGACCGTGTCGAGCGGCTTGAGCACCGCAAAGTAGCGCTCCGTGCTCATGATAGTCAGCGTGAAGATGCTGGCATGCATGGTCAGGAAGTCCATGCTGATCAGAATCCGACACCCCGCATCCCCGAAGTACCATGCCTTGAGGAAGTGTGTGCAGACCACGAAGGGGATGGTGAGAAGGTACAACAGGTCGGCCAGAGCTAAGTTGATGATGTAGATGTACATGGAGGCCGCGGTCCGCATGGAGTGGCACATGACCACCAGGGTGTAGATGTTCCCCGAGACTCCGACGAAGCACATGATGGAGAGGATGGTGCCGATGGTGAAGGTGGCAGCCATGTCCTCATGTGAGTTCAGAGGGGGGTCGGTGGCATTGGCGCCCCTCTCCACCAGGATTCCTACGGGCTCCATGGACACCGTTGTCATGTCTGGATGGGTGGGAACATAGATATGTGGGGTTACAGAAATAATATACAATACTCTTGTCTTAAACCGGTGCAGTCACAATTATTTCATTGAAAAGGAACTCATAAATTGGGACTTTTATAGACAGAGACACAATATTGGCTTGTTTTCTGTCATTAAACTTAACAAGCTCACTTTTACTGAAAAACTTCTTTTCTGGCTCCATCTCCACTAGCCATTGTCTAAATCTGCAACTCTCACTCGAAGTACCTCTGACTTCTTGCATGAAGTGAACCTTGAGTGAAGCTTTGAAAATAGTTCGAGCCAATTGAATTAACTTTTATTTTGAGCAATATAAAGCAACAATGACATATGCTCTTCGTAAGGTTACGCAAATTTTCCCAAATTGGTCATGAAATGAGACGTTGAAGTTTTGCAACTGTCTAGACTGAATATGAGCAGCAGTAACACAGTCTTATTGTAATGACAGCAGAGAGAAAAGGTTCTGAATCTGCTATTTTTGACTGCTTAATGCTGAAAAAAGGGCAAATCTTCCAGTGAAAGACTTTTTGACAGAAATGAGAGCATCCAAATATTATCCAAGTGTTATCTACATCAGCAGAATTTCTGAGCGCTGATGACAAAATGCATCCTCTGATTAGTTTTAGATGCATGAACCCAAGGTGTGTGCTCTCTTTGTATATTTGAGAGTTGCCTTTTTTTTTTTGAAGGTTTTAAGACCAGTTGATCCATTTCAATGCAACATGCACCCTTATTGGTTGTTCCCTAAAGGTCTTCTGTCACCTTGGATAGTGTACCTCACCCCTAAGTGAATGTGAGTTAATGACATCAGTCACAGATTGCTTCAATCTGTCATCCATTCAGCCGTTAGTCATGTGTTATGTGTACATCCTGTCTTGGGCCTTCCTAAACACAATGGCACATCAATATTGACTCAGCTGATTCCCCTGACTACCTCACAACTTCAGCCCAAGACTCACATGAACACAACCATATCAATACACTGCTTTTCAAGATGTAACTTGTCCATTTCACACAAGCCAAATGACACAATGCAAGTGTTGAAGGAACTTTGAAAAATAAAGAGACTCAGACAGAAATCAGAGAACATTTTTCCTTTTCGACTCGCAGTTCTAAAAAATGGGGGCAAAGATGAAGTCAGACCGGGTTGATATTAGGTTTCAGCCCTCACAAATAGACCTGTCTGTTGTGCTCTGAGAAGCACAACAGCCCTCAGTGCATGCATGTAAATGCACCTGTGAGGGCAATTCAATATCTATCTGAGAATTGAAGTCAATTTGATGATACTCAGTCTTACCTGGACTGCTGTCCTGGACAGAAGGCTTCAGCACTCAGCTGCGTTTCCATCCACCATGCTTTGTCTGTCTTTTCCTCCAAACTTCGCACTAACTGCACAAATTTCACACTCCATAAAAGTCCCCACAGATTCTACTAAGTGTCTAATGAAATCTGCAGGTAGAACAAATGGAAAAAAATAAATCCAGCAGTCTTGAGGGGAGACAATAACCTAAATGAGTCATCCACTACAACAACAACAAAAACATTGTTGACTGGTTTCTCAACAGCAGATAAACCAATCCAAAGTGTCTAGATTCAAGGGAGGGGTGCACTGCTTGCAGCCTTAAAAGTTCTCCACCATTTCCCTCTGCCGTTTGTGCACCTTGGTAGCATCTAAACACTGGATGTCAGCTGTGACATCGGCAGCTGAAAAAAAAAAAAAATCAATTTAGAAGAGAAGAAAAAGAAAAAAAAGAGAACATCAATGAAATGATGATGAGAGGTTTACATTGAGCTACAGCTGGTTACGGAGAATCCCCTCTTTGACTGAGAGAGTAATAAAGAGAGGAAAAGTGCCAGGGTAGAGTGGGGAGAGCGAGAAGAGAGAGAGAGAGAGAGAGAGAGAGAGAGAGAGAGAGATGAGCACTGCTACTGAGGCACTCTGTAGCTCAAAAGCCCAAAGTGGGAGGGAGAAGACGGAGAGAACAGGGAGGTATGCAGGAAATGTGTTCTGCTCTCTCTCTCTCTCTCTCTCCCTCTCTCCCTCTGTAACCTCTGTGCCACCTATTTCCATGTGACAGGGGCAAGTTGCCACAAACTGATATGCAACCCTGGGACTTGAGACACCTTAGGCACTCAGAACAACTCCCAATGACACAAACACACACGTGTGCGGGAAATAAATCTATAGCTAAAAAGGCAGCCAACAGTCCCCATTTGTTCCGATGGTTGATACCCAGTGTCCATTATTTTAAATGAATCGTGCTGGGGTCAATGTCACCTAACACTGCGGCAATTCTCTTAAGCACAGTCATCAAACATCATGCGCTGCAAGAAGGGGGGCTGATCAAAGCCAAACCATATCTATGGCCTTCTGTTGCTGCTACAGCCTCCAAAGAGGTAATTCATTGATAGAATTGCATGCAAAATGGCTTGTACTCTACCTTTCTGACCTGGGAGAGTCGGCATAAATGAGACACTTGTGTTGAAAAATGCTTTTGCATAATGAAAGCCAATTATTTGGAATGCGTGTGTTTTTTTTTTTTTTTAATTGGGTTCAGGCACAACAATTGCACAAAGTAGGTAGGTAGGTAGGTAGGTATTTACTTTATTAATCCCCGAGGGGAAATTTTTTTCGCTACAGCAGCATACAGAAGCAATAAGATAATAATAGAAATAATATAATAAAATAATAGAATAGAATAGAATAATATAATAATAGAAAAGCAATAAAATAAAATAGCAGTAAATAGCAGTAAAAAATATAAATATAAAATATAAAATGCACAGTATATACAGTACATTATATATCTATATATATTATATACAACAAACCAAGAAACACAGTCAACATATATATATATATATATACAGTACAGTATATATCTATATATATAATATACAAACAAACCAAGAAACACAGTCAACAGTGTTATTGTTGTGTGATGGATTTTGTCAGAGGTGAGTTATTGTACAGTCTTATTGCAGTGGGCAGGAATGATCTCCTGTATCTGTCCTTGTGACAGCGGAGCTGGAGGAATCTTTTAGAGAAAGTGCTCCGCTGTCCCTGCAGCAGGTGGTGGAGAGGGTGGACAGGATTATCCAATATGGACAATAGTTTGTTCAGCGTCCTCCTCTCCACCACCTTTTCCAGGCTGTCCAGTTTGTAGCCGATGATGGAGCCGGCCTTCTTAACCAGTTTGTTAAGTCTGTTGGTGTCACCGGCTCCAACGCTGCTCCCCCAGCAGACCCCAGCGAAGTACAATGCACTGACCACAACAGATGGTAGAACATCTCCAACATCTTGCTGCACACATTGAAGGATCGAAGTTTCCTCAAGAAAAAGAGTCGACTCATCACCTTCTTGTAGACAGCATTGATGTTGGTCTTCCAGTTCAGTCTGTTGTCATGGAGACACCAGGTACTTGTACTCCTCAACCATGTCCACCTCCTCTCCCAGAACTCTCAGCGGTTGTGGAGCCGTCACCTTCCTTCTGAAGTCGACCACCATCTCTCTGGTCTTGGCCACGTTCAGGAGCAGGTGATTTCTACCCGCCCACTCCACAAAGTCCTCCACTACTGCCCTGTACTCATCCTCCCGTCCATCCCTTATACATCCTACCACTGCAGAGTCATCAGAGAACTTCTGCAGATGGCAGGACTCTGAGTTGTACTGGAAGTCAGTTGTGTATAAGGTGAATAGGAAGGGAGACAGAACAGTTCCCTGAGGAGCTCCAGTACCACTGACCACCGTATCAGACAGCACACTGCCCAGACGGACAAACTGTGGTCTGCCTGTCAGGTAATCATTGATCCAGGAGATGGTGGGCGCGTCCACCCCCACCACCTGCAGCTTCTCACTCAGCAGCAGTGGTTGGATGGTGTTGAATGCACTGGAGAAATCAAAGAAAGTGATTCTCACAGATTCACCGGTTCCATCCAGGTGAGACTGAGCTCGTTGCAGCAGGTAGATGATGGCATCGTCCACTCCCACACGAGGCTGGTACGCAAATTGCAGAGGGTCCAGAGAAGATTTCACCAGCGGCCTGAGGTGGGCCAAGACCAGCCTCTCCAGCACCTTCATCACATGAGATGTGAGGGCAACCGGTCGGTAGTCGTTGAGGCCAGATGGAGTCGTCTTCTTGGGGACAGGAACCAGGCAGGACATCTTCCACAGCACCGGGACCTCCTCCTGCTTCAGGTTCAGGTTGAAGAGGTGTTGTAGGACCTCAGCCAGCTGGACGGCGCAGGTCTTCAGGACCACGGGGCTGATGCCGTCAGGTCCTGCAGCCTTGCGCTGGTGGATTCTCTCCAGCTGTCTCCTAACCTGGCCAGTCGTCACAGAGAGGGGTGTGTGTGTGTGTGTGTGTGGGGGGGGGGGGGGGGGGGGGGGGGTTGGGTGGGGGGGGGGGGGTCGAGGTGTCGATGGAGGAAGAGCCCTTTGAGATTGAGGGCTCTATGCAGTTCACCAGGGGGCGCAGAGGGGGGGGGGGGGCAGCAGAGGTGTTTGGGAGGTGTGAGGTGTGGAGGAGACAGATGAGGGTGGTGAACTAAACCTGTTGAAGAAACAGTTTAGTTCATTTGACCTCTCCAGGGAGCCCCCTGGTTGTCTCTCTCTCCCCTTGAATCCAGTAATCTCCTTCATACCGGTCATCACCTCCCTCACGTTGTTCTGCTGGAGTTTGGCCTCCAGCTTCCTCCTGTAGGAGCCTTGCACTCCTTGAGCTTTTCCTTCAGGTGGCGCTGCACTCTCCTGAGCTCCTCCCTGTCCCCAGACCTGAAAGCTGCTTTCTTCTTATTAAGAAGAACTTTCAGGTCACTGGTGATCCACGGCTTATTGTTGGGGAAGCATTTTACAGTCCGGGATGGTACGGTGTCTGCAGTTTGGACACAGTGGAGTGGATGGTGTCCACTGCTGCCTCTGAATCAGCTGATGGAGGAACGTACACAGCGATAACAATGGCGGACGTGAACTCCCTCGGCAAATAATAAGGGCGCATCCCCACGGCTAGCAGTTCAATGTCCGGGCTACAAAAACGTTCCTTCACACACACGTGGTCGGGATTGCACCACCTCTCGTTCACATAGACTTCAATCCCTCCACCTTTCTTCTTGCCGCTCCGAACAACGTCTCCGTCCGCCCGAACAGTCCTGAAGCCGGGTATGGCCGCGCTGTGGTCCGGGAGATGTGAGTGCAGCCATGTCTCGGTGAAACACATGATGCTGCACTCCCGGTACTCTCTCTGGGTCTTTACCAGCGCGCCGAGCTCGTCCGTCTTGTTGGCCAACAACCTCACGTTCCCCATTAAGATTGCCGGTACCGCTGGTTTGTATTTCCTCCTTTCCGCCTTTAGCTTAGCTCCAGCTCTGCAACCCCGCCGACTTCTCCGAAGTTCAACGGGGATCTCAGGCCTCGCTCCGGGCAGCAGCAGTAGGGGGCTACTCAGCGCGATCAGCTGATCACGCAAGTAAACAATAACAGTGCCCCCATCCAGAAACGTGGAAAAATTATGGTCCATTACGGACCGTTAACTTAACACACGAGAGAAAGAAAAAAAAACCAACTCTGAAGAGAGGAGAAAGGCTTAAAAAATACTAATAATACTAATAACAAGGGGAGGGGAGCTGCTGCAACAGGCTGCCGCTAGCGCGGTGCCATCTTGCAAAGTCACAAAGTCACAAAGTTACAAAGTCAGTGCATTGATGTGAATAGATGGTGAACATTACAAACTGAGGTAAATTGGTTTTAACTAAAAGTTGTATTTTTAAATCCTTGTTTTATCATAGCAAACCCAATTTCTGACACTAAACACCACTGGTATGGTGTGTAGTGACGACATTAAGTACATTTATATTCATTAGCTGTTAGCTGGATTCAAGCTGTGTGTCCCAATACTACCATACTGTTTACTATGCCAGAAAAAGATTTAGTATGTGAAATGAAGTATGCCAAAAGTACCAGGATGTCCTACTACATCCGGTTGTATTTTGCAGTATGCAGGCCAGCATGCTTTTTTGGCAGTTCTGATCCACAATTTTCCACGCAGCAGAAAAATACATCACATCGACTCAGCTGGGAGAGTTTTGGGGGGCTAATGCTCCACAATTTACAAAAGAAAGAAAAAGAAGAAGAGGCATTAAAACTAAGCGTACTCATTCCAATTGCATCGTTTTCCCTTTACTTAAAATGTCGTGCTACAAATTGTGGATGTGACGAAGAGAGTCAAAGTTAAAGGCACACATTTATGATGGAGTATTGTGTCCCCATTGTATGCATACTCTTCGCAACAGTACATATTTTTTAAGGGTAGCTGCTGAATGTACTTGAAAGTAAAAAGCAAAAGTCTGCTATTCGCAACGCAGCTCATATCATGCACATCAACCCTCAGGACAGTTACACTGGCCCAAAAGCCCTTTTGGGCATACTCATCTTTTTTTTCTCTGTGAACATACAAAATGATTCAATATAGTCCAACATTTATTAAGTCCAGAAGAGCAGTGTGATTCAATTATTATATCCCATTCATGTGTGCGGGAAGCCAACAGGATTTAAATCAGACTGGAGAATTATTTTACGAGCAAAAAGTTCCAAGACTGACGAACGGAGCGCGGCACAGGAATGTGAGCGAAGCAAAGGAGAGCAAGAAGCTTCGTGACAATTCACTACAAGTTATGTCACTTTGTTTAACATCAGCACCACGTTTCACCATGGACCTTTCAAACTTTAAACGAATCTGGCGAGTAGTAAAGGCGGGGAGCGAAGATTGTGTTATTTCAGTCGAAAAGCATAAATGGCAAATGGTCTGCATTTGTATAGCGCTTTATCACCTCAGTGGTCTAAAAGCGAGTTTAGCTCCCGTTTACCTTTTCATGAAGGCCCAATTGCACCCTTCCACTCTCATTTCGTTTGCGTGGAGAGTCCGGTACGTTAAATGTGATTCCAAACCAACTGCACTAAAGCGGGAGTGGGTTATTGTGCTGTGAGCAGACACATAGTCATGTTGGAGAACCCAATTGCCACCACGCCAATGTCCTAGTCGCCAAACGTTTTCCCTCAGAACGTGACAGTGGAAGTCGCCATTGAGAGCCTGAGCCTGGGACATGAATTCATGGTGCACAACCCTACGAACGTCAAAGAAAACCCACCTGGTTGCGCTTCTGTCCTGACACGCCTTCTTTGGTCTTGGACAGTAATGTTCTGCCCCTTTTGAAATGTGAATACCACTCAGAACGCATCACTCAGCTCATTGGTTCATTGCCGTAGATTTCCTGAAGAATTTGAAGGTCTCTGTTGCCAAATTTCCAGAGTTTGACATAAAATTGGATGCGTCTCTGCTCAAATCCATGCTGGGATCACAAATGTGTACATACCACTCCTCACAAAAAGATGTGTTACTCAGGTGCTGATGTTGTTTAAGTGACAAGTAAACTTGACGTACTTACTGACGAGGGTTTATTGCGTCTTCCTGCTGTGTTTGCTTTACTGTGCTGCGCTCCGTTCTCAAGCAGCAGGAACGATCTCTGAACTTTTTGATTGCACCTCGTACATATTCTCGAGGCGCTCAATATGCAACTGTCATAGGTCAGAACGGATATAATATAATTTTTTTTATATAAAATCTATGTTAAGTTCTCCTTAATACAGCCATGAGGCATAAGGATGTATTATATATGGCATATAGTTGAATAGTACAACCACAGAGATATATACAGAAGACACCACACAGTGTGACCACACACACAAGTAGCTCCTCTTCTAGTGTTTTCTCACAGTTGATCAATTTAAAATGGAACACTTCATAAAATGCTCTTTGTGTCACAACCAGTAGCTGTTGCCATACAAAGATCCTGCTTTTTAACTTCATGCTAAAACAATGTTTGACATGACTTAATAAGTGCATTGACACAAATCAGTAGCTGTTAGCAGCGGATTTTCCTCGTGACCGAAGGCTCCATCAGCTTAGCTGTGATGTTACTGCCCGGTTATTAAAAGACCATGAAAGATGATACTGCGTGATAACTGGCTCGTTTGTAATTAGCTTCTGTTCTATTAACCCTCTGAACAGTTCGAACACGGCCCACGTTTTTTTTATTGAGTGCTACAGCTCAAACAGGCAACATACTGACCTCACTACTGAAATTAATACAGTCAGAAACAACATTAAATGTTATAAACAGTGATGTGGTCTCTTACTGATAAGCTCACCGTGTCACAGCTGACTTAGGATCACCATGCCCGACGCGGACTCGTTTGAATGAGGCAACACAAAAGACGCTCATTTACAATGATTGGTTTAACAAAACAAAACGTCCTGGCAATTGGGAGAAAACAAGGGAAACGCAGAGTCCAAAGCAAAAAGGCACAGTATTGATTTTACAATCTGGTAATCAGTGATTTCAGGCAAGGAGTTTATATCTATGTATAATGACTTGGGTGATTGGCAAGTGGCTACAGGTGGGGCTGAGAGCAGGTGAGGTGGGTGTGGCAGGAAGGAGACCAACCTATGGAGAGAGAGGCAGACTGAGGACCTCTGGTGGGCGCAGGGAGGGACGCAGGGACTGACGAGGAGAGAGGAAGAAACACACACACACACACACACACACACACACACACGAGACCACAGGTAGGTAGAGAAAGAGATACCTAGGACAAACCAACAAAGATGAAGCAGACAGACCAAAACCATGACACACTGAAGTGCATTTGAACGGTGATCGAATCTCTTAGTGAATAAATGATTCGACTAAGAATATTTGTAATACAATTAAGCTCAAGTTCACTCAGGAAGACTATCTTTATGTGTTATTCCTGCTTAATTCGTTCTCTCGTCTTCTAATCACCTGACTCGGGGTCATTTTGGGTAAACCAACAAATTTGACCACCACCTCAGTCAGCTTTAACTCTGTTCTCCTCTCCTCCTGTCAGGTCAGGACGTTGTGCTGCTAAACCTCCTGCAGCCCATTCACCTCCAGTCCTCACACCCAGTGGTCGAGTACATCAGAATCCACTTCTCACTTCATCCAGATCTGTCGTCACGGGCACCACCAACCTGCCCAACTTTGATCGTTGCATCTCCGTGTGTTGTTCTCTTCCCTCTCCTCACCCCAACTTGTCCAGGCAGATGTGCGCCATCGTCTGAGCCTTGTTCTCTCGGAGGTTCCTTATTGCTTCAAGGGAGTTGTTGTTTTTTTCCTTCCAGCTCTCGCTCGTGTCACTGAATTGTTGGGTTTCTCTCTATAACTTTATACTTCACTTGTTAAGTGCTTTTGATGAGTGATTTCATGATTTGGTACTATAAGAAAAATAATCTCTCCTGATTGTTGACTGAGTGTTGTGTTCCCTCTTTTTTTATTTTTTTTATTGGAAAGTCAGAATCTTTTAAATCCTTTATATAAAGGTGTTCAAGCTGGGTACTTCTTTGTTACCATTGATTGAAGCCATTCAGTAGGACCTTGACTCATTTTGAAAGTGTGTTAATACACACACAACCAAATAAAGGAATCTTGCATCTAAAAATAACACGGTGTTAGTTTTTTTATTTTCTAAACTGTTGAACTGTGGTCCATTGTGTGCCCTTGTTTAAACTGGCTTTGTTGTGTTGTGTTAGCATATCAGGAGTCTAACATGAACTCTGGTTTCTAATGGGCTGCTTTTCTTTGATTTTCCCATTTTAGGTGACACCCAAACACTTTTCAAGCTTAACTATCATTTGTTTGTTGCAGTGGTAAATCTCAGTTTTGAGGTCTACTTTGTACCTTCGTGTAAAGAAGTCAGTTTTGTTGTTGTCTTCTTGGACTGCTGTTCAATCAGCTGCTCAATTTGATGCCTATTTAAGAGGTGCTCATGCTAAGTGGGAGGACATCTAACTCCACACAGACCCTGATTACTCAGTAACAGTAGGATGGTAATGGATGGTAATGTGAACAGTCTTTCGCAGTGGGCAGCTCACAATTATTGTCAATTCTTGTTTGATGGGAACCTCCAACCCCTCCCCCCCCTCCTCCTCCTCTTTCCTGTTTATCATTTGTCACTTATCTGATGACCACTGGCCTTCAGGCAGACTGATGTTTTGCAGAAATGTCCCTTCATGCTCCCGTGTTTATAGCTAGAACCTTTTAACCTGGCAAGTCTAGATTTATAACAGCGGAGCCCTCTCTTTGCTGCGGGTCGCTCCATTCTGCCTCCCAACAAGCAGATCAAATGTTTCTAGACAGCAGCCGTAGTATTCATGAAACCGCAACAAATGCATATCGATGGCAGAGGTGAGATGATTCATTGTCGGTGGAAAATAGACACTTGGCATGCACGAGAGATGCAAATCTCTCTGACAGGCATGCATTTGCTTTTATGACCAGATTAAATGTCAAATAATTCCTATCAGAGTCGAGCAGGTGTAACGGGATGTAAAAATGTCAGTCGGAAAGCAAAGCCGCCTCCTCGCTGCAAACGATTGGAAATAAATGATCAGCTGTTACGTAATGCCCTGTTCAGTGTGTGTGTGTGTGTGTGTGTGTGTGTGTGTGTGTGTGTGTGTGTGTGTGTGTGTGTGTGCGCGTGCGTCAGAGAGTTTACATGGTATACAAGCCGGAGTTGTCTGCTGGAACTTATCATCAAGACGTCACGCTGCTTCTGTACGATGTGTTTCAAGGTCACCATCGTAAAATTAGAGGCTATCTATAAGGAGCGCTGATGAGCGGCAATTACAACGAGATCAGGACGGCATATCGGGGGCTGATTACACAATAAATAATACTGCGCGATTGCCTGTTGCTGATTTCTACAGGCATAAAATGCTTTGCAGGATGACGCCCACCTGGCACTTACACACAGGAAATGACAAAGGCAAACAGAGAGGGAACAGAGAGAGTGTAAGAAAGCGGATTATTATCCCTATGAACTTGCAGACCAGTTGCATGTATGTGTATGTATGTATCTGCATGTATTAGCGTGTTTATCCTCTGTCAGCATACTAAATGCCAGGGCAGTTGCTCGGGGGCAGCTGCACCATTCAGCTGCTTGGAAAATCACACAATTTACCGCATCAGCCTAAAGCCTGTGGTAAATAGCAATTTGACTGAATGCATAAATGTATCTTCAAAGTGCACTCGCTGAGATTCATGACAGCGAGAAGCTGTGTGTGTGTGTGTGTGTGTGTGTGTGTGTGTCTGTGCGTGCGTGTGATGACAGGTGCGTGCATGGCCATTTGATGTTGTATGGGCGCATAACATGCATAATGCATCGTCGTTGTGAGCAGCAGCATCGTCGAGGTGACTGCCGTCTGCTCGTCATTTGTTCTGCGTGAAAGGATGAAGTTTGTCAATACAGCAGACAGAGAGGAGCAAAGGGGAGGAATACCAATAAGGCTGAGTTCAAAATGAAAGCACATCAAGGATACTTTTTTTTTTTTTTTAACACAGCCCGTGGTACAACATACTGTATGTCCCACCCAAAAAATGAAAGCAAGGACAACAAGAACATGGAGAGCAGAGTGAGGAGAGGTGGGATCTGATTATTGACTTTGAGGACAATTCCAACTTATTTCATCCTTATGTATTTACCACTAAGGTGTTTTTTGTAACTCTATGGGTCAGACTATGTTTGCACTCTCCAACTGTGTTGTAGAAATTTGGGGGAAGAAGGACGAATGTGCAGGATGATCCGTTCAGACAGTAACTATCCTCAGGTGGAGACGCCCGCCAAAGTTTAGTCATGTGCACGAAAAGGAGACGTGTGTGAGATGTGTTGTTCAAATCAAAGGCGGACAGTTAGCGTGCAAGAGCAGTGGTCCTCAACTGGTGGGTTACGACCCAAAAGTGGGTCGTGGGGCCATTTTTTGTAGGTCGCGGTTGCATGCTTTTAAAAAAACAGATGAGGGAGGGGGGAGGGGAGGGGAAGTAAAACTCTCATTTTGAGTGTCTGTGCAGTAGCTTTTTGCTTCCAGCCTTGTCATGAGAGTGACAACCAAAACTAATATCACATCAGTAGTTTACTTTCATTCCAGCATTTCTAAACAGGATTAGAGAAGTCTCCTTTTAATTCAAGAAAAGTCGATCAACTTCCTTAATTCAAGATAAATCAGTTTTTTTTCATATTTCATACGGTTTGATTTAAATTGTTGAAACTTGATGAGCATCACCAGTTCATAATAGTTTGAAAAGCATTAATGACTGTAATTCAACTCAGGAAATCAGCAACGGAGTCCTTTCTTCTGAAAGCCTGCGGCGATGAAGCAATGAGCCTGGAAAAGTGTTTTGAGTGGCATTTCCAAGCTTCTGGGTGTGCACTGTGAATTCTTCAAATGAAGGATTCCTATGACTGATGATGTTAAACTATACACTGTGTCAGGTTGGTACATCACAATAAAAGCTTCTTTTTCTCTTCCTCTGCCTGTCGTTATTCATAGCATGAGGTTACAATTAATGTCATAATTTCTTCATGCTCTGGAGCACATAAAGAGCAATGAAGTCTTGCATATCTTGCACCACATAAAATGTTAGATGTTTTATTCATTTTGAACTACTCTGACACCCAGTGCAAGACGCAAAAAAAAAAAAAAAAAAAAAAAAGATGAAGAAATTCATCTTAAAATCATGTAGCAAGAAAGTTTAGTTGAAGACAGGATACAAATGGGAGCTGATCAGTGTCAGATTAGCAGTATTAACCAGCAGCCATCAGTTCTTTACCTTAATGTGCTGATGACTGTTTATTACCTTTATTATTTACATTAGTTATACTCAATCCTGGAAGGAATCACGTTACTGGAAAGAACTCATTTAGTTTTGCAATTTCACATTAATTCCCCAAAACGTCTACAATTCAAACTGGAACGGCAGCTAAGAGTCAGCCTCAAGCTTGCGTTTGAGCCGTTACCGTCTTGCTATTTCGGAGCCAGAAGTGAACATATTTGGTGAGAAGTGAATCTGACTCCAATTTCTGAGTACGCTCAACCTAGCCTGGCTGCGCCGACTGTGGCTCACAGCTTCAGTTTTCTTCGCTGTAAATACAGTCTGATAACTCGGCCCGTATTAGCATTTGCACAGCCACTCTGAAGGGCGGACCAGCCAGCGACCAGTGTCGGTGGTTTACGGCGTTTGTCCCGCCCCTCCTTCACTGTGATTGGACGGTGATGAGCGCAACTTTCGGTGACCGTAAAAAACCGCTGAACGTTCAGCACATAAACGCTCAGCACCTCGTCACGCTGCTGGTGTTCATTTACGAAAAACTTTCAACATACACTGTGCTCAGGAAAAAAACGCTTTGGTGGATGTGGTGACGTGGCGTGGTTTGGCTCAGCTGCAGGAGAGACTGATTGGGGGAGTGGTTCAGGGAAAGGTGCCTGGAAGGGGCTTAATTAGCCCCGGCTGAAATCAATGACTGATTGTCCCTGTCTTCCCTTAAAAACCCAAGCAGCAGGACACCAGGTCTCGCACTCCTAGGGACACAGAAAGGAAGGCTGGTTGGCTGGCTGGGGACAGGTTGTGTGGCATGTGTTCGAATGCACCACAGTTAAAAGTGATCGTTTGTGTGGAATAAACAAATTGGAACATCGTACTTTGGTGAAGTGAATCTATAGCTGAAACCTGACTGCACCACAGACCTGTCAATCAAACACACGCACCTCCCAAACATTCTGCTTTTTGACCGAATATCTAATCAATGATAGGATTGTTTTTTTAGATAGACGACCAGAAAAGTAATAAGTAGGAGTGGCTTTAGGGAATGACACCAATATTGACTTTGTATTTCATGAGAGAAGTTGAATGGGCGTCTATGAAGCCATAGCCTATTCGAAGCCAACCTCCCTGACCCTTGGTGGTATTGCAGTTTAAGACACTTCTGCATTGGCCTCACTTTTCAGACCATGAAGCTTTCTTTACTTTTGTATAAAGTCTTTGGTCAAACCACAGGCTCTCTCCTTCATTATTATTCTCATTATTTTAACTTTATTTATTTCACTTTATTAATCCCCGAGGGGAAATTTCTTCACTACAGTAGGGGGGCTCTCAGGGGGGAGCTGCTGCAGCAGGCTGCCACTAGCGCGGCGCCAGGTAACCTGACCTGAGGTGCATGTTTTTGGATGATGGGAGGAAGCCGGAGAACCCGGAGAGAACCCACGCAAGCACAGGGAGAACATGCAAACTCTGCACAGAAAGGCCCAGGACCGGATTCAAACCCGGAACCTTTTTGCTGTGAGGCGACAACTGCACCACTGTGCCGCCCCTCATTAGTAGTAGTACAAGCTTCACCTCTGACTATGAGACTTGAGCTGTCTTTTTATACTACAGTATATGCAAAGCGTGAACTTCATGACATACTAGTGGGTGTTAAAGCTCAACTCCACTTACGGCCGGACCGCTCGGCTTTGCAGTTGAGTCGCTAAATGAGGCTTTCTTTCAAAAGAGAATCCAGCCAACTGCTTCATTACTGCTTTTGACTTATTGGCCACATCAAAGCTGCTTCCAGCACAAAAAGAGGAGAAAACCACAAAGAGAACACCAGAGAGAAATAATGAGAACTGCTATAAGCCTTACGTGCATGTATGAATCATTCCTGAAGTTTGGAAAGGGATTACAGTGGAACACAACAGGTTGTTTTGTTCTCTGGTGGGTTTGAATACACATTTGCAGCCCATCATCATGCAATTCATGACCCGTCCGTAGAAAGTAGACTAGCAAGAGGCTCCACTGAAATGTTAAGTCATAATGCAGGTGCTGCCAGGTTTATCAGTTAACCAGCTTGTATCGTCAGATAATGCCGGAGGCAATCCAGAGATGGATCTCGGGGCAAAAAAAAAAAAGATTACATGTCGAAGATATTGTTCCCAGCTTTGAATAATCCGTGCAGCCTGGATCCAATCTGGACACATTTAGAGATCAGAAATGAGACATGGTTAAAAAAATAAAGGCCGCAACAGGAGATAGAGCAGAGATAAAGTGATGAGGTTTCACAGCATAGCATTTTTAAAGCAACAATCAGTATTTGCTAATCTAATCTATGTGTTTTATAAGTATATATTTGTACTGACAAAGAACAAAGGCCACATGGGTGAGAGATAAAGATGGATTTTCTTGATACGTTGTATGGTGATGATAGCTTTTTTTGTCTTGTGAATGCAGTAAAATGTGGAAGTAAGGTGCATTTTGGGGCTTTAAGACATCTGATTTGTGACCTGTTTGTGTATGTACACAGTGACAGATATACAGTGGAGTCCAAATGTCTGAGAGCACTTTATGCTGCAACTTTTATTTAAAAATATTGAGTCATAATTACCCTAAAACATTTTTTAACATACATAACAACTGTTGTCTGGACCAGTGACATCCGTCTGAATCTGTTCTCATCAGGACAAACATGGATGAGAGAAACGCTGGACACTGGTCTGACATCTCTTTCAGCGTCAGAATGTTGTGGATGGTTAAAGGCAGAAATGTGATTGGGGAATGTAGTGAACTAATGGGAGAGGAATGAGCCCCACAAACCAACACACACACACAACCTAATCACTAATTGTGTAGGAATGCAGAAAGGTTGGCTTAAGACAACCGTGTGGTTTTCTGTTTTTTTTAAGCAGAATCTTGGTGTGTGTGTGTGTGTGTGTAAGATTTTTTTTTTTTTTTTTTACCATGAATAAATAATTGCATGGAGGAGCTCATTATTTCAGGTAATATAGGCCACTTTCACTGGAGCATGACGTGAAGCCCCAAAGGTGAGACAGATGTCAGTGTTTGTATTTCTCTGAAAAACTCCTTTTCACCAAAATTCCTGTAATGCCACTTTTCATTTGTAACAGCAACACCACAAATGCATTTTAAGGAAAGACTTTCCAAAAGTTTCTCAATTCAAAACATCGGACACTCCTCCTCATTTAACAAAATTTAGTTGGCATTGACATGATGTTGTGTGCCAGTCATTAACTGAATATCAAACTGGATGTAGCTGTAATAGTGTAAAAGTGAGGCTATAATAAAAATGCCTTAAACTGCAATACCACAGATTGCCGCTAGGGGCTGACTCTAAAATGGCTCTCTACAAAGTCATGACACAGTTATTATGGTATCATTTGGTCAATTCACCCCCTCTGATCAGTGGTCCATCTGAAAATAGTTCCATCATAAAAGGATATTAAGCCTCAAAAAGTGGTATATTTAGGGCCGTGTCTGTTTAATTGACAGGCTTTAGGTACGCAGGTGTAGTATCCTCAGGCTCTCAGTCAGATCCACCACTTAGTCCTCCTCAGTTCATCCAAATATAGTCACCTCTGGCTCCAAAAAAACAAGATGGCGATGGCAAAAAGGGCGAACTCGAGCCTTCAAAAAGAGAGTTCACTAAACGATGGGTCATGGTTGGTTGCTGCTTGCCGTACAGACTACAAAGACCCTTCCCAAATATGGGCAGAGTCCATCGCCATGGTTGGTAAATCAACACTGCAGACTTTGTAAAGTAAAATTTAAGGATACAAGAAGCTTTTGGTCTCATTTGCTTTTAAAAAAAAAGTGCTCAGACAAGTCTGTCAGACTCCTGAGGTGTTCTTAAACCGCTTATTTGTTCACGCTTGTGTTCTCAGAATGATGAATCCCATTGTCCTCGTAAATTTAAGACTTGTGCTTACTGTGTGTAATTGGCATAAGTAAATGCCCTGTAATACCCATGACAGGGCTTGAGACTTTAGAGAAACGTAAATAATGCAAAAACAAGAATCCAAAGACAGTGAAGCACTGGACTGAATCAAAACTTGTGTTGTTCTGAAGTGGATACACTGCAGCAGGAAGTGAGCAGCAGAAGAGATGTTATATTTTGTAGCGTCAGCAGAGTCTTGGATGTAAAATTTTAAAAAGAGATGCATGGAATGTGAGTGCTTGGTCAGTACATGTTGTACCAGGAGAAGAACTGATTATGAAAAAAATGATTTGATTTAGAATCTGAGCCCAAAAAAGTAAACTGGAAAGTACAGAAGAGATATACAGGCCGCTGGAAGAGGGACGGGGACCTGGAGTTATCGGAGACGGACGAGTGACATTATTCATGAGACAGCGCTTACATGTCCATGTGTTTAATAAGGGCTTAGTGTTTAATCAACATTTAAACCTTTGCTTTTGCAGAAGGCTCTAATGAGTTCTTCTTTATGATTTATTTACAGATGAGAGGAAACCATCCTCTGAGGCAGAACCTGAGTCCTCAACCCGGGTCGCAGCAGGACACACACTCAGGTCAAAACCTGCAGTAGACAGTAAGAGTCAGACAAAAGTTCTTTTGTACAATGATCGATGTTGAAAGATTAAAAGGTCTTCAGGGGTCCAGTTGGTGCTGAGGAATCTGACTCGGTATACCTGAGTCAGATTTGGTCCAAATTCCACTCACTTTGATCAGGTCATGTAGGGTGTTGTTTTTCTTCTGCAGGTCTCGGCTCTGTGTTTTAAATCAGGTTTGATTATTATCTGGTCTGTTCATGAACGCACATTCCCGTCATTTTTCATGAGTCTGTTGAAAGACCTCTAAAAAACTGTGTATTTGGCTGGGATTTTTTATAATTTTGTTTTTCATAATTTTAAACTCTGTTTTATAGTTTATCAGTGCAACATAGACAAGAAAAAAAATACTTACAATAATAGTAACTCTAGAGGATGTTGGCAGATGCACATTTTGCCACAGTATAATCATTTCTAGTGAGACCAACCCCTGCAATAGCTCAGCGGCAGAGTACGGAGACCCACTGAGAAGATGTTACTCTTGAGAGTTGGAGCGTGAGTGCTTCGAGATAACGCAGTGAGGGCAAAGAGATGAAGCAGCAGGGGAGGTTTGGCAGGGAGCCATTATTCTGGGACCAGCTGAGTTTCACCACTAATGGACACCGCCGTAGCGATGAATCCACTGGACGAGTTAAACTGGCCCACAGGTGTGTGTGTGTGTGTGTGTGTGTGTGTGTGTGTGTGTGTGTGTGTGTGTGTGTGTGTGTGTGAGGAAGTGAGCAGTGTCATTCATTTCTGGCTGATGTCAAGCTGAGATTACATTACATACAGCACTCTCTCTGTGTGTGTGTGTGTGTGTGTGTGTGTGTGTGTGTGTGTGTGTGTGTGTGTGTGTGTGTGGACAGATGTGACCACAGATTTCATGATGACTATGATTTCATTGGAATAATACACAAACAGCGGTGTAAGACAAGCCTCCCTGTGTGACTGTGTGTATTGAAACTGTGTGTAAAAGCCTCTCAGTCAAAACAGTGACATAGTGATACGTTGTGCCTGATATTTCTTTCTTTAGCTTTTCATTTTCTTTTTCTCTGTCTATTTCTGAAGTGCAGTGTTTCTCACATTTGCGCACACACAGACACAATTCAATCACAAGGACATCCTGAGCGTCAGAGATGGAGGAAACAGGTTCTTGGTGGTGAAAACAAACCAAACAAACAGGCAACCAGTTCTGAAACCAAACTCTGAAGTTTCCTCTGGTGGATTGAACCATCTCTGACAGAGCTGTCTTCAATCTGCAGACACTGAAAATCTGCCAGAATCTGTGAAGATAAAGTCGTTTAACTGAGTATGGATGGTTTTAGGTGCTGTGTGGTGCATTGACAGAATGAATAAGATAAAAAAAAAATATATATATATTTTATAAAAACGTACTTTTCTTGTGACAAGTGAAAATGATAATGATCTATTATAACTTTTCCATGCTCTCAAGGTTCCCAATCAATAGTTTCATACATAATCATGCTGAACAGATACAAAAATGAACACTAGCAAATGCTTTTGGTAAAAAAAAAAAATGTAAAAAAAAAAAAGCTCATGTCCATTGCTTTAAAATATTGCTGTGCTGTCTTGACAAGGATCAGCGGGTGATATTTAGGTATTTTTTGCCCCAGGTTTTAATTATCAGGCTCGATGAAGGTTACTACTCCAACTCCCTGGAATCATACATATTAAAGGTGACCTGCAGGCAGGAAAGAATCTGACAACTCTACTGCAGGCACTTCCTGTGAAAAATAAACAAATTAGTGTGTGTTTTTTTTATTAGCCTGTATTCTGAAGGTCCTGTTAGGACATGAGGCAGTAAACAACAGTGCAGTGTGTGATAAAGAAGCAAATACAGTGTTTATTTAAAATAAAGTGTCACGTCTTTGTTAAGGAAAACAATTAAGTGACAGAAGTGTTTTAATTATGCTGCATTTTTGTTTCTCTCTCTCTTAGTTTTTTTTAGAAGACTAGTTTTAAGTTGTTACTCCTGATAACCATTTCCATGGTTATTTGTTCTAGTTATATGATTATGAAACACATCCAGATAGAGTCCTTTTTCTTTTTCCATTTTGACTGCATGTGCCCACTTCTACATCTGAAAAGAAACTCAGACCCTCTATGACCAAAACTCTTATGTTTCAAAGGCAGGAAGGACCCAAAGGCACAACGGAAACAGGAGGTTTTAGTCAAACAAAGAAACTTTAATAACCAAAGGCAGGAGCTGGATATCCTAAATACAAATTCCAAACACTAAGATATCCCAAAAACTGAGAGTCAGCAGCGGCTGAGTCCACAAAAAAACAACTAAAGAGGCAAAAGTGAAAGACAAGCTAAATCATTAGGAGTATAAACTAAGACTAGACATTAAGGTACTAAATGGCAACAGGAAACTGACATACAACACAGGACTCACGCACAGGAACGGACAAGCAAACTGAAGCGACCAACTGAAAAAGAGGGAAGGAGAGCACACACTAAATACACAGTGGGGAGGAAGGCAGCGAGGGAAAGATAAAACTAATTAGGTTGGGCAAGAAAATCACAGAGGGGCAGGAAGTGAAGTACACTAAGACATGCGGGGTGAGTGAGTATAAAGTAAAAAAGGAAAACACAGAACCCAAACTGAAATCAATACTACATGACAGAAATTAAATAAGAACAATGACACAAACAGTAAATTTGGAGGTTTTAAAACCAAAATAAGGAGCTAAAACAGCCTGCACCACTGAGGGAAACTGCTGAATTGGGTGATAATTCACTGAGTTCATTGCAAAGACAATGCAAAGTTATTAATAGCAGCTTTAAATTTCACTGAAACACAGTCCAGCAAAGGATCTGGTTCTAACCTCTCTATGAATACATGCAACTTTATAGGGGACTATTTAATTAATAGTAATTGATTGGTCTTTCCCCGTATTTCCAGTTTGTAATAAATCATCTGACTTAGAACTCACAGTTCAGCCAAAGACCAATTAAAAAAATTCATCCAAAAAAAAAGTGCAGCTGTGAAGACATTTGTCAAGAATGTGAGATAAAGTCATCCTAAATCATTTTAGGCTGTTTTTATTGGAAGCCAACCAATAACAAGATGAACTGGGATGTGGAGCTTACAATAATGATGATTATTTTGAAGAATGCACTAATATGATTTACTGTCACATTAAATTTGCCTTTTAGTTTTGTTCTGTGATTCAGTACATTTCTTGGCATATGCATCAGTATGCTTTTATCGGTGGAAAACCTGGGCTCATAAACTTTCACAATCACATTAAAAACTGCACTCTCAGAACAATGAAAACATCAAAGTAACGAGTCTAACCTCTGAGACATTTGATGGTGTAAATATCGTCATAAGCCATTAAAACAAAAAAGGAACATACAGCTACCAGATCGTACATGACAATCATGTAGGAGCACATTGTCTGCCAGCTTTGCATCATTAATCACCCTTTGGGTTTTATTTTGAAGGAGCTCGACCACTTTTAAAGGGGCACTGCAGCAAATGTACTCATGAAGTGTAGCAAACAAGTGATGAGGAGGATTAGACAGGCTGTGAAAACTGTTGTGTAGCAACTTCTGTGAATCTGGAGGAGCTTCATCAAGTCGGACTAAATAATTCATAACAATGTCCTCAAAGTTATCTTGGCTTTGATCCTGCTTGGCACCGTAGCTGTGCAGCTTCAGGCGCACCTGGTTTAGTCGGTGCATCACGTCAGACTGAAACACCTCAACAACAATTGTAGAATATTAATGTATAATATTCATCCATCCATCCCAGATGATGGATCTGAAGGACTTTTGTGTCCTGCTGGCTTTTCCTTTAGCGATACCATGAAGTCGGCATCTTCGGTTTTAGGAAAAATGTCTTAAAACTATTGGATGAACTGCCATGAAATTTCAGAATAACATCAGTGGTCCCCGGACTTTTCATCTAGCGCAATCGTCAGGTTGAATTTTTTTGTCAAATATGCTTTATGACATTTGCATCAACAGTTTGTGTCGTGGTAATTAGTTATTTTTGGCATGCTAACATGCAAAGCTAGCATGGTAAACATTAACGGCTAACAATCCACATCCACATCATTTTTTTTTTTATCATATTATCATGTATTAGCATAAAACAAAAAGTCAAGATACCTTTTAAAAAGTACCCCTTCCTCCTTCCAGTCGTGCTACAGTGAAAGTGACAGCGAGTGGTACCACAGGAGGTTTTGTAATAAATGCAAGCATCAATGGAAAAAAGGATCACTTTCAACCAACAGCTTGAAGATAATTGCACCTGCATATTCAAGAAGTATTGTAGGATTCCACAGAGGAAAATGAGAGTTTCAGCCCAAAGATGTCATTGAATTATTCAATACACTGACTTATAACAAGGTAGAAAGAGCAACAAAAAAAAAAGCCTCCAACATCAGGTCAAAACCTCATATATGGCTGAACCGTATATGAAACGCTTCAGGACTTTTTATTTAAAGGGAGGGTTTTTCATTTGAAGCAATTTTTCATTAGATTAGGCTGGGAGAACCGTACCGGACTGCAGTGGTGAAGCGGGAGCTGAGCCATAAAGAAAAGCTTTGTATTTCTATTTTCTCCGTTCCTATACCGTCAGCTATGGTCGTGAACTCCAGGTAATGACGGGAGGAATAAGACATGTGGTTGAAATTGGTTTTCTTCCTCGGGTGGCCTGACTGTTCATGGCTGGGTTTGGACTTTAGAAAAAGGAAGGAACTCAAAGTCGGGCATCTGGTGCCTGCTCTGTACTCCACATTGAGGGAAACCATCTAAGGTGATTCGGATTAGTGTCTTTCAGGTTCACCAGGCACCTGGTCGAAACCCTAGGTCAGCCCAGGACCTGTTGGGCAGATTATATCTCCCCGTTGGCCTGGGAGCTGCCCGAGACTCCGCAGGATGAGCTGGAGGAAGTTGCTGGAACAAGGACATCTGAGATTATTTACTGCCACCGCGACCCTGAGTGGAGTTAGCGGTTAAGAAGATAAGATGAAATGGGCTTTTCATGTGAAAAACATGCAGGAAGTCACAGCATTTGGCCAACCGATGGTGCAACTTCTGTTACTTATTACTTATAACATTAGCCTCAAAGAACGTTAAAATGTTGTTGTTTTTCTGATCAGAGTGAGTCAGCATGGGGTCATTTCTGTCTGAGTGTGTCTCACAGGTGCTTTCTTTTGTTAAACAGTCTTTCTGTGAGGATTATTGGACCTGTGGTACTTTTATGGTCTAAAATATGACATGTAAATATTAACCAATTGTTGTCACTGATAATAGTGGATGAAATGTCCCTTTTCCAGTCCTGCAGCATCTGTCTTTGGCCTGCAGCCTCGTCTCTGACACAGAAGTCGGGTTTGTGGGAGCTAAGAAGGAAATGCTGTGGAAACTGGAAACGCTTGCCCTTCACACAAAAAAAGGTCCAGACAGATGAAACGGCCAGACACTGCGAGTCACGACCTCTGTGAGAGAGGAAGAAAGGAGTCGAGACAGACGGTGAAATATGGAAAGAAGACACGCAAAAACAAGGATTGATCGAAAACAGTTTCCCTATATTCTCCCACAGTGATTGCTCATTTGTGATCTAGCCTGATAACACAGGATGTCTTTATATATATATATATATATATATATATATATAAACACTTTGGATAGAAGTAAAAATGTGAATTAAAAAGAGAGGAAACAACAATAAGCCCAGTTTAGTCAGACTGCACACATATCTTGGGGGGTGAAGTGTCACTATGATATAGTGATGATATGATGATAGCATAGCATGATATAGTTAGAGCCTACGTATTTGTTAGCCTGTGCTACCAACTGCTCACAACGCAAACAAGTGCTTTCAAACCCCTGATTAAGTCTTTGTGTCCTCTGAAGTCCAGGCAGCTAGATACAGTAGCTATATCATGATAAATTATTAACATTATTATTCTGACCATTTGCATTTTTAATAACAGCAGTTACTTTTATTTTCAGTATCAAAACATTACCTTTAATACTTGAGTACAGCATATATCAAATACTTTACGACTTTGACTCAAGTGTGACTTTCAGGTACTTTATACTGCACTGTTTATCTGTAAAGAGTTGCAACGTGGCAGAAGTTATTTTGGCGGTCCAGGTCTCAGAAGTAAGAATCCCAACAATTCATTCATAGATTTTGTTGTGTGTCACATTTGAAGCAGTCCAACAGTCTGCAACAGCACACAACTCTCCAGATTCAATCAACCATAAAAAAAGAACTACTATGTTGTTAAACATTTAAGTACGTTAAAACCTCTAAGTAGAAGTTAAGGGAGCGAGGCAACCCCAAACCATAATACTTCCACCACCATGCTTCACTGTTGGTTTGAGGTTCTTTTACTAAAAAGCTGTGTTTGTTCTGTGGAAAACATGTCTGCTGTTACTGTGGCCAAACAGCTCCATGATTTGTCTGTCCAGAGCACATTATTGTAAAATGTCTGCTATTTGCCTGTGTGTTCATTGGCAAACTGTAGTTTGGCTGTAATGTACTTTGTGGACAGCAAAGGCTTCTTTCCAGGCATGCCCTGGTGCAATCACTTTCTGATGGTAGACACATGCACTTTCACATCAACAGTTGCAAGAGTTACTTACAGATCCTGTGATGAAAGTTTGGGGTTTGGCAACTTTTCTTTTCACCAAACAGTCTTCTGTTGGGCTGAAGTTTCTGGGGCGACCACTCATGGAAGAATTGATGAAATACACACCACTTGTAGAAGATTTTTCTGCCAGTTAAATGATTGACTGCAAACAATTTGGAGAACTTTTTAAATCTCTTGCCAGACTCTTTGGCATCCACAATCTTTTTTCTGAAGGCCTTTGAGAGTTCTTTAGATCTTAACATGACACCAAAGGTTTTAATAAGACAGATTTGGATCTGGAATCCCTGGTTGTAATTTTCTGGACTTAAAGGTGTAGATGTAGGCTTGAACTTACTTATTCCACATGACTGACTGCCATCCATCCATTATTTATCCCTGCTTTATCCTACAGGGTCATGTAGGATAACCCAATAGTTGGAGTCTATCCCAGTTGACTTTGGGCAAAGGCAGGATACACACTGGACAGGTCGCCAGCACTACACAGGGCAACCACAACCACGGGAAGAAAGAAAACTACGCACACTCACATTCATACCCATGACCAATTTAGAAATGCTATTTATCATAGAATCTTGGCTGGGGTGAGATTGCTAACCACTATACCAGCGTGCTACCTATGTAACCGATTTTTTAATAACTATTAAAAGTATGAAAATGTCCATTTTATGCGTTATTTGTCACCTTTATTAACAGGCACTTTTTCAACAAATATTTTCTTGTATAGATATGTTGAACAAGTCAGCAATTTCCGTGGTACTTTTTTCTTCCCCCCCATACATGTCTATTAATGAATGGAAATTCAAATAAACGAAGCCCTGCTACAGCTTGTTCTGTAATTCCATAGAGTGCCTTAACCTGACTCTTATTAAAACAGCTGGTTCATCATAATTGTGATCAGAGGCAAGTTATTTAATTACTGTAAAAATATGAGAAGCCACAATCATTATAGAAGCTTAATACTAGTGACTTCACATTAAATCAATGTCAGCAAATGACACGGCAGCTCTAATTTATAAAGTAATTAAAAATCCTCATCTTGGCTACAACAGATGTGATTTGTTGGTTAGTTTGCGGCCAAGTGGAACCTGCACACTGGTCCTGCAAAATCAGACATGAATTACATTAACACAAATCACAGTCTTAATCTCAAACGACACACTCAATAAGGCCATATGTGAGAGTGAATCAACGATGGGCTTTTTGGGCAGTAAATTGCTGTTTTAAACAGCCGGTACCGGCCTTTACTTTCCACTCAAAAATCTTTAGGATGATAGTAATAACACAAGACTCAGTGAACCGAGGTTATGCATAACAAGTGGTTTCTAGGTACCAATTATACAGTGTGAGGTTTATGCTGCTCAAGACCTTTGAGGTGTGTGGTGAAACATGTTAAATATCAGCCTCTGATCCAGGAATGCAGAGATGAAGGATGGCAGCCATGGCTGTTCCCTGTGGAGGTCGGACATGGGGTTCCCAGCCAAATCAACATGGCAGCTGATGTCTGCTCTGGGCCTGGAAGAGAACAGCAAGAAGCATGCTGCTCGTAGGATGGGTGAGGAGTCTGAACGAGCCTCCTGCTGGATGTGGAGCAAGAGAGAGGAGGGAAGTCTCATTGTAAATGAGAATTGGTTCTCAATTGATTTTACCTGGTTAAATAAAGGTCAAAAAAAAAAAAAAAAAAAAAAAAAAAAAAAAGAAAGAAGCTGGAAGCCCGGAGCAGATGGGCAGTGATTTGGCCACCACTGCCGACCCACCAACTGGAGAGTGTCGTGGTTCAGGGTCAAAACACTGAATGAAGGTTGGTACTCATGAATCAAGACTGTTATTTTGACAGGTTATTTAAGTCACATCTTCTACTGATGCGAGACACAATTCTTCAATCTCTTTCTCTGTGTGCCTTGCACCAGCTAATTAGCTGTCCAAGATTACATTTATGTTGAAATATAAATACCAGCAGGTTCATGGACATTATATTAACCTACACAAACAATACTGTGTGACACAGTAGAATTACATGCCAACCACAATGTTGCAGAAAAATGTTAGGTTTTTTGTGAATATTGGAACTTTTTTTTAAAGCAAACCTTTAGGTAGGCGGCAACCATCATCAGGCTTTAAGATTTCATGAGTAGCAAAGTCATTAATTGGCAGGTGTCTGTATATCCAATGGTAATCCAATTAGTAATGGATTTACAGAAACTAAAACAGCACTGATGAAAATGATATTGTACACAGTTACATTTTTAGGTGTTACATTGTTCTGTATACAGTACGTTTTAACAGCAGTTGAAAACTTGCATGGTTCTTACTAATTATTGACCATCATGACCTTAAAATGATCTTTGACATAATGTAACATATTATTTGTTTGTCCAGTGGGACACACTTTGGCAAACAGCTCAAATGTGCGAATTTAATTAACGTATTTGCTCTTCACATTTTACTCATCACTATCTAGTGGAACCATAATCCTTTTCCCCAACAGGCAGCAGTCCTTTATCTACAGAAAAATATTAGGTTTTTTGTGAATATTGGAACTTTTTTTTAAAGCAAACCTTTAGGTAGGCAGCACCGAGCCTCTGTCAATGCTGCATTCCATTAAATATAATTTTTCACTGGAAGTGTTCATGGCAGCTTTTAATTATGAAGCTGCTGCTCAGGTAAGAATGAAGTTTGACTATTGCGCATCCAAAGGTGCTAATAATAGCATGTTGAAAGCTGCCCTGAAGCTGAGGGAGTCTGAGAAACGAGAGTGAAAATAATTCAAAAGAAATGTCAGGAAATACTGGACCCAAGCAATTCAGCTCGTTTGCTATTTGTCAAAGAAACATGGCTGTTGTTTTAGAGCAGAGCTTAAAGTACCATCAACAACTTAAAACGTTATGCTTTCTGGAATTAAAATGTTTACAAAAGTGTTAAAGTACACCGAGTCTGTGCAGAGAACCAATGCTGGGTAAGTTTCATGAAACTTGTTATAAATGACTTTTTAGATAATTAGATTACATTTCTGATAAGTCAAAAGCAAATTTTACTAATTACATTACTCATCATATTACCTAAATCTTCGGCTGTGTCAAACATGCCTTTAAACTACTCTATAAGTTCTACACGTTGTGGGTGGTAAAGAATAGTTCTATTTATCCATCTGTCTATTTATGTTGAATATTAATGCCTGGCAATAAACCAGCCAGTTTTTAGTTTAGTTGTATTTACACACCTCGACAGCTAATGTTAGCTCAGCCGTGGTGAATACATGCCAAACACAGATGTATAGATGAGAACTGGATACCAGGCTCAAAGATGTTGGCAACTTTTTTTACTACTGAATGAAAAAAAAAAAGTTTTACGTTGTGTGGTCTACTGCACATGCCTATTAGCGTTTCCCTCGCTGGCCCTGCTCACGAACTTTACATTGCGAGCATGTCACAACATTTTGGTGGTTAGATTCAACTCGCTTAATGAATTCTTGAGGCCCTCGGGGGAAGGCACTCAACTGCATTGCAGATTTTGGTACAGTGCCCTAACCCTGTTACTACATTCATTACATGATGCACATCAGTTTTTACTTTTAATTGGAGAGCAGCAGGTGGGACACGGAAAATAACAACATTTTATATAAATATAATTTGAATCATTTAGTCTAATAACATTTGGAAAGTCTGGAAAAGCCATATCATTATTTTATTTGACCTTCTTCTCAAGTGGAGGGAGCAAACAGGAAGTCAGTCAGCAACAGAGGGAGACTGCTGTCTACCAGTTCCACTCGGTATGCTAATTCACAATGGACACAAAATTTGCGGAAGCATGAGGAACATCAGGAAGAGTTAATTATATGCATCACTGAGCAGCTTTCATTCGAATAAATAATGCGTCATATTGTCATCTGTTATCCACTTGTCTGTAACACATCATGAAATGCATGCAGCAGTCCAGAAGTCCTGTTGTTGGAGGGAAGTCGCAGGTTTCACACATCTTCCAATTCTAAACAACACGGGCTGATAGACCTTTTTAACATAATGGAATTTTAAATGCCACAGTAAAAAAACATTAACAAGTTAAAACATTTTTTTTCATGATTTCATTAACCTTATTCATTTTAAATTACTGTTAATGTGCTTTCCCTACTGCTAAAGTGTCAGCTGTAAAAAAAAAAGAAGAAAAAAAAAAGAAAAGGCAGAGAGTCCAAGAGTAGACTTACCAGTGAACAATGTTAAAAAAAAAAAAAAAAACAGCCAACAAGACACAAATTGGCAAATAACACAACTTTGGACTGACCACAAAGATGGTATTCTTTGTCTCTGCAACAAGCTAACACATGCTGGACTATCAGAGGTCTCCAATCAGTAGATCCAGCTTATTCGGCTGGTTTGGTGGAACCAGAGAATCCATTCAGGCATATTATTGAGCTGTACATCTACATTTAGGGAGCGCTCAAAACCCAATACACAATCACTGAGTACAGAGCAGGAAAATAGGTAAAAATATACTTGGGGTCAGGTTTGTAGGTGTGTGGTGCACCTGTGTAGACAACTGGATAAAATGTTCTCTGTGATTTAAACTCATGTCTGAAAAACACGACACCAAGCACCTGAGTGTATTTTAGTTTATAATTAATGTTAAAGTACAATATGTAACTCTGTAATTTGTTGTCCATAAAAAAAAGAAAAAAAAGAAAAGCACTTAGTAAAGTTTAAAATCCGTGTTTTTTTAAAAGGCCTCATGATGCGAACGCCTGCCAGCGAGACCTCATCTTCTTCTAATTACCTGACTTGTTTTCTGTTCTGAATTAGCTACAGGTGTTATGTAAATTTAGCAGCCGCAGCCTCTCACATGGCTGTGAGCGGTCTCACTGTTAATTTCGAATAATTACTCGTTCACAGGAAACTTAACCGAGGGACAGTGTGAAGAAAATGTTCTTGGCAGGAAGATGCGCATGGAAGATTTTCGTAGCAACAACAACGACGTGTTTACATCCTGATTTTTAATTATGCTGCATTTCCTACATCCGCCAGTGGATACTTTTGTCTTGGACATCTGTGTAATTATCTGGAGCTAATCTCTGGTTTATCTTAGCTGATGAGATTTCGGTAGTAAATGTTTATAATTGGATGCTACTTCCTGTATTGTTTCATGGTTACACAGTAGTCATTTTACACACTGAAAAAAATGTCTTCGCGACATTCACTTTTGAATTTTACCTTGAAAATAAATATATCCTGTTAATTGGAAACCATAAAAATGACTTTGCAGTATTACTGTCTTTATTGTTTATTGTTCTGCTTTAAGAATTTCACCTTACTCTAACCTTTTCTTTACATCAGCTCCATAGTCTGCCATACCATAACCAGTCAAGCATATAGACTTGTTCTGGAGGGAACCCTTTAAAGTTGTACAGCGAAGATCAATGGGCAATAACTCAGAACAATATGAGTTCTATGACAGCTTGGTTATACTGCCTGGGTGTAATATCTGCTGTCCTCTACATTATTGCAAAGCTGCTATGTGTGCTGAGGTTTTGTGCGCGCACAGCTGAGTCAGCAGAAGACTTGAGTTGTCCCAGAAAGAATAACGGTTGAAGAAACTCAGCAACAGAGGGAGACAGATGGTATTTTTTGGCTCATGTTTTGGTGGAAAATACCAAGTCTCCTCCTGTAGTCTGAGGTTGCTCATGATTGCTATCCCGCGTGGGGAAAAAAGCCAGTGATAGGCCCGCAGTAACAAACCTCACCGCCAACATGTGTCTGTCCTCTGTGTTTGTATCCTGTCAATTTAAGATTGATATTAGATTACACGTCTTAGTAAAGGAATAAAACCTGTGAACACACTTAAGATAAACCTGAACCTGGTGTTTTTTAATAATGTTCAATCATTTCTGCGGAATGTGCAAATGAGACATTTGTGAAGTATTTTATATTTAGTGTTTGACAGGATGCCGCCTGCCTTTATTGTGCTTGTAATTTATTTGTATTATTTATTATAAATGTGTTTAAACATTTGTTTTATATTTTAGATTCTTCAAAGTAGCCACCTTTTGCTTTGATGACAGCTTTGCACACTCTTGGCATTCTTTCAATCAGCTTCATGATGGAATGGTTGGTTGAGCCTTGTCAAGCCTTGTCAAGAGTTAATTTGTGGAATTTCTTGCCTTCTTAATGTGTTTGAGAGCATCAGTTGTGTTGTGCAGAGGCAGGGTTGGTGCACAGTTCTATACAGTGAATAGCTCTATTTGACTACAGTTCTAATCCATATTATGGCAAGAACCACTCAATTAAGTAAAGAGAAACGACAGTCCATCATTACTTTAAGACAGAAAGGTCAGTCAATCCGGAAAATTTCAAGAACTTTGAATGTATCCTCAAGTGCAGTCGCGAAAACCATAAAGCGCTATGATGAAACTGTCTCTCATGAGGACTGCCCCAAGACAGGAAGACCAAGAGTTACCTCTGCTGCCAAGGATTAATTCATTAGAGTTACCAGCCTCAGAAACAGTACCTCAGATTAGATCCCACATAAATGCTTCGCAGAGTTCAAGTAGCAGACACATCTCAACATCAACTGTTCAGAGGAGACTGCGTGAATCAGGCCTTCATGGTTGAATTGCTGCAAAGAAGCCACTACTGAGGAAGAACAACAAGAAGAAGAGACTTGCTTGGGCCAAGAAACACAAAGAATGGACATTAAACCAGTGGAAATCTGTACTTTGGTCTGATGAGTCCAAATTTGAGATTTTTGGTTCCACCTGTCGTGTCTTTGTAAGACGCAGAAAAGGTGAGCGGATGGTTTCTACATGTGTGGTTCCCACCGTGAAGCATGGAGGAGGAGGTGTGATGGTGTGGGGGTGCTTTGCTGGTGACACTGTTGGTGATTTAGTCAAAATTCAAGGCATACTTAACCAGCATGGCTCCCACAGCATTCTGCAGCGACATACCATCTTATCTGGTTTGCGCTTAGTGGGACCAGCATTTGTATTTCAACAGGACAATGACCCCAAACACACCTCCAGGCTATGTAAGGGCTGTTTGACCAAGAAGGAGAGTGATGGAGTGCCGCGTCAGATGACCTGGCCTCCACAATCACCGACCTAAACCCAATTCAGATGGTCTGAGATGAGTTGGACCGCAGAGTGAAGGCAAAGCAGCCAACAAGTGCTCAGCACCTCTGGGAACTCCTTCAAGACTGTTGGAAAACCATTCCAGGTGAACACCTCATGGAGCTGATTGAAAGAATGCCAAGAGTGTGCAAAGCTGTCATCAAAGCAAAAGGTGGCTACTTTGAAGAATCTAAAACATAAAACATATTCTGATTTGTTGAGCATTTTTTTGTTTACCACATAATTCCATATGTGTTCCTTCATAGTTTGGATGTCTTCAATATTAATCTACAATGTAGAAAAAAAGAAAAAACATTGAATGAGAAGGTGTGTCCAAACTTTTGACTGGTACTGTATATACATATATATATATATATATATATATATATATATATATATATATATATATATATATATATATATATATATACACATATAGAGCCAGTCAGGAGCCCATAAAGTGCATGCGTGTTAGATGTCGTGTAATGATGTACCTGTAGTTATAAGAGTAGGATTGTGTCAAGTATTTTTATTAAAAAAAAAAAAAAAAAATTCTGGTAGCTGTCGGGTTGAGAAGCTGTTTTTGTTGACATCTGTTTTCTATCTTTTAAATTAGGGATGCAGATAAGTTGGCTGCATTTTCTTTCCTTTTTTTTTGCAGTTGGTAAGTTTGTGGATTCATATTATCGATTGTTTTGCTTATTGTTTTCCCAGATGCCTATTTGACCACCATGTGATGAATAAATCAATCTATTTGGACTGCATGTGCTGTGGTCAACCTTGGAAGCAGGGAAGGAAGGGAGTCACTTTTTGCTATGCTCAGGTTTTGTCCAACTGAGCATCACAGATGGACACAAAAAAGTATTGGTTGACTTGATCTTGGTGTATATTTTCAACAAGTACAACAGACTTGCAGGGCTCAGGACAAAGTTGCCCCTTCATGGCAATGTGTGTTGAATATGTGGTGGGAGTGGGTTGCAGCTACAGTATAAGGAAGAGAAATGTAGATTTTGAATGCACAGCAGCAAACCTTTCTGGTGGATAACAGAGTTTCAGAGATACTCATTGCTGAATGCAGACAACAAAAAAACTCTCACCATGAAGACTTGCCCCAAGCTCTGATGCTGGCATCCTGCTGATCGCTCAGTTCATTTCAAGGCCAGTAAATCTGTCATCTGCAGTTAAAGGTGTTCTCAATTTTAAAAAAATATGTGAAAATATCACAGAAAATAATTTATGTTGAAAAAAATGATGAAGGCAGGTGGCTGAATTTCAGCAAGTTTCCACTTCTTGCAACAGTTAAGTGCTTAAGACTGCTGGTCCCCAGAGACAGACTTTGGATTTCTCAGAATTAAATCCGGTGAGAAGGATTTCTAAAAAAAACCTCCACCAAATCCCAGTGAGTATAGCATTTTACTGTAGGTGCATTTCCCAGCTTAAATTCAACCACTGAAGCAAACATGGAAAAGTTAAAATGGGCTCAGCAGAGAGTCACCGTAATAGAAGAATAAAATCTTCAAACTAATGCCTCACATCCATTTTAGAGTCACTCGAAGTTCGTCATTGTTTGCACACATTTGACACATGCAAAGATCCATTTCAGATTGTGCGAATAAGGTCAGTCCACCTGGTTTGTTTGCGACATACAGTTGCCTCCGTTTGTCAGAGTGGTAGATGACAAGCTAATTGAGTTGTCAAGTTCAGCTATTCTAACTGGTCTAAACTACGTATCAAAGTTATACAGAGGTGTACTATGTAAAGAAATTCAACCGTGGTCTTTGCACACTTGCAGCACACTCGTGCACCCTGAATAACAGGCACACAGCAATCCCGGTGTTTCCTAAGGCCAGTGCCCTACTGATAGTATACAATGATCAACCTTTAAGCTCTTGCTACATAGTTAACATTAGCATTAACATGTGTTTACTCATCCATCTACATTACATTTTGGAAGTTCAGCTTCAGAGTTTATTCCTTGATTGCCAAGAACTGTCTCCAGTGGTGGAAAGCAAATGTGAACTCTTGTTTTGCTTCTATTGTGTGTAAAGGTTTTAGGCATCATTGTGTTCACTGTTCCATTAAATCCAACATAAGGTTCAAATACACAACGTCTTCTTTCTCACATGTTGGACTGAGGGCAGACTGTGTACAGTGACTCACTATCGCCTGTTGAAGTGCAGGGTGGTGTTACAAGACAGGACGGGGTAGCTAGCTTGAATGCTTTGACACAATGTCCACACTGCTGTTTATGTATATTCTGTGGATTATGTTAGTTAACTTTTGAATGATTTTAACTAAAAACTGAACATTGTACCTTTTTAACCAAGTGTTCCAAACTCAGACTTTCGATGATTTTGTTGTTTCTTCACAATTTGTTTTATTCTAACCATTTGGCAGTAAGACCTAAGGACGTGCGGGCACTTTGTGGAAGCAGTTGCCTAGATTGCTTGTACACAACATGCCCAACAAGTTGTTGTTCCCCCTGAGGGGGTTATGAATATTACATTGTCCGGTATCTCCAGCAAATACAGCATCAACTCTTTGAAATACAAGTAGGACTACAGTCAACATTTCAGACTTTCGGCATTGACTTGGTACCAATCCATTGACTTGTGACACTGCTATGAACAAAAAATGTTTTTAATTTTAACTTGCATGTTACACATTGAAAATGGAAACGATTACTTTTAAAAGTATTTAAAAAACAAATTACTATTACCATGACAGCATGATTATAAAAGATCTCGATGAGAAAAGATATCAATATTACGAGCTAATGTAAAATATACTAATGGGGTAGGAAATGGAATCCCTGACCATCATCAGGCTTTAAGATTTCATGAGTAGCAAAGTCATTAATTGGCAGGTGTTTGTATATCCAATGGTAATCCAATTAGTAATGGATTTACAGAAACTAAAACAGCACTGATGAAAATGATATTGTACACAGTTACATTTTTAGGTGTTACATTGTTCTGTATACAGTACGTTTTAACAGCAGTTGAAAACTTGCATGGTTCTTACTAATTATTGACCATCATGACCTTAAAATGATCTTTGACATAATGTAACATATTATTTGTTTGCCCAGTGGGACACACTTTGGCAAACAGCTCAAATGTGCGAATTTAATTAACGTATTTGCTCTTCACATTTTACTCATCACCATCCAGTGGAACCATAATCCTTTTCCCCAACAGGCAGCAGTCCTTCATCGGCAACACCCTCGATAATCCTCTATCACACACACACACACACACACACACACACACACACACACACACACACACACACACACACACACACACACACACACACACACACACACACACACAGACAGATGATGTATTTGTGTATCTGTGTGTGTGTGTCTGTCTGTCTGTTTATTTCTCTGGGACGTGTTTGACTGCGCCTCATCAAAGGGCGTAGGATTTTTTTGGTATTCCACTAGAGTGCTCGGTGGCGGACCGGAGACGGACCGTGGTCAGTGTACCGGAACAGTCCGGACTCGATCTCCGCAGCAGCACACGGGACCTGCTCTAAAAGTACACAGTGGAATGAGGTGAATTAGATTAGCCATGTCAGAGGGTATCAGCTGAAGGCTTGAAAGGCTCTGCCGGTGGAGAATTGACGAGAGTGATTGCTTGCTGGCATTTTAACAATGTCCATCCTCCTCCTCGATGTCACCCTCCTAACCAGGTCACCTCGTACTTTCATCATCAATGTAGTGCTCAGTGTGTGGTTCATCTGAGAGAAGTTCAAAGAAGAAAGGAGCTTTCGCTGTGCTCCTTGTAAAGAGAGGAGTCGTCTGCAGGGACTCTGTCAGAGTGGCTGCTCGGTCAGCTCTCAGCTCCTTCGTCATCGATGAGAGCTCTCGTCGGGAATTAGAACAGTCTCTTCCTCGCTCCCTTGGGTTTGATGCGCTTTCTATTTCTCCTGCTCTGAAAATCTTTACTCAGATCCGTCAGCACCCGTGGTCTGAATAATCTCCTTTATTACAGTCCAGATGAATTCCCTGTCAAGCGGCAAATCAACCGGTGGGATTCTCAAAGTTGTGGCAGAGAGGCTCTACAGCTACAGTTTCACCAGTGCAAAAATGTTATCTAATACCAACTGGGCCTGTGTGTAAAAGGAAACCCAGTTACTTAATCCAAAAAAACTACCAAAGAATTCAGTGATAACTGGTGGCAGCTGGACAAGACAAACCCAGGCCTGGTTAGTACCAGCCCTGTCCGGTCAAATCATCACTTAAACAGACAGTTTTCAGAAGCCCGGAAGTTTGCTGAAAGGTCTTCCCAATAGCACAAAATGTCAAAATCAAAAGAAACTCTGCAAAAGATAAGGAAGGTTACTGAAATACGTACATCAGCCTGGGAAGGATTATGAAGCTATTTTTAAGGCTCTGGGATTCTGGGATAGTGAGAGACATTATCTATACTGAACAGAAATATAAACACAAGCGTTATTTCTCAGGTCATCAGTCTGTGAGTTGAAGCTTAAGAGCAACAAGACAAAGATCTTAAACAGAGGAAGTCCACCTCTGAATGGCTCAAAAATAATAAAGTGAATGTCCCTGGGTGGCCTCGTCAAAGTCCAGACCTGAACCTGGTTAAAATGTTGTGATGGGACCTGAAATGATCAGTTTATGCTCACAAACAAACAGCAGCATCATAATTCCACATCAGTGTTGTCAGAGACTGATCTCTGGATATTAGAAGTATTTGGTTGTTGCTGCTCCAGGTGGCACAACTCAGTAGTTCAGGGAAGCAATTACTTTCTCACATCAATGATTTAGTTACTTGTGATAACTTTTTTTGTGTCAGTCAAAACAATTATCTTTTAAACTGTGTACTTTGTGTTTTTACTTGCCCCTTCTTTCACAGCACTGTTCTTAATGCAACTTTCAGCATTGATAAACAGGAAACAAAGAGTTTGTCAGTTTTATTTTTCATGTGGGTAACATTTAAGTTCATTAATTGCTGGTGACATCGGTACTTTGAGGCGTGAAGTCGGTGTATGTTTATCACTGCATCTCTTTGAAACAACTTGAAATAAAAATCTGGTTTGCTAATTAACTGTTCATGTTCATAACTATGCATTGCATGTACAAGTGGCAAACTGAGTCATTCCTGAAGGAACTGTGAACTCTTTAAAATGTCTGAAAGGCTCTTTGAGGGAAATTTTAGATGCTGATTTTGAATCAAATGAGACTTTTTTAGTCTGAATTCTTTTTTTCATTCAAACCAGTAAAAAGAGCACAGACAACAAACAGAAGTTCAGAAATATGTGTATCATTTATTCTATTTATATTCAATGAAGGATCCCAAATCAAATGGGTTTTTTTTATACTTTTTTGTTTAAGTCAGAAATCTAAAATGAGAAAACAGTCATTTGACCTGATTTGTGTGACCAAGAAGTTGGTTTTCCTCATGAACAATGCAGGACTGCGGTTTGTATTTCCCAGAGCAATACTTCATCCATGTTGCTCATCTCACTATCTCCCACAGATATTTCATGGACTTTCTCAAATTCTGTCCCATTTTTCAGTGTTGGGTTTACAATAGATGAAGAGGGGCTAAAAGATGGAAGGAAGTCCCAGCAGGACCAACATGTGCGCGCTGTTTTTTTTTTTTTTTTTTTTTTTTTTTTTAGGGATTCATGAAGTGAGGACGAGCTGCTTCGTCTGCTATCCCGTCTGGATCTTCAACGCTGCTGGATGCTGGACCGTGTCAAGAGGCGGGAGGAACAAAATCACAGAAACTTAAAAGGATCTAATTTTATTTGCACTTTGTTTCTGAGATCTCTGAGTTTTTTGGGGGATTTGAACAAACAACCTGAAATCCGTTGGAAGAGACTAACGGTGAACTGTTGAACGTTAAGGAACTTCCAAAGATATAAATACGAGACCTACTTTGACTGACAGTTGTAAAGGACTAAAACAGACTATTAAGATCTAACAACTGAATTATTTTGGGTTTAACAGAGTTCAGAGGTTTATACCTGATTTGAGTGACATTATTTTTTATAATATGCAAATCCATGGTTGTATATCCAATTTTGTTACATGGTAATTTCAGTTAAGTGAAATTCATGTTTTTGTTAAGAGCTGAAGTTGAGTTAATGTGAGATTTAAAGGTATTGTTCAAGTGAGATGGTTTAAATAATTCTGTAAATATATTCCCTCATCATTGAGTCATTGGTTGTGTGTGCTTTGTGGGCCTCATTGCTCTTGTATAGAGTTGCTGCCACCAATCTCCTTACCGAACCCAGTAATTGAAATGAAGTGAACTGTAACCAAGGTAACCTGAAAAAAATCTTGGCCTGAACTGTTAAAGAACTTCAGATACTGATATTACATGGAAAGTAGGGCCAGGGTTAGCATCATAGATTATCATTTAGTAAAAGATTATGTGCTACAACAGCAAGGGTTACACGTACAATAAACAGTGGAGTTGTAGGTTATTAAACCAAAACAACGGGCTTAAAGATGCTAAACAGCTCCTAATAGAAAAATACAAATGCAGCTTTAATTTCTCTGTTTTGGTAAAAATGACTCAGTTTGTTGGTGGCTCCTGTTCTACATCCTCTTGTGTTAAAAAGTGAACACAAATGGAGCTTTAAGTGCCAATCTGGAAGACCATCTTTACATTTGATTCTTCCTCAGTTCACTCTTTCCCGCTTCTTCTGTTGACATGACGATGGAGTCTTAATCGCCAGAGATTCTCATTCCTCACGCTTCTTCCTGTTCCTGAGCTCGTCAAAACATTTTCTATCTATTCACTCAAACCGAGTTTTACCTGTTTGAGATAAAAAGTTTCACAGCCCGACCTTGTTGTTGGAGCTGGAAATAGAAACTCTGACGGCTCCAAAAGCTGCTTCTGCTGAGCTGTGACTAACTGTGTAATCACAGTAAATGATGACGGTAACATGGGTACAATTAGTGTTTTGTTTTTTTTCTCAGGCGAGTACTCATCACTGTTTTTTTTTTTAAACTGGCAGTTTAATTGGGCTTTGGAAACAAAAGCAAGTCTTCTTTCGTCCTGTGTGTCTCTTCAAACCTGTAGGATTTTGAGTGGGACATAAAGTGGCCAGTGACAGACGGATGACCTGTGCTCTGCGCCGCAGGAAGGTGCTCCGTTGCTTTTTCACCCAACGTCCGAAGAATATCAACAATTCTGCAAAAATAAAACGACACCTGAGAAAAATCCCATGTTTGGCAGCTTTTTCTGCTCGTGTGAAATTACCTAATCGGTGAATACACACCTTTAAAGCCTGGATATCACAGCACACGACGACCCCGGCTTATTATTTATGAACCTGTCATTCGGCTGCAGTTTTACTTGCACAAAGCTGAATAATTTAACAGTGATTTCTTGATAAGTGCGCTGCATGCACAGGAAAAAAACAAAAAAAGACGGGTTCTGTTAAAGACGTGGCGTCAAAAGAAAAGAGAGAGTTTGAGCAGAGCGGCATAAGAGCGGTGCCGTGTTCCAGATGACGCACTTCCCTTAGTAAACTAACAAATAGTGCTCTTGCGTATCAGTACTCTTACTTGTGTAATGCGGGGGTGGGAGGGGGAGGGGGGGGTGAAACATTACGTAGCGGCAAAAGAGCAGAAGTATAACTCACTACAACACTCAGGAGCCACACAACGGGCCCTCAGAGATCTCCATCCAGGGGTACTTTCCAGCTGACCCAGTAATGATTACATGTGTGAGGCTGACTTTCTGGAAACTCAAAATGGAGTCTAACCTAAATGTAACGGCAGACTGGACCGTCATGAGGACAGTTGCAAATCCCTGAAGCAGCTGGCAAATAAAAAATTCACTTTGAGTCTGAAAACAAAGTAATTCATGTTAAAATCTTGCTTTTGGAAAAACTGAAAGGAGCGCACAACTAGCTGTTCAGATGTTCTTGCTTTTCAACCAACTTCTGGTTTTCACAAAGCTCTACAACAACGAGGTGCAACGTGACCGACGGAGCCCCGTTAACGGGAAATACACCAGTTTTGAATAACAAAAACACTCTGTTGTTTATTTTGAACCAATCACACACACACACACACACACATACACACACACACACACACACACACACACACACACATACACACACACACACACACACACACACACACACACACACACACACACACACACAGAGCCATGCTGGCAGAAAAACTCTCCAAGACCACCAAATGAGGATTCATCTGCAGCTGAAAATAGTCTCCTCCAAGTTCAAGATTCATTAGTCTGGGAAAGGTGTCACCTGAGGTGACAGATGGAGAATATTTAATCTCTGCTATTCTCCTCCAGCTCGGTTTAGCCACTGAGCGAGGCCAAACACACACACTGACACACACACTGACACACACACACTTGTGTACCCACTCATTCTTATGACGATATCTTGAATTGTAAGTCCTTTGATCTTTGGTTCGCTGCTAGATCAGGACGGTTTCACCGTCTAGTTGAAGAAGTCTCATAAATGCATTGCTCCACAGATGTTGTTTTTCCATGAATGATTGAAGTTTTCCTATTCGACTCAGGAATTCAGGAGGCTTTCAGCTACTTTAATTAAACTGGGGCTAAACATGTCGTGAAGTTATGCATCATACAGTTAAACTTGCTTAACGTTCAGGTTTAAAACATCAATCATCAATCAAAGGTTGATCTTCATTTGTGTGAAGATTTCCCACGTAAAATCCTGTAATCCTGGAATTACTTTAATTTCACTGAAATGATCAGGAAATACCAATTTCTCACAAGGCTTCATGATTTATCCATCAGTTCTGTCCATATCTATAAATGCAGCGAGGAACCTTCGTTGCTCGTGATCACGTGTACTTTTTATCCTGCACACTTCTCCTTTTCCTCTGAGGTCTCATGCTGTTAACTAAACGTTTAACACAAAATACACAAAACTATACCGATCAAACCATCACGTATTGGACGTTAAGTCCATAACTTTCAGCACATTGTTGTCTTCTGCGTATTTGAATCAATAAACTTGCCTGTGAACCAGTTCACGCGGAGAGCTTGAGTTGTTCTTTTTCCACTCCGGTAACAGTTTACATTTGTAGCACACCGTTTGGGGGTTTGGTGTCCAGAAATCAATTTTCCGCAAACAACACCTGCAGGCTGGAGCGCTTCCAAGGACACGAGATGCGCCGTCACTAAGAAGTAATTATTTGTTAAAAAGTCAAGAGGTACATCAAAACGTAAGGAGTGAACTTCCGGTCGCTTCATGCAGCGATGGCCCAGATGGATGTGAGAGACGGGACAGGATCCCCCGGAGGTGGTGGACCATGTGGATGTCACAACTTGTCTTTATGTAGCGTCAAATAACAACAGGAAGAAAAACCTCTTCCAGCATGAAGGGAAAAAAAACAAGCTCCCTTTTAACAGAAACAAAAACATCCTACAGCATGAAGGAAAAAAAACTCCCTCTTAACAGGAAGAAAAACGTTGCGTGTGCTAACAGCAAACAGAAGCTAAAACTTTGCGTTCAGCAGTTCAAATCCCTTCACTCTCTAATCCTGGGGCACTTTTTGTGTTCATAGTTGCATTTTGAATTTGAAGCAACCTGAATTCAAGACATTAGAATTGCCTCTGGATATTAGAATGGGAAGCTCGCTCTAACCCATTTCTTTAATCTGGCTTTTAATTTGAAGTATTTGAAGTTTTTTGCCTTCGTTTTTATCATTATTTCATATCCCTGGTGGTATTTATTCTATTTTATTGACTTTTATTATTGTCGTCATTTTTTTTGTCCTGCATTTATGTGGCTTATATTTTTGTGTGCTGTTTTAATGTGAAGCCCTTTGGGCTGTATGTTAGTATAAAAGGTGCTATATAAATAAAGCTGAGTCGTAGTATTAAGAGCAGTTTGCCATCCTCTAAATAATTCAAATGAATGGCTGTTGCATTATCTTCCAGCACGTTTATATCATCCAGGGGACTACTGTGTTTGTGCTAATAGAAAAAATATTTAAGATAAAATTATTAAAAGATAAATTTGGAATGGAAATTTACTGCCCAGGGGCTAATGGAAAATATGAATCGTCTCATGTGTGCTTCAATATGTGGGAAATACCACCTTCTTAGGTTCTTCTTTGATGTGTGTGGAGCATCCACGCTGTAGTATCTGGAGCTTCTTTAAGTGTTAACGCCTGAACTGCTGATTCTCTTGAAACTGTTCATCTTTCTTTGCTCGTTATGCTGTAACGCTGCTGAAGGCCTTAATCTCACGTTTCATTTATTCCAGTGAGGGCCAATTTGTGAAACTGTCTGCAGCTGAAGGGTCTGCAGCTGATTCGTCTTTCCCACTGTGGCTTCTTCCTTTCAATAATGTCGATCCAGGGACAGTGACAGCGAGAGGTGATGGCTTTGACAGGGCGACTGTTCCAAACAACTTATTATTGTTCGAGATCATCTTTAATTTTTTATCTTTGTGTTGTGCTTGTGGGTCCTAATTCTTGAACTTTACTGACAAAATGATTAGTCCATGAAAACAAAGTCCAGGCAATTTGTGAGAATCCATGGGGGGGAATGGGGGGGGAGGGGGGTGAAGAGTCGAGGGGAAACCAGATTAGTCCTAAAAAAATTCACACGAGGAAATCGACTCAAGAGTTCTGACTTGATAATCCGGCCTTATTTCCGAAAGGAAACAAACTGTAGGCAAACCAAGCGTGGATGGTGTCAAGGAGAACTTGGCTACTCACTGTTGCCGTTATTTATTGCATAAAAAGTTGTTAATATTGGATTTACTTATACTTATTGGCCCAATCCCAATGTCCACCCTGAACCCTGAACCCCTCACTGACTTGACTGTTTGAGTTCATGAGGGCTGAAATGGAATAAAAGTCAAAATGGGACACTCTGTTTTGACATCACATGCTTCTTGCATATATGTTTATACATTTTAACAAATTACCAAAACTCAGTAAAGCCATTAACACGAGTAAATCCAATGTAGACATTTGACTTGAAACGCAAACAACTTAGCAGACACACAACGCGCCTCAAAATCTGTGAGTCTGTGGGGGGTGGAGATTGGGATTTGGGCCACCATCTCTTACATTGGCAGTTGTCAGATAAATTCTGGAGGTGTGGCCTTCTTTCTCTTTTTCCAATGGTGTGTCACATTTTAGTTGTTTTCCATCATTTTGAGCCTTCTTCAGCTCAAACGCCGGACCACCGCAGCGGCGTACACAGGTGACGTCAGTGAAGTCTGTGAGGGTTTAGTCTTGGGCCTCAGTGTGGAGATTAGGATTGAGTCTGGTGGTTAGAATGAGTGACACGGGGAACCGGAGAGAAACAGCATGGGGAACCTCTGGAGAGAGAAAGTAGAGACTGTCACAGACGCTGGGGGCTTCCGTTGTGTGAAGACAGTGACACAAGCAGGAGACCATGTCTGTGGTTCGCTCAAACATGTGAGCAAAAGAAATGCTTTGCATGATTGATATTTTAAAAGTATTTATTGTTTAATATTAAAAGGTTGAAATAAGTCTGACTGAGACTCCATCCTGAAGATGACAGTCGTTATGGTATCATTCTCTAGACTCACTCATTAAGTATTCTGGCGGTCTATCTGTAAATAATTCCATCATTTATCTGATATTAGGCCTCAAAAATTATGTTTTTTTTTGGTGTGTCTGCTTGATTGACAGGCCTGTGGTGCAGTCAGGTTTCCATTATAGGCGGGCGGGCGTAGTGTCCTCTGTTTCCCAAACGGATGACGTCAGTTTCACCGCCGGCTCGTTCCCAGCTCGAAAATAGCAAGATGGCGGCGGACGAATTGTCGAACTTGAGGCTTTATTTGTCGCTCCAAGCACCCGTACCGTAACAACACAAATAGTCGGGCACTTAAAATGATAGCGGCGGCTAACTTGACCGGTTTGGTTTTAATACATGACACTGCTAAGATCTTAAAAACACGAGTCCATTGATATCTTTTCTTCAGCGGATATGTTCATTCCAAGAAGATTGCGCGAGCTGACCAGTTTAGTGTTTCTATGTGCTGTTTGAGAATCGATCTCTAGAAAGCAATAAAACGGACTAGACCTCATCTGTGTTGCTAAGGTCTTTGCTAAGGGGCGGCTACTTCCTGGAGTGGTAAACATTGCGTATGTTACATTATCAGTCTGTGAGTCATTTACTTTCACAGTGAGACTGTACCGTACAATCACAAATCAGTGTGACTAGCTCAGAGCCGACATCCCCACAGAGCATACAGTCGCGCTTGTTCTCGTATACTTCCCTGTTTCCGGTGTGGAATCAAATAAGACTCGGGTTTACGCATCCAACTTACCTCTGCCCCGAGACTCCACAGAGGCTCACACCAATTATAAACAGTGGCTGATTTTAGATGAAAGATTGCAACAGCTGCCACGTGGATTTATAACTTTTAATGGGTCTGGCTTCCGCTGTTTCAGAACGGATAGAGAAAATAGTGAGACCGGCAGATCGAATGCTAAAGGAAAGAAAGTTAGAAAAGTATATCACTGCAGTGAGCTTCAGAAGGTGACATCAGATCAATGAAAGAAGAAAAACAGTTCTGTGTTGTGCTTTTCGGCATCGCAGTCATTTTGACAGCCAGATATTTGAGCATTAAACCAACTTTGAACCTCATTCCAAAGTATTTCACAAGTGTGCTCTTTCATTTCTTGGAGGGCTTTAAGAACTTGTCGTCATGTGCTTTTTTTGGGCTTGGTATTACCCAACCCACATTCACTGTGTGGTGGTTGTTTCCAGTAGTTGCACCCTGTTATGGGCGTAGACTCTAGTTCAGCTTTAAAACTAGTTTGCATTGACCACCATGTGCACCAAAACTCACCCAGCTGAAAATAACGGAGACCCTCCGCAGTGTCAGTCAAGTTCAACGCCATGTTGGTAAATGACCATTGCAGAGTTAAAAAAAAAAAAAAAAGGGAATTGTTCGTTCTTCAGCTTCAATTCCTCGATATTGGCTTGCACTGCAAAAGCTAATTTATGCGTATTGTTATCTAATTCTACCCCCGCTGCCATTGTTGAAACTACATTTTGATGCAAACAATTGACCTCAACTTCATCGCACCTAGCTGGTCATTGATTGTTCCACTCTTCATAGTGGCTAAGCTGAAGGGTTTCCAGACTACCCTGGCTTGGCCTAACTATTGCTCACAGTTTTAGTCTGGAAACCCCGTTTGCATCGAGGTTTGCTTCGCCACTCTGAAGGGCGGACCAATCAGTGACCAGTGGGCGTGGCCTCGTGCGATAAGGTGGTTGTTCCAACGATGGTGGTGGTGGTCGTAGTGTTTTGGCACACGACATACGGTATATGGTGGTCGATGACGACTGGCTGAAGACTAGTTCAAAAATGAACCGCAGGTCTGCACACATTCGGATGCGTTGACGAGAAACAAACCTCCAATGAAGTACAGAAAGTTCCATATTTCCATGCAGTGAATTTGGGTCGGGTTAAACCAGCACAAAACCCAGACTGTGATCAAAGTGACAACTGAAGTTTTTCATCAAGAGACTGGCAGTCGAGCAATGAGCTGACAGTCAGGCAACTCTTCTCTCCCAGCAGTGAGAAAATATCTTCTCTTTCGAATGTTACAGACTTGCAACGATGCTCTCCAGTGAGTTACAAGCACAAATTGGGAACCACTGCAACTCTTCAACTAAATCTTGAATCAGAACTCAAAAGGCAAGATTGTGCTTAGTGCTGCCACTGGTGGCCTGAGGCTATATTGCAACTATACTGTGGATTTAAAAGGTATTTTCATTCATATAGTACAGTATCATTGTACTTTGGTTGATGTGTTTACATTGTTTACTCTTTGATATCTCCTTTCAATGTGCACACATGAAGTGACACTTCAACTCCTGAAAAGTCCAATACTTGCAGAGCGACATGTCACCTTTCATCAGCAGTTCATCAAAAACATCAGCTTCTTTCATTGTTTACAGTCAGTGTCTTTTAATATCTTATTCTTCAACTAACACTTGAATTGCTTCCAGCTCCTATTCTTCACAGAACATAAAAACTTCCCAGTCAACTTCATTAAGCTGAACCTTTACGAGCTTTCGGCAATTACACCTGAACCTATTTTATCTGCTTTCAGCCTGGTGCACACTTCGGGCACTACATATTTCATCCCACTTAAAACGAGATTTTTTTTTAAATGCAACATTCTGATTCAGTTAATTACGAAGTTGATTCTTGTCTATTGAATTGTATGTGAATCAGGCAGTTGGCGCTCGTCATATCAATCTCAGCCATATAATAAAAGAGGCAACTCAGGTTGACTACAAATAGCATGCAATTACGTTACACATAAAGAGATGACAATTAAATCTAGCCAGCCGTGTAAGGCTGCAGACTGTGACACTGCTCATTTAAGCACAAAAGCTTACAAGTTACGCACAGCAATTTTGGCCATATAATTATACATTGGAAAGTAAATTATTCAAAACTCAAACCAACATCAGTGATGTTAGGAGCATGTTGCTCCTCATCAGTTTTGTTAATAATTTAATTGCATAGAGAGCTTTTAAGTGTGCGTTATTCACTTCTGCACCTGATTTCAGTACATTGGATGAGTGTTCCGTGTTCAATTTGATGTTTAATCAATGAAATACCAAATCAAGTTTTGAGCTAGATTATCCACATTTCCAATGATATGACCATGACGCCCTCAAACGCCCTCGACGCTCACAGCTGAGCCTGTTGATGCTGCTCCGTCCTCCGCTGGGGTGAGTGTCTGTGCCCCAATAGATGAAAATAGAGCCATTCAACTTCAATTGCACTTCAACAGTAATTACCGTTGATTTCATCTTTTATAATTTAAATTATGCTGTTTCAGCTTCCGTCTCGTGCTCATCAACAGACTGGATACAACTGCTCTCATCTCATCACACTTCAACTGCCAATTCAAATGCTTTCAGCGCTTAAACATCAGTTGACACAATTCCTTTCCTGGCTTGAATGGTAACCAACACTTCAGCTGCTTTAATTTCACGTACTTCAGCCGACAGTGGAACCGCTTTCTTTCAATCGGAACCAACTACAAAACGTCCTCTAAAAGCGTAAGATGACATATCACGCACGTTTCAGTAATTATTCTACAGCTGCTTTCAGCTTTAACATCTCAACAGACACATCAATTCCCTTAGATGACTATTGTGGCTATATTAACTAACACTTCAACTCCTTGCAGTGCTTCACCTGAAATTGCAGCTCTCATGCAAAATGATAAATGCAAATAGTTTTAAAGGTGTTTCCTTCTGCACGGTCAGTTCTTTCCTTCAAACTACAGACAGCAGAGGAGGAAGTGACATATTAACTCTTTGCACAAACCTTCACTGAGGAAGTCAATCAACCCATATTTGACATTCATATTAAACTGAGATATTTTAGAATCTCATACGCACATATATACGAGCAGGGCTTCAGGCATCATTCTTGTGTGGGAAGGAGTTTCTATAAATTCAGTTTGCCTTGAGACACAGTAACACAGCCTCAGATCTTTCTCCTCTGTTGTTGTAGCTAATGTCCCAGAAGACCTCCACCAAACACAGACTAGCGCTGGTAAACAAGGCTTTCTGTTAATTCCCTTCAGAGTTTTGTTTTTCCATGTGTTGTTCTACTGCATCACTAATTTCCAGCCATCCGGACAAGGGTTGTTATTTAGAGGACACCAAGCCTTCTTCATTTGGTTTACTGGGCGATACAAAAAAAAAAAAAACAGAGTGGAAGAAGTGGTAAAGTCGGGGCATGTTGGAGAATCGTTGTGTCAAAGTACACAAAAGATTTCTTCAGGGATTGTCTACACCATTATTTAATATTTTCAGTAACGCTGATGTTGACTGGGATTGTTTACACATATACAGATTTCTGTAGTGTAGAAAGTTACTATTAAAATGTATTAAGTTACAGATTGCTAGTTACCCTCTTTTATTATTTTAATTATGTCATTAAAGTAATGTAACTTATATTTGAATCATTTTAATTACCTTTAAACAAATGATTTGCACTGGTGATTAAATCTGAAAATGTCCAAAAAAAAAATGATGTAAACTTGTAAACCTCCCAACAGAACTCAACGCTGGTTACTGTCAGACCGACAGCTTTCAGGTTCCTGAATGAGTCTTTTTAAATATCTCCTCATCTTATCCGATCACATGGTCAACCTCCTTGGCTGCTTGATTGACAGACAGGAGGCATGGCAAATTCAAACAAGTGAGACAATCAAAGACGGTGCTTAATATTTGAGTGCATACTGTCCAATGAATGGAGCCTGTCTCGTGTCTAAATGTAGACAGGAGACGAAAAGATGCAAAGCAACAGAATAAATATTATATTCTACATACAATTTTTTTTTTTTACAGAAAACATCATATTCCAATGTAACCCTTCTGATTTAATTGCCAATTTCTTCTCAGTCATTCATTTTGTAATTAAATTGCATGACTGTTACATGTAAAGTTTTTCCCCAACACTGGATTTCAAACTTCTGCAAAATAAACAACTTTAAAATGTGTTTAAATCCAACCTCTTTAAACTCGTATGAAGCAACACTGGCATTCACCCAAAAATGATTGGAGAGAATATAGCTATAACTTGTTATGCCTTATTTTTTCACCTGGAGAGGTCATTTAAAAAGCATCAGTAATTGCAAAGGAAAATGTTGTTTTCTATCTAAAAACTCCTCTTGCTTTCTCACTTTCAAAGCTAGCTTGAAAAAAAAAAAAAAAAAAGCCACACGGCAAATTGTCTCATGATATTTCCCAGACAAACCTCTTCACAGTCTGAGCTGTCAGTGTACAGCATCAGCTGGCATCTGAGTGTTTGCTGCTGCTCATTCATATGCAAAGAAAAAGTTATTTCACGTTTCTATGCATTTTAAAGACTAGTTTGAATGTAGATACCTGGGAAGATGTGTCAGCCCTTATTATGTCATTTCAGCTCATACACAAACAGGTGGATACTTTCTAAGATCTTAGCAGATTTTGTACAAGTGACTCGAAGACATATATATATACTTTAGAAACTTTAGAGTTGCATTGTGGGTAGGGTTATCGCCAGGTTTGGTCCATAGACTGTGTATAAAAGTGAACGTAGCTTCAGGGTCTGAAACGTGAGGCCAAAGCGGAAGTGCCTTAAACTACAATACCACCGAAGGCCACTCGGGGTCGGCTCCAAAAAGCTTCTCGCTCCGTAGACTCCCATTCAATTTCTTTCATCAAATACAAATGCAATAAAAATTCGTTCTTATTATTTTTCTGGTGGTCCGTCTTAAAATAATAATTTTATTAATTAGACATTAGGCCTCAAAAGTGGTATATTTGGGTGCGTGTCTGGTTGATTGACAGGTTTCTGCTATAGGTGGGCGGGGCATAGTGTCCTCCCGTTCCTCCCTCGAGTCAGATTCACTGCCAGCGCCTCCCCAGTTTGTTCAAATATGGTCACTTCTGGCTCCAAACTAGCCAAATGTCAAACTCAAGACTTCAAAATGGCGGTTCACAAATCAATGGGTGATGTCACAGCTGGTTGTAGCTTGGGTTTGACTATAGTTGACTAGAATATGTTGAACAAAAACTATGATATTGCTGGTTATGCTGCATCAGTTTCAAGCTATTTTTTTTTATTTGAAACCGGCCATCTTAAGTCTGACTACGGTGCAGAAGTACAATGTTACATTTTGAAGTACTCTTTAAGCCTTTTTAGGTGAACCGTCTAAACAGAAAGTTTAAGAAAGTTTGTTAGCTTGCTCCCTCACAAAGGATGTCAACTGCAGTCAGCCTGGACTCATAGAAGCTCCAAAGAGTAAAAGAAAGACAAACACTCAACAAACTGTTTGAAGAATATTGACAACCAGAAACCTATTTACATATATAAAGAGCCAGGTTAGGTTTTCATGGACATTTTGATGAATTTTGAGACGTTTTCTTTTAAAGTTTTCTGTCTCCGTCGGCATCCTTTATAACTGTTGTGGATTTAAGGCGACTTTTATTTATAGAGCCTGTCACTACAAGGAAACTCAGTGTGCTTTACAGTATAAAAAAATACATCAAAACATCAAGCATTGCAATGCTGCAGGATAAAAAAAAACACATATACACAAGAACAAACACATAATCAAGGAAGGTCGTGCAATTGAAGAAACAGCTTTGTTAAACATCTCAGGTTGTTTAACCCAGCCTGAGAAAACAGGAAGGTTTTGAACTTGATTTTAAATGCAGATAAGAGTTTTTACAGATTGAATCTTATGGAGGTAGGACATGTCAGAAAGAGGGAAAACAGAAACTAAATGCGCCTTTACTGCTTTTTTTGTTCTGTGTGTAAACCTGAAACCCACTGAGAGGCCATGTAGTTCCCAAAAAACTAAAATAATAATTTTAAAGTGAATTCTGTGTTGAACTGGAACCCAATGAAGGGTATCATTGAAAAACTAAAAAAACATCTGGATTTCACATAGAGATTATCAGGTTGCCAGTTGGGCTAAAGCCATCGAGGAAAAGAGAAGTAAATAGTCTGCAAATTAATTAGATTAAAAAGTAGGGGCCCATGGATTGGTTCTTGTGGGACCCCAGACTAAATTTGGACTTTGATACAAAAACATACTGTATATATACATGGCTTCCGGTACATACTTTAAAGAATTATCTTAAAGTTCATCAAAATAAGAGCATTGAACCAGGAAAAACTGTAATTTAACTCAACTATCGTTACTTCATATTGCATTCTTTTAGTAATTTATGACGCTCCAGGTGAGAAGTGACATCAGTCCTTGCTCCTTTTGTGAAAGACACACAAAATAAGAATGTGTAATTTTGTAAACATATATATAAACTATTGTATTGGAACCTTAGTACATTTAATATACTAATAAAACTGGTTATTAAGATTTTGTATTGGTTATTCAGCTATTATTCAGGTAATCAGAGGCGTGACTCAAATTTAATGGTAAAACACAAACCTGATGAGTATATGTAACAACATAGACAAAACATAGGCCTACTGTATACAAAGGTAATAAAAGAAGACAAAATAATTCCAGATACTTCTTATGTCTGATGGCAGCCTTTTGATTTGCTGAGTTTCAACCGGGACTCATAGTGTTCATGTTTCTTTCATCTGCCTTTATCAGTTAAAACAAATATAGCAGCATCTTAATTTAGTAACCAGCTGCTTACAAGTCTTACATCTTAGATGGATTATCTTTAAAGGTATTTAGCAGCAGGAGCTCCTTTAAAAGATATTTGTCATTACTGCTCCTTAAAGCTGCTCACATGATTTGATACATTTCCAAAGGCAGTTTGTTTTTTAAACACAAGCACTTCAGGAGTTCTCATTTGCTCCCTGCAAAGATCTGAATACTTTCATAATTACTTACAATTAATTACTTTATTTATCCTTTGCATACAAGTCAGACATGTATTTAAATTCTAAAAAGCGGTAACACTTAAAGGGCCCAGTAAATTAGAATGTTGTCTTATTGTTTCCTCCATAACTTTGAATTGTTGTCACTTTGGTCTGAAGTCAACATTATCAACATTAAGAAAAATGTTATGCTCATTGGTATGAAGGGAAATTAGTGCAGTGATGTATGTGCACACGTACTGATCATTACCAGCAGGAATAATGTATGGTGTAGTTTTAGTGGCTCATTAAACACATTCTCTTCTATTCAGGTTTGTGTCACAATCTGTCTGCGATAAAGGCAGATGGGATATTTAAAGCCGGAGACCCATTTGTCTCCTTTCAAATCATGTCACAACACTGGTGTTGTAAGAGAGACAGAGTTCAGGGTGTTACATCAACCTCACTGTCATACATACAATGCTGCAGCTGCAGATTAGTTAAAGTAAAAAAATAAAAAGAGATCATTATCAATAACCTTTGCTTTTGCTTGAAGGAGAAGATGAAGATTGTGTTACCAATAGTCACATATATTAATTCTTTAGGAAATTACCTTTATTTTCTACTGGTTTACACCTAAAGTTCCTGAACTTGCTGCAGCTACCAAACACTGATAGTAACTGACAAAAAGTGAAAGTATGTTAATGCTACACATCTTGTGTGTCATAGCCTTCATTAATCTCCACTAACGGGTCCTCAAGGAATTTTGAATCATAGTTGAGCATTTGATCTCAGCTGGCAGACCAAGTCCTGCTGTACGAGTCCCCATTCAACGCTCAGACGGATTGAGCTGGATGGCTCGAACCTCTCCTTCCCTCGTGATTTTTTTTTTTCCCCTTCTGTCTATTTGTCCATTGCTAATTAAAAAAAAAAAGTAAAACTAGTTTTTCTATATAAATGTGAGCTGAAATTGAGCATTAAAAATGAATATCATGTCGAGAGCCACAGGCCTTTCCACACTTTCACGAGGATCTTCGGGCTTCTTGGCTTGAAGTACCCACAGCGTGGAAACATAGCAGCCGGGTGGAACAGCAGCGTCCCTGGTGACCGTGGTGACGCTGGAACGAAACGCAGATGATGGCTTTGTGCCAGCGGTGGCTTGAGTCTCTAACTTCAAGACGGTTACCAAGTGAGCTCATTTCTTTCTTACTCCACACGCCGAAATTTTTAAATGTGTATCAGCCAAGCAGCAACCAACAGTGACGGAAGTTATGAAGCCCTCGAGTTCGGATTTTGGCCGGCGTCATCTTGCTATAGTCCCGAGCGGTTTGGAGCCGTTAGTGACCATATATGGACGAATAAAAACCCTGCGACATTACCTCCCACCCACCGACAGCCGTCACCTGACTGCACCGCAGACCTGTCAAGCCCCAAAGAAAACAGCATTTTGAAGCTCATTTTCTAATTAATGACGGGATTATTTTCAGATGTACCACCAAGAAACTAATAAGAAGGAGCGCCTTTGGCTAGAAAAAATAAATTAACTCGTAGCGAAATATCATTGACTTAGAATTTTATGACACTAGTTGAATGGGAGTCTATGGATCTAGAGGCTTTTTGGAGTCTAGTGGCACTCTTTGGTATCGCAGCTTAAAGCACTTCCGCATTGGCCTCATTTCTCAGAACTGGAAGCTACGTCCACTTTTATATACAGTCTGTGGTTCAAACTTGCAGTCCTCAACTTCTACAGTTTACATTTGTGCATTTGGCAGACCACACTCAATCCAAGCTTCAATAGAACAAGATGGAACCAAAACTGTCACTTTCTAGCTGACACTTCGGCAAGGCTTGCAGGTACATGAAGTAACCTGACAAAAACCTACCTAATGACTCTTTTTGAGAGAAAGATCTACAGAAGAATTATGTGATGCAGAGAGACAATCGCTAGTTTAATTGCACGGCTCTATCTTGGGTCTGGAGAGGCTTTTTACACACTTTGCATCTGCAGCAATGCTCCCCAACACCTGTAAACAGATGCTTTGATGTGTAAAATCAAAGGCATTACTCTATAATTATGTTTCCCACTGTAATTGTGATCTGAACCAGCGGGGTATGAGCACTTATTTAACTGGTGTTACATCCAGGTAACCTTTGTTTGACCTCGCCCTCCTGTAGAGTGTACAAGACGTCTGCCGTACAGGAGCTCTGCTGTTCACGTGACGGAGAGCGGTGGTCGAGGTGGGCAGAAGGTTTGCATTATTGATAAAGAGATAAAAACCGAGTCTTTGTTCAACTCCTTAAGATTGTCTGCAACATTAAGAATCTCCACTTCCATGAGGAGCTGTTAGGAGAAAACACATGGAGCACAATTACATATTCTGTTGTCTCTGTGTGTGTATCACACCTCGACGTACAAAAAAGTTACATTGCACCATTACTCAACAGGAAGTCTGCCATTTTGAATTTAGTAGCCATTTTGGGCGATTCACACGTTGTACTTTAACGAACTCCTCCGAGGGATTTTGTCCCTTGTGCCGAGGTGGAATCTGAACCATTAATAGCAGCCTTGGTGAAGTAGAATCTTTTACGTGTTGAGTTAACCAGACTGTCGGTTCAGTCACTGGAAGCTCTGAGTGAACTCCGTGAAACACTTTCTCCTGCCGCGACTCGTTCTCCGGCGTCGAAGATAATCCAGCGGTGTTCGACGCCGCTTCAGAGCTGGAAACGATCTCATGAAGACACGGGTTCGAGCCCCGCTCGAGGTATTACATATGGTTCAGGGAGGGGGAGTCCCCTTAATAAGCCACACGGTTCACAGTCTGAGTCCCTCTGAGATTTAGACTCACGGGTTCTGGTTTGTACATGCAGTCATACTAATACCAAACAACGAGTCAACCACAATAAAAAACTAAATTAAAAAAGACACTTTTTTTTTTTTTTTTTTTCATATTTTGGACAACATAGTGGGGCACTGCTTAGAGCAGTTGCCTCAGTGGGAAGGAACTTGAGGCATGTATGTCAGTTCAGAAAAAGGTTATACTCCAAAAAGTGATATAAAAAAAAAGAAAAAAAAAGTCATCCAAAATATTCAATGTTCTTTTTCATATTTTGGACAACATGACTTTGTATTGTCATCCAAAATATGAAAGAATAGTTATACTATAGCATGTCCTCAAAAGGACAAAAGAGAGTCATGCTATAGTATGTTGGCATTGTTGCCTCCCAGTCAGAAGGTTCCAGGTTCAAGACTCGCCCTGGAAAGGAAGACATCAACATCTTAGATGAAAAGCAACATCAAAGGCAATAATCTAACCTGGAACCTTCTGACTGGGAATCAACAATGCTAACCAATGGACCACCGTGCTGTCTTCCATAATATGTGTAAAGGTCATATAAGTTATATAAGTCAGACAAACATGCAATAAAGGGAGCACAATTTTGCAGTTCCAAACAAGAGTTGTCAATCAGGAAGTACTCGGTTGGATCAGGGGCCTGGAACTTTGTCTGTGGAGGATTGCATGTTCTTGCTTGTAGTGTGACTATGTCACATTTACGACTACATCAACGTAAAACAAACATCATGCATGTCTTCCAAAAGATGATAAAAAGTCATACCATAGTATAGTACCATAGACGACATGCTATACGTATGACTTCCGTTCATATTATGTAAGCCAGCATATTGGTGCAGTTGTCAGCGTTGTCGTCTCACAGTCTGAAGGTCCGTGGTTCGATCCATACTATAGTATGAAATTTCTTTGCAAAACACAAAATATCATCCTGCCCAGGGATCAAACCCAGAAACTTTTGACAGTGAGGATGGGGATTTTTTTGAGATGTTAATGGCTTCCATCCAAGGGAGGTATTGAACCTGGACCCTTCTGAATGGGAGGGAACACTGCTAAACACTACCACATTTTACCAGATGTACAATCTTGTTTTGTTTTTTGATTTTGTAGGACATACAAAATGTGCATGTACATGTATGACTTTTTTGAACAAGACACAAAAGTAACCTGCCGGGTATCGAACCCAGAACCTTTTGACTGAGGCAACACTGCTAACCACTGCCCCATCTTACCACACATACAATGTTTGTTTTTCATGATATTTTGGACGATATGATATAGTATGACTTCCATTCATATAATAAAAGTCATACTGTAGCATGTCGTCCAAATTATCATAAAAAAGTCATACTATATAGCATGTCATCCAAAATATGAAAAAGTCATACTATAGCATGTCGTCCGAAATATGATAAAAAAAAAAAAAAGTCTTACTACAGCATGTCGTCCAAAATATTTTACCACATGTACAATCTTGTTTTGTTTTTTGATTTTGTAGGACATATAGTATGACTTTTGTTTCATATTTCAGGTGACCTGCCCTATGACATTTATTTATTTTTATTATTCCCCGACCCGTTGGCTCCCCGACGTGTAGCATGCGAGGGCCCGCATATCACTGCTTACAGTTTTAATTAAATTTGTTGTTTCTAGAAACTTCTACTGTGCGGTGCAACGTCCTGGAACATATAATTAATCTGATCTGAACCAAACGGGTCCTGGCGGTTCACGTTGTCAATTACAAACTCATTTTTACTGTGTTCAGACATTTACAAACGTTAAATATATCATACATCATACATTTTGGCGCATTAAATTATTAAAATGAGGCTCAGTAAGCAAAGAGTCTAATTTTGTGAAAACTCTCCTGTTTCTATACGTATTCACGTGCTTATTTACTCGCGTCTAGATTTTCTGCTGTAATATTATCGTGAGAGAAGCTTGGCCACATTAATTACAAAATATGCTTACAAATATGGAATCAATAGGCTGTACAATGAAAACCATTAACATTTTACTCACCTAAGATGCCAGTGGCTTTCTTCATGATGTCAGATTTATGACGCTCGTGTGTTTGTGCGAGCTAAGAGTGGTGTGTCTGCAGTGACGGCCGATCCTTCACTCGGGGATGAAATGTGAGAAAGAAGGAATTCTGCTGCTGGCTGCTTGTTCAGCGAGGAAGTAATAGGTCAAACTTGAAGTCAAGTTTAAAAAAACAGCAACTTTACGATCAATCTTCAGTCAGTCTTCACACCCTACAAAGAGACTGTCGGAAACACACCAGAGACATGATCAAGCTTTTTTTTCCTTAAACAATCAAACCACCGTGATCTAATGCGTGTGCTTAAAAATCCAAGCTCAGTTTAATGACTTGTTTTTTTTTTATATATATATATTTATATATTATTCCTACAAATACATGGTTTTCAGCACTTTGAAAAACGTTCACTTTCCTCAGTAAACCAAGAAAGCTAGAAATATCCTACGGTGAAAAAAGAAAGACAAAGACAAACCATTTCTGACAAAAAAAAAAAAAAAAAAAAAAAAAAAAAAAAATCACAAAAAAGACATGAAAGTAACAATCGAATGAAATTAAAAACAACATCCTGTACAAACACTATGGCCCAATAATTTAAGAAAATAGTGTCTCTAAAACGTTCATATTGCTTTGTACCTCCACTGACCAGTTCCGCTCTGTGCGACACCAGGCAGTTCCTACGGCGACCACAGAGGTCGCCAGATCCCAGGCGCTGGTGTCGCTCCAGAGGCGACGGGGTCGAGCTGCAGCCGGTGGCATGCAGGTGTAGCAGAAGAGAAACAGTTCTGTTTATTGGCCTCTTCTTCTCTAGTTGTTTTGGCAGTAACAATACAAAGACGAGGGATGGTCACACTACTACAGTACTGCACTCCTTATGGAACCAAGGATGTTTTCATTGTTGGTTGTAGTTTACCATTATTACTTTCTACAGCATTATTACTAGAAACTATCACCATCACAGATACACAGAGTGCATCGTGTGTTTGTGTGTGTGTGTGTGTGTGTGTGTGTGTGTGTGTGTGTGTGTGTGTTTTGGAGGGTTCGTCCGGCTGTGTGTGTGTGTGTGCGCGTGTGTGTGCGTGCGTGTGTTTGTGTGTGTGTGTTTTGGAGGGTGTGTGCATGTGCGTGTGTGTGTGTGTGTGTGTGTGTGTGTGTGTGGAGTGTTCAGGGTTCAGTGCTCAGAGCTTGTCTTCTCGAAGGAGAAACTGGGAAGAGTCAATAGCTTGGGGTTGGTGTTGGGGTTCGGCGAGCCTCCGTCCTGCGCCGAGCCCTCGCCGACTCCCAGGTCGAAGGAGTCCTTGGAGTCACTGGAGGGCGCCCTCCTCCTCAGGCAGGTGTCCCGGCCGGGCAGAGGAGGGGGCGCGCCCAACCCCGCCAGCCCCGTGCCGCCGAGGCCCGGGTAGAGGCCCGACTGGGGCACCAGCCCGTCGGGCGGGTCCACGGAAATGCACGGCGGGCTCATCTTCTTCTTGCGGCGGGGCGAGGGCACCGACGTCTGGGCGGGGATCTGGCTTTGGATCTGCAGACTGTCGGCCCGGGACACAAAGCCAGAGGAGGTGGAGGTGGTGCTGCGCTGGGGGCTGGAGTCCACCGAGGAGCAGACCTCGACCGAGTGGCGCCGCGGGTCGTCCAGCCAGGAGTAGGGGCGGGGGGCGGGGCAGGAGGGCGGCGCGGCTCTGCGTGTCGGCGCTGTGGAACTTCTTCAGCTGCCTCAAGCACGGACTCCGACTCTCCTCGCCGCCCGCGTAGCTGCCGTAACCCTCGTTCATGCCGCCGTCGTCCGCCGCCATGTCGTTGCTGCCGGCCAACCCTGCGCAGGTGATCAGGGACACTTCCTGGTCCTCCGAGGCCGCCTCCTGTTGGTGCGGCCTGGCTGGTAACGGCGGAGGAGGCGAGGCGGAGTCGGAGTCGGGGTAGGACGCGAGGCAGTGCTGGTCGTGGTGCTGCGTGTGCACGCTGCTGGGCCGCGAGGGTTTTGGGGAGGCGCCCGGCGTGGGGGGGACCGGGCAGAGGGCGGGCTGCTGATGAGGATGATGATGATGGGAGCAGGGGGAGGGGGAGGTGGAGGGGGACGGAGGGAGGCCCAGAGAGGCCACATTCACAAGTCCTTCACTGCTCTCCCCTCCGTCTGAACAAAGGGCCTCCTGAGAATCAGTAGACACCGCAACCTGGAAGATGGAACATGGAGCGGGGAGGGTGAAGTATTTTGGAGATGGAGGTAAATGTGCAGCGAGAGGAAGATGGGGAGGGACGGGGGGGGGGTTTGAGGAGACCGAGGTTCAGGGTCAAAGAGGATGAGAGGGGGGGGGGGGGGGGGAGACGAGTTAGTGTGAGGAAATGAGGATGAGAAGCAGCGGTTTGGGTCAAAGTTCTCAGTCAGCTCTGAGCTTCTCACTGCGGACAGCAAAGAGTTAAATTACAACATTCTGCCAGGAATTCCAACAGAAATACAGACGCCGCGTTGCTCAATGTCAGTATTCACATTAAGATTTGTCAAGTTGGATAAACAACATCTGACCTGAAGGGGAGCTTTCTGTGCGCTAATTCTGATGAGGCCGAGTCAGCATTTTATATTCACAGCTGACGGAGACATCTGTTAAAGACTCGCTCCGCTCAAACCTCATCATCGCTCCTTCACTTGTTTGAGCTTCACTGATTTGTTTTGACACGTGCTCTCCTTAAATATCCAATTTATGATGTCTATGTTTCAGCAAGGCTTCGTGACATCATAACAGGTTTGGAGCCAATCATGGTAACGTATGCAGCTAAAGGCCTTTTACACACCACGGCTGTGACAGATAAATGACACCAAAATGTGAAATACTGGCCCGCAGATATTTTGCATGAAAACTATTCACACCAGGAGGGATGTGGATTTACGACAGTTGTTAAAAAAAAAACATTTACGTAGATTCTTGCCAGCTTATTCTTCAGAAAAATATGGGAATTTGAACTGGGTAATTTAACTTTCCTTTTCATTTCAGACACAATTATTCAGAGCAGATTATGTTCGGATGTCTTAAATTGTCTTTAAAGTGACTTGACAACTTTAAAAAAGTAAATTGACTAAATTTGCTTCCTAAAAAAGAAAAACGATTCCTTAAACTTGTGATTAAAATTCTCTGCAGGTACATTTTCCTCCACATTTCTTCATTTACAAGGATTATGAATACAGGTTTGGAAATCTAATAACCCTCTTGTAAAAGGGATATAAACTTGAGGTGTATTTTCTTGAATCCAACCGACAATTAAATTAATCAGATGAAGTTTCCAGGTTTAACGGGTTTAAACTGACATGAGCGAGCAGCATGTTGGAAAGTGTTCTGTTTTTTTTTTTTGAGGACTTCAGGAAGGAGCTGACTGACACAATGAACTCTGAGCCAGACCACGTGACCCTCTAACCTTTGACCTGTCACACAAAACCCTGTAAACAGTCCGCAGTGCAGTTTTCAGGAGAATTTACAACCAGACTCTGATCGGTGCTCCCATACCTTCATCCTTCCTTCTGCACAGGGTGTGAGGCCAACAGGCGAGAGGGTAAACATCACGTTACTACTGTCGGCGTCGCGGTTAGTAAGCACAGTGATCGCTGCAATGTCCTCATGACTTGTTCTCGTCCCTCACAGACCTCCCGCTCCGGAGAGGAAATGAGCAGCACTTGAATTTAATTGTGGTCAATTAAGATAAGATCTTGAATCTGTGATGAGGAGACAAGGCATGTGTGGGTTTCAGGGCACGGCGCTTTGTGTTGGGATTCATGGGTTTCCCTGCATGACCCTGAACGGTGTGACCACAGAGACACCTAGTGCCCAAAGATATCAATCACCAGCCGCAGCACTGCAACACCGGGAACAACAAATGATACGAGCGCACACCAGAACAACACTGACAATAATCACCCTGTCTGATTGTTTCTCTATTTTTAAGCAAAACCAGCTTAAGTACAACAAATACTGTACTTTGGTTAACTACTACGTACTGTTCAAGCACTACTCTAGGAAATACAAAACTCTCTGCTGCTCTGTTATCTTTATACTACGCGTAAAAAATGGCCAAATGCATAAGGACAGCGCTCGCTGTTTTGCAGCAATCCCCTGAGTTGTAGAGTTTGTAATAGGTTAAGTGCACTGGATTGTGGGTAAATTTCTCCGCCACATTATATCTGTGTCCAACTTCAGTTCCTTCTATCACTTGACTGATTAACCAGTAATATAATGCAACATAGCTCCAGTCATATGAGAGTATAGGAGACACAATAAACTTAAAGTTGAGTTTCTTACAGGTAAAAGTACCTGTTAGAGATTTCAAGATGCTCTGTGGCGGATGGTTAGCAGAAGACAAACATCTGGGTGGATGAAAGACAAGGAGAGACAAAAAGAGGGGGGAGTGTGTGTGTGTGTGTGCGTGTGTGTGTGTGTGCGCGCGTGTGTGTGTCTGGAGATGAACACGGAGTCCAGTGTTTCTGAAAGGCCCAGTAGGAGCTAAAGTCTGCTGTTTGTCGCCGTTTCAGAAACAGGAGTATCTGTGTTTGAGCAGGAGCTCAGGGTCGGGCGGCTTTTGGGCCCAACTGAGCTGAGATCAAAGAGTAACAGATACAAAGTGGGGAAATGATATCAGTTAATAATAAACAGGAATATAAGAGGAAGAAGGGGAAAGAGAAAGACAAAATGAAATTGTTTAAAAACATGCAAAGGGGAGATCTTTAAACCAATGATTCTGTACGATGGAGTTTTAAAACCACTCTGGGTTGAAATAAATCCAAGATCGAAAGAAAATGTTGTATTGTTTAAAGAATAAAGTCTTTCAAAGCATACTAAAATATATTAAATTAATGAATCCTTTCATGTTTTCATCATTAACATTCTGCAGCGTAGCTAAGCTAATCTAATACTGTTTAATGACAGAAATAAAAGTGCAGCATTTCTTTTTTATCAAACTAAAAGCAAAGGAAGTGATAAAGTATGTTGCCCAAAAAGTCATTAGTGAAAAAGAAGGTACATCTCAAAACACTATTTTGTTTGTTTGAGAATTAAACTTCTACTTATCAGTAATACTATGTAAATGTAATGTAGCAGTAGTAGCCTGCTAACAGTTACTAACAATACTGTATATAATACCTCCATCAATATGGCATGACGCGCCAGTCGTTCATCTTCAGTTTCTTGTGTGTAAAGGCTGATTGTTCAGAGATGTGTCATTAATTATTCAAATTATATTATCAACGGTATAAATTCAGGATGAAACAAGAGTTTCTTTTTTTTCATTTCATGCTGTTATGGGTTTAAAATGAATGTATATATGATGATTTTATTTTGTTCCCAAAGTGGTCCTAATACTCCATAACGCTGTTGTTCATAATCCGTAACCCAAAGGTTTCATTGGCGCCGAGATCAGCTGTCCAGCTAGAAAGTGCTTTAATCAATAAAATCAGCTTTTGTAGTGATTTGTATGAAGAGAAACTCCCAGAGCGACATGCTGGTTAAGAACCACTGACACCAAACACGTTTTTACGCTCACAAATGGACATCAGAGGACAGAATAAGACTCGTGAAGTTATTTGGGTAGGATTCGGTCACCTGTCTGCGGAGCGTGCGGCTGAGTGTGTGCGTGCGTCGCGGAGGCTGTTGTCGCGGGATGCCCTCCGAGTCGGAGTGGCTGTGAGGGCTGATGGGTCTGAAGAGGTCCGCTGGGACGCTCAGCTGCTGGGAAAACTCCTCAGGTTGTGAACGCACCGAGCCACGGGAGCCTGCGCGTAAAGCACAGCGCTCACAGGTGAATGACAAAAAGGAACACGTTATGTTAAAAAAAGGGATCGCTCCATTTTCTGTTCACTCCCAATCAGATGTCAAATTCCAGATTGTTGGTTCATGAGGGCCGATGAAAAAGTTCTTAAGACTGTTCCTGTTGCGCACGAATGGAGTGCAGCACTGTGACGCGTGCAGAGCGGGAGGAAGCTATAACCTTCCTCAGTAAATATACCGAGTTATAACGCTTCATCAGCATCGCAACTTGAGTTACGTACCTGCGCATTTGCGGTTTCACCACGCACCTGAAACTTGAGCAGAGAGCTCACAGCAAATTTGGACACAAGTAGTCAAATCCAGCCGGTAGAAGCGGCGGGGAGTGTTAGGGTCACGCTGGAGAACCAAAGTGTTGAAACGGATTCATGGTACACAACCCCACTAATGTTAAAGACAATGGACCCGCTGTGACTCCTGAGCTGATGCGCCTCCTTCATTCTTGGACATCGTGCCTCTCTGGAAACATCCAAAATACCTCTTCAGGTCATTGCTGCAGGTTCCTGAAGCATTTCGAGGGTCTCTGTTGCCCACTTACTGAATTTGACATGTCCATGTTGAAATTGCAAATTTGCACACGTGTAACTCGGGCGCAGATGTTGATCAAGCATTGAAACTCAAGTGCTCATGAAGGTTATTGTTTCCTGTTGTGTTGTGACCACGCTGCGCTCCACCCGCGCAACAGGAGCAGCCTCTGAACAGTTTGATCGCACCTCGGAGTCTGTGAATTCAGACTTCCATTCCTTTTCTGATTTTGAACACCAGGTTTGAGTGCTTTATAAATACTGTAAAAAGAAAAGTGTCAAAACGTTCAGTCCACAAAGAAATGCACACAGCACATATTTATCAACGGTGCTGTTTGGATGAGCGGTTTGTGCTTCTGTAAGTTTGTGATGTCAGAAAGTGACACTCATCTCCGTCTTTAACACGAGACGGCTCACTGTCCCACCTTTTTTTTTTGGTGAAAAACAGTGAGCGGCTGTTCTGTGGCTGAGCGAGCACGCTAAAAAGAAAATGACTCAGAAACGAGTCGGCCAATCAGAACAAAAGGTCGATGATATGGGTCTTGGTAGAACTCTAGAGAGATGTAAAAATATATTCGGAAGGTTTTTGGTACTTAGAACCACAAAAATATTCTCTTCGTGATCAAGACTGCAACGCCAGAAAAGTGTAAAATGTGGGACCTTTAAGAGAAATGAAAAGGCGACGACCTGTGGAGACATTTATTTAAAATGCAATAAATGTCCTACTGTACCTGATTGGGCCCTGTGGGTGCCCGGTATGTGCCGGGGCCCCTGTGACTGTGCTTGAAGCTGTGCTTGAGCCGGAGACGCGGTGCCCGAGGGCTGCAGGGGGGGGAACATGTAGCTGTCGTTGGGCAGCGAGTGCGTGCGTCCCACCGCGGGCTTCCTCACGCTCAGCAGGTTGTCCGCCGCTGGCTCCCCAGCATCGAGGTGCTCCGGCTGGACGGACAGAGAGGACAGTCAGGGTCCCTCTACGTCAGGACCGGTGCTAGTCTTTAACTCAAGCACTCTCACACTCGTCCCGACACACTCGCAGCTGTTATCTCTCTCTAAGACACCACGTGAACAAAGAGGCAGCTTGAAGACAAGAGGACAGATGGGATCTTTGTACGTTGGAGTTGACTGACACAGAGCTGCCACAGATCACAGGAACCTCTCCAATTCTTCTTTTTTTTTTTTTTTTTTTGAAGTGTAAGACACTCTGCGTCTCGTGTCTGCTTCAAGGCCAGTGTCCGGCAGCCCGACCCAGTACAAAACCAGTTCGCATTCATCACAGAGCTGCGAGAGCTCCAACACACTGTACAACCCTCCGAGGAGAGCGGAAAACTACGACAGCGGGAGACGGAGGGACAGCGCGGACACAAGAAGACGGCCGAGAGGAAAGGACTGTGGATAAAGACGAGGACTCACGTGTAAAGCACAAAGGAGAAAGAAAAGTAGAAGGAGGGGAAAAGAAAAGAGAAAAAATATGTTACAGAGGAGAGAGGAGAGAGGAGGAGGAGGAAGAGGAAGAGGAAGGAGAGAAAACTGCAAACTGGCAGGTGAGGAGGCGCACTACTCTACTGGACTGGAAAGTAACACACACCAGGCTGGAAAGGTGGAATGAGAAAGACAAGAGAAATTTGGTGGGCACATGGTTAAGAGTCACCAGAGTCTTTCAATGCCACTTGAACTCCTCTACTTCTTCACTCCCTTCGCTCTGTTTTTGTTTTTGTTTTTGTGTTTGTCCCCAGAACAATCTAATTTACATCGCTGTGTTCGATGGCGATCTCATTTGTTATGATTTATACATCGATGCCACTGAAACACTGGTCAGGATGTGCAGTGCGGTCCAAGGTTACAGCGACGCTCTCAGAGGGAACCGTGGGATCATCAATGAGCCAAACTGGTGGTTAATGGGAGGGGGGGGGGGGTAAAGAGCTCAGACTTTCCCTCCAGCGGGTGCAGAGTTTTCCGTATATTACTTTAACCATTTAAAGCAGCTGATTGGATTTGTTGTCCATAAACTGGATACCGTCAGAAAGATATCTGCCAATCAGACATGTATTCACGTATTTATGTTTCAGTAGACTTTATTTTATTGGTGTGTAGAATTATATAATTTGGGACTAATTACAGAGAAAACAGACTTCTGTTAAAGGCACTTAAGTTTAATTTATTGTGTTTGCATTTAAAAGCATCTGTTATTTCCTTTACGCAAAATAAACGTGGTTATTCATCAATTATTCAGGTATTATTGGACACTTTATTCTCCATATGTGTAATTGTGTGCTTGCCTTTAGACAGAATTTAAATTAAATACAACTTAAAGGCACCCTGTGGAGTTTTTGACCACCGGTAGCGCTAACGAACAATGTTTTTATGAGTGGGCCTCGATTTAGTTTTTATTGTTTTTAATCTAGTTCACTGATACATCAGACTACATTAAACTGGTTATTTTAAAGTCAAAGTTTGAAGAACTTCCTTTGGTTTGCTGTTGCTGTATGTGCAGTATTTGGGGTTATTTCCCCCCAGAGGGGCGTGGTGATGAAAGCCTGCTTTGGATGGCCGAGTTCCTGTTTGATGTATCACAACAATCAGTCCAAACTGAATTTAAAATATTTTAAAAAGCTTTTTTTTTTTTTTTTTTAACACGCCAACACAACAGCACCCTTAAACCATGTTAATAATTTGAAAGATAGAACAGAAACATTTCAATTATTGCCACAGTGGCTTCAAATCAAAGTTTGTAGATTTGGCAACAGGTTGGTTTCTCCCTGCCAACCAAAGCATTTTAAACCCAGTGAGCGTAGTGGGGGAGGGACAAGTGGTTTTGGAAGTGCCCTGGGAAGGAGACATCACAAGCTACTGCAGAGGAGGAGGAGGAGGAGGAAGAAGGATGGAGAAAGAGAAAGAGAGGAACTGTCAGTACATTGCATTCCAGACTGGTTAGAAAGGGGGGGTTAAAATCGTCGGGGGCTGAGTCGTCTGTCAGAGCTAGGGACCAGGATTTCTCAGAGGCCAGAGACAGAGCTTCCATCTCCGCTAGAGGGATCTAGGCAGGAAGAGACAACCGCTGGTGAGCAGAGAAAAACAAAACGCACAGTCCGTGCAACACACAACCAGAAGGACGTTACACAGATAAGAGAAATACATGTTTGAAACAACACGTATAAACTGCTCGGATGTAGCGGAGCAAAACAACACGGAAACAAGACGACGTGAAAACAGGCTGGAAACCACATGATGACATTTCCTCTCATCTTTAGACATTTTATCATTCTTGCTTTCATTGTATTTTGGCTTTTACTTCACCAACATGGACACATGTAGAGTAGACTAACAGCTGGAAAGGATGCAAACGACACAAAGAAGCACACGGGAAGGGAATTAATTGATATCACACGTATTGTAATTAAGGATGGATTTCAAAAATGCGTTGTAACTTTCTAAATCGATTAGTATATCGTTCTTCCTTATTTACACAGTTTTTCCCAGCGCCTGGTTGTAATGCCTTACTCCCGTCAGAAGGTGGCGGTAATGAGGCTAAAAGCTGCCTGCCGTGGTGTTATGTGGGACTCCCTCACCACATAAATAAAGAAGAGCTGCGGTGCAAACTGCAGGAAAAGAGAGTTTAAAACCTTCCAGCGCTCATTAAGAGTGAAGCACTGACGGGGCGAATATTTGATAAGAAATCAAATAGTGAATTTGAAATGGTAGTTCTGCTTGAACTGCTCATCCCTACTTGTAATGTACAGACTGCTAAAAAGCACATCGAAGAACCTACATGGTTAAATTAGTGGAATCCAACACGCTCATTTCTGTCACTTTCCTGAATTGCGGAGCCCTGCAGGGTTTAGCTCCAGTCTTCAGAGGTCTGGAGCTGCTGTGTACTCGGCCTGCCAGCGGTTTAACAGGAGAAATGCTCTCTGACAGGCAAATGGGCCGTCGGTGCATCGAGAGGCAGGGGTTGAAACTCGATGGAAAACATTTCTGCTAATGTATCAGAAGGAGAAAGGTGGCCTGTGGCATCTGACGCTGACATCTCCAACCCAGTTCAAGCTTTTAGAAGACGGGGTTTTTAGCAATGCTAATGTGATTGTGCACAATTTGCCTTTAAATGAGACAAAAAAGAGGCACCCAGATGAATTATTCAGCGACTCAGTGATCCATAGCTCATTGATTGGAGCCATTTCTCCGCAGACTTTATGTGCAACACTGATCTGCCGGCTTCAGGAAGGCCCGAGGTGGGGAGGTTTCACTTTTGCTGCGGCGGATTGAAAAAGTAGGTAATCTCCTATAGAATCGCACAAACGTGTCACACACACACCGACAACAAGTTGTGAAGGGGAGACAGAGAAAACTCTCACTGAGGCTGCTGAACCAGACCGAAAAAACAACAACAACCTGCCAAGCATGAAGGAGGAGAAGTGAACGGGGGAATGAGATCATAGCTGAGGCGGGACGTGACGCACGAACACTGCGGTGGGCAACAAGGCCGGTTAGAGAGGGACGAATATTCAACGAGGAGTAATGCCAGGATGAAAATGGTAATTGCTGTAGGGCTGCAGGAAATTTAACAAACATTCACAATGGATGCTTTTAAAGCTGAATTATAAACAAAAATAAGTTCCACAAAAAGTATGAGCTTTCTTTGTGCGTCTATCTTATTGTTTAGGCCGAGTACCGTACACTCCATCTTTAAGACATTTAGTCGGAAAACTTTTTACTTTCATTTAAACAAATTGAAAAAAAGGAAAAGTCTGCCGATAATGCTGAGATTATTTCAGCTGTTTTCAATTAAAAAAAAAAAATGGTGCAAGAGTCGGCAGGGCTTACTTACAACTTTGTGGTAATCGGCTTTATTTAGAGGATCGGTTCACTCAACTCATTTTCTTCATTACCTCCAGTGCCTTGTGTCTCATGTTGTTTTCACACCAAACACCAAACAAATTTTCACCTCGTGTTACTTGCACAAATATGGCCGCAAGTATAGTTAAATATTTTCAACTCGTGCAGACACAAATTCACGTCCTTTTGCATCTTTGCATTGAGACTAATTAGCTTTGCGTTTGGTCTGAACACACCACTTGTAGCAACTTCTGACAGTCATAACTACTTCATATCACAAGTTTCATGGCCATGAGCTTTTAAACAGCCGAATAGTTGGTGTATCATCAGAATAGTTGGTGGAAGCCTAAATAATTGGAACAGTATAGTTCAGGATTTCATAAGAAAATTGAGAGAAAACTCTTAATTAACAGAAAAACAGATTTTCTTTTCTAAATTGACCTTTAAAGACATACTTGTTTTATGAAACACTGTCTGTAGAATTACATGAGATTATTGTATAATATTTGTATTGGTATTAAAGACAAAATCAACAGCATCTCAGTTTTGATTTTCTGCAGTCCGACATGTTGCAGAGAAATAAGAACCAGCGGACGAATGAAATGGAGAGAAGTGAGTCATCAGCTGTGTTTCATGGTAATTATTGACCTTCTTGTCGGTGCTGTGCTTGCTGGGCTCGGGGGGCAGCGCGTAGTAGTGGCAGATAGAGCCGGACAGGTTGTCCATCAGACTCAACTCGCCCTCCATTGAACCCTGGATGACCAGGGAGACCGAGTCAAACAGCGCTCTCCGCTGGACAAACTTGGGTAATGGAGAGAGAAAAAAGCAAGAGCAAACAGAGGAAGAAGAAAAAGGAGGGGAAGGGGGGAATTGTAGAGGACAGGTGGAAAGGAAAGACAGAAGTCCAAACAGAGATATGTAAATAAATGTAGAAAGAAGAATGGATCACAAAGAAAAGGAGGGAAGGAAAAAAGACAGTCGATCAGGCAGAAACAAACAGATATACAAAGACAAATGACAAAGAAGCACAACAATGTAGGAGAACTAGATTGTAAGTGTTTCACTAAATGACTTCTTCACACTTTTAACTGATTACAACCAACTCCTCATCAACATCCACTACAAACATACATGTGTTACTATGCAAGCCCACAAGGGGGCACTACAACACTGCGGCAGAGCTGGCCTGCCACAAGGCTGGAGAAGAGATTGAGGTTTAACCGCTCCTGTTTTTGGAGGAGTGTCAGAGGAAGATGGATCACGTCTTGGAGGAGAAACATAACGACAGTGAGACCTCTGCTTCCTATCCTCTAAAAGTTCCTCCGCTGTCTGGAAATAGCTGTTGAAGTGAACAACAAGACCCTGCAGTCCGGCTTTCCCATGGCACTGTGACCTGTCTGTGACTGGCATGTCCTCTGCAGGGACCAGCCACACACACAACACACAACACACACACACACACACACACACACACACACACACACACACACACACACACACACACAACGCACACACACACACACACACAACACAATCACAAATGCACACAGACTGTAATCCATCTATATATTGGTCAGTACAGAATAATAAATTTACATACGGTCACATTTTCTAGCTGCATTTTTTTTTTTAGTTAAAATAAACCATAAAAAAGGAGTGAAGAGAATATTGGTCAGTATTATAGTGTTGCACATGTGTGGTAGAGGAACAGAGACTGTAGTATTTAAGAGTATCTTGACCTTAAAGCTTAAATTGAAGTATGTTCTTCCAAATATGACCCTAAACATGGGATACACGTCACATAAATGCATCCACTTATATTTTGAAATGGTGCCAGACTGTCTGGTGAATATACCCTAATATAGCCATGTCCGTCTCTGTTTATTTACCCGTGGATGACAGTTATTACACAGAGACAGCAACGAGCAGGAAGACCACAGAATCCATTATATCCGATACCATCCGGCATGCTCGGCGCTCCTCAGCGTGAGCCTGAGAATTAACTAATGGTTTGGCCCGGATTCAGAAGCTATGACCAGAGACGTAGGGGTCGTCTGATTGGCTTCGCAGCCCGGCCGCCAGCAGGAAGTGACCTCAGAGCAGCCGTCATGTCACGCAGGAGGCTGCTTCAACCCCTGAGAATCTAATAATCTGACCTAATCTAGACATAATACAAACACTAAGATAGCAGAGTAATAAACAAGGTGGTTATATGAGGGTAGATCAATAAGTTCCAAGCAGGAGAAAGATATCACCCTAATGAGTAACTGGTACACATTTCGTCACTTGATCATCATGAATTCCTGACTTACACATATTTTTGTAAGCAGTGGACCCGGTGTGTCTGTGATTTCTCCGAGGGCGTGACCAGAGAGCGCACGTCATGTTTTGTGTCAAATGCTTTAAATTTGCAACTGAGACCCTTTCGAGTGCTTCAGGAGGGCTGAAGCACTGAAGCAATGAGACTGGAGAGGTGTTCTTAGTGACATTCATATTCCCAAAGGACGGGACGTGACTGTCCAAAAACCGAAAAGGCGCATCAGGTCAGGCGTGCAACCAGGTGGGGTTTTTTTTGCGCCCTGAATTTGTCCTCGAGAGCGTCAGACTGTCGCTACGGAGATCTACTGTGATGATCTGAGGCATCTGAGGATAATCGTTGAGTGCAAATGACCCGAACTGTGGCGCGACGCGCACGCGGGTTCTCCAACATGACAGAGCTCCCACTCACACTGCAAATGAAAACTGATAAGTTTCTCACCCACAAAAAACACAATCGTGGCTCCCCATCACTCCTGCTCACCGGATTTTGGATCCCTGCGACTTCTTTCGGTTCCCCAGTAATTTGTCACAATCTTTGAAGTTCAAATTTCAGGTGCGTAAACCATCACGGACGCACCTGGACCACTGCTCACAAACACGTTTTTAAATCCGGAAATAATGATGTTCACGTGACGAAGTTTGTACCAGTTACTCATGGGGGTTATAGTTTCTCCTGCTCCTTGCATGTAACGGTGCTCTTCTCCGAGCCCGTGCATCAGCAGCAGTCTCACAACTTATTGATCTTCCTGGAGCTCCTGGAAGTATCTTGATGCCAAAGAGACTAAAGTCCATCGTTTCTGTTATTAAAACCTAAAAAAAAGTACTTTTTTTTTTTTTTAGCACAACAGATTCCTTACCTCCAGCTGGGGCTCCAGGCATGAGGGTGGTTCTGCTCTGATGTTTACAGAGTCTCTGCTGATATCAGGAGTGGGTGAGTCCACAGGACCTTCCCTTTCCTGTTCCATGTCCCCTCCTCCAGTGGACCTCCAGGATGAACCCCCAGAACTCGACCTGTCCACACCCAGAGCCAGAGGGTTGAGCTGGGACGACCTCGTTGCCATGTCCCCACTTTCCATCTGAAGCTCCAGCTCTAGCTCCGTCTCCAGCTCCGCCTCCTCCTTGGCCTCCTTGTTGCTCTCCTCCAGGTGCTTCATCAGGACGGCGATGACCACGTTGACGAGGACAAACTGAGCGGTCAGGACGAAGGAGACAAAGTAGAGGGGAGAGACCACGGTGTTGTAGCAGGTGCTGGTGTCGTGGGCGCAGTCCCTTAACGTGTCCTGCAAAAAAATGGAAAAAAACAAAACAAGGTGAGAATATATTTGCTACAGTCAACAACATTTCCTGGTGGATTTATCCAGATTATGCAAATATGTTTGGGGCCTTCCATCAGAAAACCAAGATTAGGTCAACTGCTTGTATATCTTGCGGAAAATGCTGGATGGCTTTCAATTTGAAAGGAAAGTTGTGATATGAAGCCGGACCAATGGTGTAACTTCGATCCCTCACTCACACATTGATAGACATGAACTTTTAGGGCTGGCCTTGCTGTTGCGGTCCAGACAAAATATTGTATTTATGTTAAATTACCAAAGTTACGTGTACTTATTGATTTCCAGCTCAGTGTAAGTCTCTCCTGCCTTTTGCCATCGTTGACAGTCGCACTACTTTCTCTCCTCTCCAGGTCAAGCAGAGCAAGGAGGAGATTGTCCGCTAGGTAAATGATCGTGGATGGCACCAATCTTTCAAACAGATTAAAAATGTTTTTTTTTTAAATGCTGAAATCGGTCACCAAATATACTTTGCCCAATACTTTAGTTTAGAGAACAAATGACTTTTAAAACCTTCCACTTGCCTTCTGCTATAAATTGTGTGATAATTAGCAAATGAAATCAAAGACATCAGCATGGCAGCATCGTCATAGTGAGCATGCTGACGCTGACAGTTCTGTAGGAAAACAAATGTAAATGAGCTCAACACAAACAAGGACCAATGCAGTTTAGTAGTTTATCACTTTAAAAGTACATTATCCTCCTCAGTCCTGTTTATTGCTGATTTATTCCGACAATATTGATACATTTACAATACTTAACCCTGGCACAAAGAGCCAGAAAGGTGGGAGGTGAAGTCAAATCTCTGGTGTGAAAATCGGACGCATGAGTTTCTATTCTGACCTCCAAACTCTTACTTTCTGCCTCAGTACATGAAGGGCAAACCATCACTGCAGGCACTGAGACAAAGACATCGGACAATAGTTTGCTGTTGAATCATTTTCAGATATAAAATTCTCTGAAAATTAGAGAAGCAATTTTAACTCAAATTCATATAAATAAACATTTACAAAAGAATGAATGTTGTAAGTGTGTGTATACGTTCAGGACTTCGAACTGCAGTGTTAGTTTCACCTTCATAATGCCATTCCAGTTGTCTCCAGTGGAAACTCTGAAGAGCAGCAGAAATGCCATCCCAAAGTTGTTAAATGTAGCGTAGCGCCCCAGACCTTCACACTGGTGGCGCTCATCGCAGACTGGGGAGGAGAGGGAGGAGAGGGAGGAGAGGGAGGAGAGGGAGGAGAGGGAGGAGAGGGAGGAGAGGGAGGAGAGGAAGTGAGAGGAATAGCCCGAGAATAAAAGAGAGACACAGAAAGCCAGCAACATTCAAGCCTTTTCATTTGTCACAGCACAGGGCTCAGCAATGAAATTATAATTACTGTGATACTATTTTATCAGACTTAAAGCTACGAGATACAATTAGAGAGATCAATACGCTATTTCAACAAAGGCCTCTAGAAAGCAATTAACATCGGATAGATTAAACCCACAGAGGGGAGAACTGAGCGCTCGGTGCATGGCCCTGCGTGGCCCTGCGTGGCCCGCCTGGCCCTGCGTGGCCCTGCGTGGCCCTGTGTGGCCTGCGTGGCCTGCGTGGCCTGCGTGGCCCACCTGGCCCTGCGTGGCCCTGCGTGGCCCTGCGTGGCCCGCCTGGCCCTGTGTGGCCTGCGTGGCCCGCCTGGCCCTGCGTGGCCCTGTGTGGCCCGCCTGGCCCTGTGTGGCCTGCGTGGCCCGCCTGGCCCTGCGTGGCCCTGTGTGGCCTGCGTGGCCCACCTGGCCCTGCGTGGCCCTGCGTGGCCCTGCGTGGCCCGCCTGGCCCTGTGTGGCCTGTGTGGCCTGCGTGGCCCGCCTGGCCCTGCCTGGCCCTGCGTGGCCCTGCGTGGCCTGCACCGCACGGGAGAATCTCTACTGCCTCTCAGTCTGTTTGCAGAGTGCATGTGTCCTTACTCAATTCACCAAACAGCTCCACTCCCAGCGCTGCAAAGATAAAGAAGAGGAGCATGAAGAGGAGACCCAGATTGCCCACCTGCAGAGAGACAACAGGAAGAGAAGAGGGATTAGTCAGAGGAAAGAATTCCCAGGAAAAATAAACCAATAAGGAGGGACAACAAACAGCTGGTTCCAGGGAGAAAATGAATGGAGGTTCGTGATGAGGCAGACGCAATAAAAGTATAAACCGTGTCAGTGTTGACCGTCACTCCAACGTAACTGTCAAACGTTAGCACGTCTTCGTATGGATCCCACTCGAGTGGCAAACAAACAGTGATGTCAGCCATTGGTTTGTGAACTGCTGTTATTCTACCTCAAGTTTCGATTTTTGTCCGTCGCCGTCTTGCCTGCTAAACTGGAGTTGGTTTGGAACCAGAAGTGACCATATTTGGGCGGTTTGGGGAGCGAGCAATTGGTTTGACTCAATCTGGTTGGACTTTGCACTTTGGCACTCATTTGTCAGAAAGCTATGTCCACTTTTATATACAGTTAATGTTTGCAACCATCGTCTTTGCAGTAGTGACCGGGGGATTGGAGACGTGGTACGTGGAAAGCTCGCTAAACAACTAGCAGATGTTTGTCATTATTATCTAGAAAATGGTAAAAGTACAGCAAGTGCCCACTTCAGTAAAGACTCTGGCGGCTGATAGGTGAAGATGAAGAGGCGTGTGTGGTCACATTTGGGCCTGAAATGAGGTGTTGGGTCACTGATACCACATCTCTTCTGATTTTACCACTGCAGACTCTGCAGTGAGTGCATATAAAAATGGACGTAGATTCTGTGTCTACAAAATTAGGCCAATGCGGAAATGCCATGTACTACAATACCACCAAAGGCTGCTAAATGGAGCCTCTGGCTCCATAGACTCTCATTCAGCATCTCTGTTACATACAAACACAAAGTCAGGCCTCAAAAAGCAGTGCTTTTGTCGTGCAGTCAGGTGTTTGCTGTTGGTTGGCTGGACGTAATGTCATTGCGTTTCACTCATTTAGATTTGTATCTACCACTTGCTCCTCCCCAGATCGTTCAAATATGGTCACTTCTGGCTCCAAACCAGCCAGATGGAGACGGCCAAAATCCCAACTCGAGGCTTCAAAATGGTAATTGACCAACCAATTGGTGACATCACTGTTGGTTGACATCACCAGTGCAAGATGGCAGCCCCCCATTTCCAAGATATTTTGGCTTCACTTTTGTACAGTGGAAGGAAGCAGTGACGCATTGTATTTTTTAAGGTTTTATATTCAGTCTTTAAAACAAAGATGCGAAATTGGAATACAAATATGAAGAGGCGCTGCGGATCGGACAAAAGTGAAAGGAACAATAGGGAATTACAGTTTAGATGCAGAGGTGGATTTAGGTGGCTCTAGAGTTTGCTGCTGTCAATGCTAATCAGCATGTAGCAAACTGCCCCACCCCCCACACACACACCCCAATTAGCGGGTTGATTAATTTTGAACACCAGTGACAAGCTGTTGGGGAAATTAGCCTGGAACAACACTCAATCTCTGTCTGTCTGAATGTGAACGACAGAAGCAACATCAAAGAATGCTGAGAACATGAGACTTTGTGTTTTTTTTGTTTTTTTTCCCCGAACACTGCAGAAGTTGCTCTAATTTACCAACTCCATCACTAACAAATCCACCCACCACTGTTCAAAACAAAACCTCAAGCTGCATTCACTCCCCAATCTCCGCAGGGGGCTGATAATGCAAATAAGGGTCTCTAGAGTTGAGCGAAAAGCTCCTGGGAAAAGACGCCCTGAGACAGAGGAATACGTACCAAAAGTGAAATGCCTCTGGGATCTAATGTTTTTTTTGTGTTAGGATGTGAAATCAATGAGGGAAAATATATAAATGAGGAAGGAAAGACTGTTGGTGGATGTTGTTTAGCAGAGCTGACTGTGTACCTGAGGCAGGGCTTGCATAACGGTGTCCAGCAAAGATCTCATTCCCACCGCCATCTTCAAGAGCTTCAGCACTGTGGGGACACACACACACACACACACACACACACACACACACACACACACAAAATGAAAAAGTGTCGCACCAATATTAAGATTTCTCCGTCTTACATAAGAGAGCAGGGACTTGTGCCATCACGCCTGTGAAATTGAAAGGACACAGCATTTTCCTCACTTACAGTCTTCCTGCTCTGTTAGTGTAGTCACAAACGTCCTTCTATTGGACGTTACGATTTCGGACAGCAGGAGTGACGTAACATCCTACTGACTGGGTGATGGGAACAATGGAGGTACACCAAGACTGACAGATAACGCACAACGCATGCAAAAAAGCTGAGGTAATACAACAGCCTGGTATCATGACAAAGCGCGAAACTCACCCGTCTGTCCACTAGAGGACACTGTGTCAGTGTGACGTTTCGGTGAGACTAGGCGTGACTGATACACCCGAGTATTGACAAAGGTTGAATAAAGGAGAGACGTGACGGAGGTCATGTGTTGGCCCCTTGTTTCAAATTTAAAGGCACACCATGTACTAGATTCATAAATAGTCCTATTACTCTGAAATTGTTGTTCCCTGTCAACTCTATCAAAGCCAGTTTGACTGTGTGAATATATGGGTCTGGACACGCTCCATAGAGAGACGATCCCTTCACCCTACTAGGCGTAGATCTCACGTTAATTTGAACCAATCAGTATGAATATAACCGCAGTGAAGGAAACTGAAACTGTGAGCAATAGTCTGGAGGAAGCAGGCTAGCTCTATCAGCTGCTACCACAGAAACCTGAAACATGTCACAATTAGCTTGATTATTGAGCTGACAAACATTTGGCCTCTTCACCATTCGGCTTTAGACACACAGTTACAGTGTGAACACTGTCCATCCCTTCTCTTTAACCTTAAAACAGCCGATCATTCCTGCACTTCTAGTGCAAAACAGTTCAACCTTATTAAGTTCACGAGAGCTCATTCCACACCAGGTTTTCCTCGGGATAATGAACTCTCTGACTTGCTATAGTTTAAATTTTGATTTGTGCACTTTAAGTCACAAAAAGCCCTCCACACGATGTTCTCATGAGCGAAGAGTCATCCTGATGCATCTCACTGACGACGCAGTTCGAAAAAAAAAAACGCCGTTGCATTCGGGGAGGCAAATTAAAATGGGATTACAATGCCGACGGTGTGTAAATGTAGTCAAATCTGCATTCAGTCGGAACATGCGGAGCGTGTTGATGCCAGATAAAAAGAAAGATTGGACCCGCCCTGATCACAGCGCCAAACCGCGACACACATTACACACGACAAACATGTGTCTGCTGCGTGACGGTAATCACCGACGACTTGCATGCCACTTCTTTTATTACACATTCAGTAATCAGACAAAACAGACGAGCTTTCCTTCTGCCTCTCTGATCTCCTCCTCTTAACCCCACCCCCCTCGCCCCCACCCACACACACCACTTTCAGCCTGCTCTTCTCTTTTATTACTTGGACGGTAATCAAACTCAAGCACACAGGTAGTGCAGCTTTCCTCTTTCTCCTGCTCAGTGCTACCAAATCCATCCCTCCTCTTTAACTCGACCTTCCTGATTTCGAACCCTCCACCTCCATTTATTCTCTTTACAAACACACCGTCTGCTCTCTCTCGCCCACCTACACACCATTCCTCTACTCATTTATGTCCTCGTCAATTCTCCTCATCTCAACTTCTCTCGCTCTAACATCAATTGCCCTTCTTTCCGCCTTCTTTTTTATCTTCTTATAATCTATTTTCAGGTCAGAAGTTGTTCATCATCTCTGCCTCCTCCCACTCTTCTCCTCCATACCAAGTCCCAGTTTCTTGCAGATTAATTCACTTACATTCACAATGTGTGTTGGCTCTCCTCTACCCTCCACTACCTTTCCCTCTCCCCTTACATTTTTCTCTCTCTGCTGTCTTTGTCGTCTGACTGTGTTTCTCTGTGCCATCTGGTCGGCTCACACGCCACCCGAAAACCTGCTGAGATGCGCCGTGCAAAAAAAACAAAAAAAACAAAACAATGGGGGGAGTCCCGGGGATGTGACTGCTTTACACGGCGTCTTAAAAGTGCAGCATGGAAAATGAGGCTGCAGTGAGGTGTGTCAGGCAGGTGTTGGAGGGGAGGAGGGGTTCGTACCTCGTGCGATCCTCAGCACTCTCATGATGCGGATGATGGTGGGGTTGATGGGCAGCGAAGCGTTTACCTCAATCTCCTCCAGAGTGATGCCCATGATGGACAGCAGCACAATGGCCAGATCCAGCTGGTTCCACCTACACACACACACACACGTTATACAGACACACACACACTCATCAGTCCCTAACACTGACTTAGATGACTTCTTTTCCTTTAAAACCTCCGATGAAACATGATTGGCTGCAAAAACCGATCCAGACAAATCATTCTTTTCTTCTTTGTGAGTCATTTCCTTCAGCACAGAAGTGTGAAGTCGAGTCGTATGAGTTGGACTTGAATCAGAATTGAGTCACAAATCGGACTACTTTGAACTGGACAAAATCTGCATGACTTCAAACTCAATTTTGACTTCAAATCAAATACCTTGTGTTTCCAGGTGGACTTGAAACTACACAGAGTCCAACTCTTAAGAATTTAGTCCATTTCTTTGCATCAAACATGTTTCATTTCCATTCACAAATGAAGAAAAGTAGCACAGGTTGCACTGACATCTGCCAGTAAAAACTTAATGTTTGCTCTTAATTAAGTGCAGCATATTACCTCAAAACTTTAACAACAGCTAGTTTTCTTTTAGAATTCAATTAAATGGTGTGAAAGTTTGATAAATATGCTGTTTAGCTCTGTTGACAAGAATTAGATGTGAAGATCGATACTACCATCAGGTCTGTCCAGTGGTTATGAAGCCATAGTTGGACCAGGGTACATTTACTTAACAAGGGAAAACAGCTGGCAAAATCTGCCTACCACACCTACAATTAATCACTAATTAAAACGCTGTTTGTGTCACAACAAAAGTTTTACAGTTGAACTGGAGAAGTTCTTGGCTGGGAGCAGTGCATTTCTGAAGTTTCCTGGCAACCTGAAGGTGGCAAAATACAGCGTGTTAATTAGTGACCTTTAGAATTGCTTGAAGGCATCTCTTCTTACTTTTGGGCAGAAGCTAAGCTAGCCGTTTCCCTCTATTTCTAGTCTTTATGCTAGGCTAAGCTACAGTAACTATCTCCTGACTCGAGTGTCATATTTCAGCCGAGACAGGAACGCGAACAAGTGGATTTCCCAAAACTGTTTCATTAAGCGTGTGCAATATTAGTGAGCAAATGTAGCCTTTTTTATCACTGACATGGCTTATCGATCTGCTTTTGTAACTGCTTCTAATTTGGATTTGGTTTATTCACAGCCATTCATTACAACACAACACAGTTTCATCACGAATAGAGCAAGGAAGTCCTGTTTTACGAATCAGGTCCTGTTCATTTGACATGATTGAATCCATTATGCCGCTGGACCCTTATTTGGAGCGCCCAAAAGAAGCCACACTACATATTGGTGACACTATGACCGAAATGTACTGATGATATTAATAGACAAGAGAGTTGTGCAACAGCGGTGGTTTGATTATTTCTAATGGACATCTTGAAACAATTTTCCTACTCAAATTCTATGTAGGTATCCAAGAATTGGAGGTGGCAACTAAAGGCTTCTACTAACTTTCAAACCTGCAGGCGTCAGTGACACTCAAAAGAGAAGCATCACTCCAAAATGAAGCCAAAACTTAAGTCTTGCATCGTTAACTAATCACATAAAATTAAGAAATTTAGAGACAGATTAATTTCTGGATGACGGTGATGGTAATAGTGCAGACTATTATAAAGAATTAAAAAAACATCATTTCATTTTAGTATATCATAAATATAGATATGCAATTTTGAGATCTGGAGTCTGCAGGCTACTTTCACTCCCAGAGGCTTTAAACTTGAATTGAGATAAAAATGTTGAGACCTGATTTTCCAGTTGCTGTGTAATAAATGTGGACTGAACAAAGTGTTTGGAACAAAATGAATGTGTGTAAAAAGGTAACATAGTGGTGGTGGGTGGTCGTAGTAATCTGCTGTGTCCACCCATGTGCAGGTTTTTCTCTCTTTGTGTTGAATATTTAACTCCATAGTGTATCCCTCAAAACCTTATACGAAAAAAGACTTAAAATTCTATATTTTCAAATTAGTCTTGGTAGTATAGCTACATACTGTGTTATCTGTTTGTGTGTACCTGTGTGTGACAGTACGTAAGTGCGTACTGAGTTGATATCAAACTGGGCCGCTGGCAAACTCAAAAAGAATAATGGGCCACTCTGGCAAAAGCAATGGGCACCAAGGAGTCCTAGGTGGTCAGCTCTGGTCCAAAACCATGATGCCTCCACTGAGATGTGTGTTCATGGAACAGTGATTTGTGCAAGTATGCATTTGTGCTTTTGTGTGATTGTGTTTGTGCATTATTGCGTGGTTTTCTGCAGGAAGCCAGGGATTTCGAAGCTATGAAATCATCTGAGGCAGTTGTGTTTTATGAGGGTTTAACGAGGCCGTTTGTATTCATACAGGCCTCACCAAGAACCATTCACTGGAGCACCTTTGAGAAAGCTCATTTAAGCTCCGTGAACGCTGTCTCAGATTTTCCACATGACTCAGAGGTTAAAGAACGGTACCTTCAACCACCAGTGTAATGCAATATCACATCCACTAAAGTTGGGGGGTAAATGTTTATCAAGGATCTCTCTTTGATTTGAGATGTTTTGGAAAAGCTCATGATGTCACTTTGGGGAGCAAAGAGTGATTTGTATACTGACTTGTCCTTGAAGAAGCGTCGGAAACCGAAGGCCACCAGCTTGGAGACCGACTCCAGAACAAAAATGAAAGTGAAGATGTAATTACAGATCTTCAGAGCCTCGTTCAACTCCTGAGAGAGAGAAACGATTAAATGTTAGAGATTCATAAACTGCAAAAGTATTCGTCTTAACAAGTCGGTAAACAAAACAAAGTGAGGTGTGGCTTTAATAAGCAATCATTTATTAAAATGTGCTGAAACTGAACTGAAAACCAATAAAATGACCTCACCCCATTGCTATCTTTTTCATATTATAATAAGAAAACACTTCCAAGTTGATTCAATTACACTAAATGGCTTGGTATAGTGGATATTTTTGTTGTGGAAATAATCAGTTTTCATGCTTTTATAGTCCTCACATAAAATACAAAAGAGTCCATATTGCTAACTCTGTCCTTTTGTCCATAATTAGCCATTCCATTAATAGATCATTCACATCGCCCTCCGCTCTTCCCTCCCTCGTTCTCTATGAAAAGGCCATTAGAATCAAAGTGTCCATTTTTGCTGGAGGGAGAATTCACAGTACCCATCTGCATGTAAAAACTGACCTTTAGCAAAGATGTAGAGAGACCCAGCAGTCAGCGGGGATTTCACTAAATCCTCCCTGGTGGCAATTCATCGACTAACAGTTAGTTCCAGTTTGTGATACATCTCTTTACTCACTAGCCAACAATCTATTTAACTTCACTCCCCTCGATACTTACCAAAGACCACCTGTGCTACCTAAAGGTATTGCATGCTGCTAAATATCCTTTCAACCAAACAACCTTCCATTCTATCGATAGTCAAAACTGTCTTCCACCCAACTATTTATTTAACTTTCAAACCCTCTATGCCTACCAAAGACCCTTTGTTCTACCTAAATGTATCCTATGCTGCCCAATGTACTTCTATTCTGCCTAAAGACATTTCTATACAACCCAACAACCTCCCATTTTATCTACAGTGTATGCTGTCATTCACACCAACTATCTGCTATTCCCAACAAAAAACATTTTATGACACCAAACAACTTCCTATTCTCTCTAAAGACATACGAATACAAGGCATCGAGGCTTCCCACAGAAATTCGAACAAATAGCTCCCCCAAGAGATACTGCACTCTATTCAACATCTTTCTGATGTACTAGAGATCCTTCCAGCGTACTAAATAGACATGTCTTCAGCCTGACTACTCTTCATTTCATCAAATAAGCTTGTGTTACCGACATTCGATTTGACCCATTGATCCTCCGTCTTACCTACTATAAGACGACATCAAGACATTCGGTTCTACCCGAAAACATTTGATTCTGTTGACAGTAAAGTATTTCTCATTTACTAAACCATCTTTCACTCCATCTTAAGACATAATATCCAACAAAACATTCTGTTTTTGTGACTAAAAGTCATGCCATCCTACCAAACATGCCTCCAGTCAACCTAAAGACGGTCTCGGCAACCAAACAAGTCTACTTTCCCTGAAGATATTTCAATCGACCATAGAACCTTCTCTTGTACAAAATAAGCTTCTAATTGGAAAGAAATTCTATATTTCACTTAAAGCAGAAGTTTCTGTTCGGTGCAAATACTTTTCCTTTTATCAAACAACATTATATTCTACCCTCAAAACATTCTGCTCTACCCCCCGACCTTCAATTCTACCTACAGGTAGAATCGCTTACTCAACAATCGTCTATTTTATCTGAAGACATTCTAACCTATAAAGCATCATGTTATTCTGAATAATATATGGCGATCTGCCTGTTTAACCTAAAGACTTTCTATTCTAACACTATTATCTATGACTATGTATAACCTTCTATTCGAACAGAGCAACCCTTTATTCCACTTAATGATATTGAATTCTACAAAACAACTACTTTTGTTATACCTAAAAAAAACTCCCTCCATTCTACCAAATAGCATTCATCCTCCTAAGTAACCTTCTATTACCTGAACTGAAGAGATTCCCTTCTTTCCATTGCACCAAACGTCCTATTCTACCTACAGACATCCCGTTCTACCACACAACCTTGTACTGTACCCAAAGACCTTTTTTTTTTTTTTTATACCCAACAACCTTCTATTCAACCCAAAGGCCTTTTGTTATACCTTCACACATTCAATAGTATTAAATGAGTGGCTTTAGCATGAATGAAGCAATTCATGCTTCACACAATCTGTCACTCCAATGAGTTCACCTGGCAAACTATTTGTTGCTGATCAGATTCTTTGAGAACAGAGGCTCTTCCACCAAATACAACTGTTTAACTAGTCAATACCCAATATCCTTTCTACAGTTTGTTGTCAACATCCAACTACCTCCAACTTCATCCGACATTTCCATTTTAAAACCCTTCATGGTCTTGAGTTTTTTTCTGTTGCTGGATCTTTTGCTCAACAACTTCTCCCTCTACTTGCCTCATTTACATTTTTCCATCGTCCACCTCAGGGTTCTAATCAAGCAGGTGGCCAACAACATGACATAGAGTAATATGAGACATTTCAAAAATGAGTGGAGGGCAAATCCCAGCTGGTACAGCAGCCTGATGGTGATTCAAATATAGGCTATAAATCCCAACTATCCATACCAGACCTCAATGATTCTTAGGATACATAATTACCCTTTGGCCAAACCAGATGGCTGAGATTTGAGGGACCTCAGGTTACCTGATTCTCTCAGTTTGAAATATTATTCAAAATCCTTTTAATACGTTGCTCTTTATTTTATTTATTGTGCAATTATTCTTTATTGTTTTGATCTCCCTTTTATAGTTCATCATCGCCTTTCTTGCCGGGCTTTTACAGTTCTTATCTAACTTTCATTTATTTTCCTGCTGACCTGATCCCTTTCTCATTGTTTAAGGACTAGTAAGGTCCTTTTTATTAGTAGCAGCATTCTATTAGCAGTTAGAGCAGCTTGTATACCTGACGCTGTCTTTTTTTTTTTTTTCAGAATGAAGCCTTTAACAGCCAAAACTTCATATTTGTCAAATTGCTGGTAGAAGACAAGACTCTATCACTGGCAATTCATATTGAAGCAAGGAGCCCATTATCCCCTCACCCCCCCACATCTGACCTTGGGCTGCTGGTAGTGCTCCATGGACATGGTGATGACGTTGAGCCCTATCACGATGGTGATGAACAGGTCCAGGTATTGGCTGGTGCACATCTTGTGGATGAGCAGGCGGGTGGGGGAGTAGTCAGAGTAGTAAGGCTTGCTCTGAGCTTCTGTTAGAAGTGGGATATGGAGGGGGGGGTTGGGTGTGGGGAAGGAGGGAGTGGGGTAAGTCGGAGGAAGAGGAGGAGGGAGGGGTGGCGTTCAAAAAGTGAGATAGGAGGTAATGTACCGGGACACCGTACAGTAACACCTGCTGTGTTGAGGACCGGAAGCACCGAAGCCTGAGGTGGTTAGTGAAACATAAACGTGTTAAAGTCACTCATGATGGTTGACTCGCATTAAGAATATGAGAGTATGTAGAGAGATGTGAAGAGATTAGAGAAAGGGAAAGCACATCAGATAATGGACAGGGAGAAAGAGAGACTCCAGCCAAGCACTCCTGTGGTGTGCAGTCATTACTCATCAAATCAAATCTCTTCTCCTCTGATCAACAATCATTTGATGAGAGATAAGCAGCATTGCTCGATGTGTGTTTTTGTGAGGGACTCCGCGGAGGAAGCTGCCGTCAGGATTATGTCAGTGTGGAGATTTCTGGCCGTCTCTCCCTCTGTCTCTCTGATCATCACGTGACTCAGCCTCTCCTTATCTCTCTCACTCCCCGTCCTCTCAGGGGAGGAACAAAACACGGTAGCAAAGTTTTCCATACTCATCCATCACTTTCGCTCCTCACCTCTTCCCTCCGTCCAGAGACGATGGATGGGCCGGGAGTACGGATGAGGAGGAGAGATGGAAGCTCGTGCCATCTATCACCTTATCACTCCATCAGTGAAGGAGAGGCTCGAGGTCAGGCGGGCGTAGTGGGAGAGAGGGGAACGCGCGCTCTCAAGGCAAAAAGTCCTTTGGGTGTTGTTAGCGCTCCCTGTCTGCCCAATTAGCACAGGTGTGCTGCTGCGGCTGCAGCTGTGCTTCGGCTGAGACGATTCCCACGAGTGTGTACGTGTGTGTGCAGCTCGCGGTGTGTGTCTATTTGGGTTCCCTATCGAATCGAAGGAACTCCTCTCATCGATCAGGGAATAAGACAGGAGAGCTGAGTAAGCAGAGTCCGTTAGCAGAATAATTACAGCCATCCATCCCGGATGGTAAATATATATCTGCATCTTTTGGGGTCGAAATGTATTATCTCTCGAGTTAAACCAGGGGAAAATTTATTACGAATGTGGAGCAAATAATTTTCTCAACGCATCCTGTGGTGTGTTTACTTTCAACTACTGGAGTTTATGGTGGCAGAATATGTATTTGTGTCAGTCAAGAGCCAAAAAATAATATTAGTGTGATGTAAAAGTTGACCAGAGGAAGTTCTGAGTTCCACTGACAGCAAACAGAACAAAGAATGATAAAGTTAAAGTGACTGGAAATAATTAGTGACAGCACTTTTTCATATGACATGACTTGTTGCATTGATTCTAACTTGCATTAACAGCTATTAAAAATTTGTGCAGATCAGAAAACAGGAATACGTCTGTAAAAAATGATGAATTCTATTCAACAACAGGAAACTTGTTTCCAATCTGAACCTGCTTTGTCGTCTCTTTCAGCTGTTGTAAATAATGGAGAGTGGTTGAGGTGTGGCGGTGGTCTGAACTCTGCTGAGAGCCTTCAAGTTAATTATTCCATATTTGCTTTCAGGGTCATCTTTGCTGAGAGCTAATGTTGCACCTGCTGCTAATTATTGATATTGACAACAGGGGAGATGAACTGAATATGGGTGGTACAGGCTGCACCACGGGGCAGCTAAGTGTGGAGTTTGACCGCTGCTGAACACCTACAGAGATGTGCGTGCCAAGAAGTGAAAATAATGTGGCCTCTGGTGTGCTCGGTCTGACTTTTCAAATAAATGCCCTAAAACAGGCTGACGCACTCTGTCACTTGCTTTGCACCAACATTCCCCCCCATCTTCTCCGCTGCTTTTTATAAATGAAGCCACGCTCTGGGATGTTTCAGCCCGTGGCCGCTGAGGAGACAGTGATAAAGGAGATTTAGAGCGTCTCGGAGAAGTCTGGGCACGTGTCTCTGAGTCGGGGCAGGACCTTGTGGGATGTAACAGGTTGGTTCATTCACTGGGAGTTCTTTATTTACGAGATCCTCCATCATCTTTGGATGAGCAAACGTTCATTTTACTTTGCTCTACTTAGTGTCTGCAGGTGCACGGCGAGCTCAGGCAGACACGCACACAACACAAGTTCCTTTTGTTTCATCGCTTTCTTCTTATTCCCTTATGTGTTGTAGTATATCAGCTGTCCCACTGCACTAAAATACAACCCTGTTTCCACAAAAGTTGGGACGCTGTGTAAAATGTAAATAAAAACAAAATGCAAATCACATAAACCCCCTATTTAATTAAAAATACACCAAAGACAACTTTTCAAATGTTAAAACTGAGAAATTGTATTGTTTTATGAAAAATTCATGCTTATTTTCAGTTTGATGCCAGCAACACGTTTAAAAAAAAGTTGGGACAGGGTCATGTTTAACTGTGTGGCATCACCTCTTCTTTTACAGTACTCGGTAAAAGTCCGGGAACTAGATTTTGGCCTGCATACAGATTTTTTTTTCCAGGTTTTCAGAATCTTTTACTGATATTATTTACCATAGATGATGAAACCCACAAATTATTTTCTATTTTACATTGAGGAACGTTGTTTTTAAATTGTTGCACTATTTCCCCACGCAGTCTTTTCAGAGTGATGAACCTCTTCCTGTCTTCATGGCTGAGAGACTCTACATCTCTGAAATGCTTTTTATCCCCGATCATGTTACTGATCTGTTGTCATTTAAACTATTTAGTTGTGAGATGTTCAACCAGGTGTTTCTTTTATGTTTCACAACTTTTCCAGTCTTTTGTTGACTCTGTCCAAACTTTTTTGAGACGTGTTGCTGGCATGAAATTCAAAATAAGCACATATTTTTCATAAAACAATAATATTTCTCCGTTTCAACATTTGATATGTTGTGTTTAGTCTACTTTCATTTAAATATGGGTTTATGTGATTTACAAATCATCACATTCTGTTTTTATTTACATTTTACACAGCCTCCCAACTTTTTGGGAAAACACAAGGCCAAGAAAACGAATTAGTATGCTAGCTTGGTTCAGTCTCCCTAAAAAAGTAATCGAAGGAAGTACGTTGGCAATGGCCTTAATATTATAGATGGAGCAGAGAGGACAAAACCGAACAAGAGACGGGGGTTTAAGAGAGAAGGAATGGAAAGAAAGAGAGAGACAGAAACCTTTTGGCTAAAACTCAACTCGTCTCTAGAGGAACAGAGAGCGAATGAAGTGAGGGAAGTAAAGGTGAAAGTTTAGGAAGCCAAATTATACTGGGGCTGCCCCAACTCTCCCGCTCTCACTTCCACTGCTCTTTTCTCCTCCACAGACGAAAGAAGAAAGCTTCTCATAATGAGGAACTGAGTCCACGCTGCTTCGGCTTTCAGGTCAAGCTGGCATTGAGGTGATTATTATTATTTTTTTCGGGAAGTAGCGAAATATTCGGGGGAATATTAAAGAAATGCTTTAGCTCCTGCTCCCTCCGTCTCCACTCTACCGTGTTCTCTGGCGTCCTTCACTGATGTGGCAGGTGTAGCCTCCTCGCTGAGCTTTGATCTTATTTTGAAAAGGAATCAGGATGGGTGCAAATGCACGGAGGGGATCGTGACTAACATCCGTGCGAAGGTCACGACGCCTCCTCTCTGCATTTCCATCCTCAAATGTGACACCACTTCTGTGGACATTTAACAGACGGACCAGGACATTCATCTCGGGGGGCGAGGGAGGGGGGGATTTAGATCTCATTCTGTTTGTTCAACAACTGCACTACAAACACTTGCTATTTCGTTTAGTTGAACCCAAATAGAAAACAATCTTCGTCTTGTTGTTCAGAGGTGACCCACAAAAACAAGCCAGGCTGTCCATGTTGGGTCTCCACAGCTCAAATCTTTAACAACACTATCTTCTGAAACCTTTATAGCTCAGCTCCATCACGGCTGCGGAGGAGATCAGCTGCGGTTCGATTCTACGTTGCAACATCCACAATCTCCACAACTGGGAGTGTCTCATTTGATGCTGTTTTTTAAAAAAAAATTTTTAACTCTGCTATATTTATGTGCTGAGTTTATCCTTGCCAGAAATCTTTGCATTTTTGAAGTGTGACACTCATATGTGGATATACAGCATTGCAACAGTTTTAGGCACGAAAAGTCAAGCATGACTTTTGAAAATAGTTGTTATTTATCACTTCACTTCATACAAATAGAAAGTAAACTATCAAATCTATATTTGGTGTCACCACCCTTTGCTAACGTTAAAACAAAAGGTGACCAGGCCTTTTCTGTTCGGGCCCCTCAATTGTGAAATTACTTAAAGGAGGAAATCAGGGAAGGAGGAAATCAGGGAAGGAAGGAAATCAGGGAAGGAAGGAAATCAGGGAAGCTAAAGAAGACTGTCTTCTTTAAAATCAACTTATAAAACTCCGAAAAGACTTTCTTTTTTAATCAATTTCACTGCTTCATTGATTTGTTTGTTTTATGATCTTCATTTGTATTTTACCATAATATTCTACAAACTGTTACCTTATTATTATTATTATTGTTTTCAAAATGTATGTAAAGCTCTTTGTAACCTTTAAAAACGCTATATGAATAAAAATAGTATTATTATTTGCCTTTAAAACAGCACTTTTCTTTTGTGCACTCTGATTTCAGCTTGTTTTTAGCATTTTGGAGAACTTGCCATAGTTCTTCTGCGGATTCAGTCTGTCTCAACATGTCTCATCATGTAATCCCAGCCTGACTTCATGATGTTCAGATCAAGGCTCTATGGGCACCATCTGTGGTCGGACTGCTTGCTCTTCTGGCTGAAGATAGTTTATGACTCCGGCTATATGTTTGGGCTCATTATCATGCTCCACAATAGAATTTGGTCATCCCTGATCATATAACATGATGTCTTAGAATCCATATATCTACAAAGCAGAGAACTTTTGCACAGCACTGTATATAAATACCTACATTTATTGGAAATTGTCTTCATAAAATGATGCCACACAAGTATTAAACTGATTTAGGAACGACTCATAAAACGTACGTGAACCAGCAGTCATTCCCCAGCTGATGGGCGCGCTGCTGATAAAAACTTTATTTGTATTATCATTATTTAATTACTGACATTTAAATGAGTGATCCTGGGAGCATGTCTTTTTAATGCCACATAGTGTCTGACACTAAATATGCATGTCTGGTATTAGTCTGCAACAGACCCAGACAAACTGGGCTTGGTGAGAACAGAGGGCAAACACTAAGAGAAAAATACCAGTTTATACATTTTAGGCTGCACTATTTACACTATTCAGGTTTAGGGTTCGTCCTAGAATTAAGTACAGTCGCAAAGCATCTGTTGCCAAAGCTAAAAGAGCTGCAACACAAATATGATGGTAAAATAACTACAGATGCTCCACTCCTGACATTTTTCCTGTGGACACTGAAACCGCAGCTCAGCCAGGATGCCGAGCAGCCACATCCTACGGACATGCGGCTTTGAGTTTACTGAATTACTTCGCTGATTCTAATGAGATCTAAAACCCCTCGCTGAAAATCTGCCCTCAGGTCTGACAGACGAGAAGGAAAAGCACTGTTAGAAAAAAACAGAAGACATACAATATTCCCTGTCCAAAAACAACCCCGAGAGCCAATACTCCTCTGTTCGCTCTCCATTTCACTCACCTTCCCTTCGAGAACACCGACTCCCACTTTCACCACCAGCTTCAGCAGGAGATGACAGTAAGAGCTGCGGCTCGGGGGTTGCTTTTGGACGCGGCCACGCTCAAAAACATAATGCATACATTTCCGAGGCGGTCATTTTTTGGGAAATACAGACACAGTAAGGGTCCTCGGTTGTGGGACCGATGAGTAGGAATGCCACGGCACAGCACTATGGGTAATACTGTGACCGTGTGGGTGAGGGCAGGTTGGGTTGGATTGGATATGTGGAGTATGGGGCTGGAAGACAGAGGACCTACAGCTGCCCGGGATGTGGTGATCACATGAGGGTGTTCTAGGGTCGGTTGTGGAACGTGGAAAGGATGTCGGATCAGCTACTTCGATGAAAAGGAGGCCTGATAATGAATCTCAAAACAATACGACACACTGGTTTGACTTTGATTCATTGGGCGCGATGGCTGCCGAGTTGCCGGATCTCTCGTCTGAACGCGTCTGAAGGCTCGGTGAGTTCGGTAGCTCCGTCAGATTGGGATATTGGGGTAAGAGGTGCGGATTGGTATGAATGGAGGTAATGGATGGGGACTAGAAGGGACTTAAAGGTTTGGATTCTGCATGACAAAAAGAATGGCTGTGAAAGGAAGAGCAATGACACAGGACCTAAAAGCAGCAACAGTGCATTTGAAAGGTTACGTAATCTGGATGGAAATGGGTAAAATGTCAGTGAGAAACACTGACATTTTCACGTCAAAGGAAGTGGTTTGGTTTGGATGCGGCGGCTGCTTTTATGCCCCTGTCCTTCATGGTGAATGGTTCGGTAGTAAACCTTGAGACTCTGTGTCTGCTGGGGAAAAACAGATGTCCAATTTTGAAATCCAGCAAACACGAGTCTAAAAAAACAAAACAACCATCAACATAAACAGTTACTCTGAAACGATCAAAAATAAGATTTTTAACTGGAATTCCTGAGTGCTCTGCTGCCTCGCTTAAAAAAAAAATCAAAGGAAGAAAAAGAGACAGAGATACAGGGCAGAAATGATTAAAGTAAAATTGAAGTGTGGAATAGCAAAGAGGAACAGCAGAGCAATTTGAGGAGTCCAGAAGAAAAGAGGCAAAGAAAATAAGAAAACATGACATCATTCAAAATGACAGGGCATGATAACACCCACTCTCATCAGCACTCTGTAACACACTCACACACATTGTGCTGGTTCAAATGGTAGACTGACACACCTTTCTGAGTCATACTTGAGCAGGATGGACCAATCGAAATGGGGGACTGAATGGTGAAGGCAAGCGATTGGACAGAGTGAGTGGAGGGCGGAGCAACAAGGATAACAGTGAGAACAAGGTACAGACCGATGGGAAGCTTTCAACAGCAGAATGGCAGCAGTATTGTAACCTTTTCTCCTTTTAGTCGAATCCGTGTTTATGTCCAGAGCAACAACACAACATGAACACAATCCCTGTCAAACTACTCAACACAACCTTGAAAAGTCAGTGATTTTAATCTAGTCCTCGTTGGTGTGAAAAGCTCTAAATTTGGGCCTGCACTTGGATTTGAATTTGATGCCATCATTTTTCTTTGTCTGCTCTACATTTTCAGTTAAAACCATTCGCCGTACAGCTATAAACCACACGGAGAGCAGCTACAATAAATCCTCACCAGTTTCACTCCGTAAAATATCACCTCTCTAGTCAAGCACTAAAACTACGAACACATTTTAAGACAACTTCACACCTCCCACCTCACATTTATTTCTAACAACGAACGGAGGTTTTTTAAAGTCTTGACAGTTGGTAAAGGGCACATATCAGACACACAGGGCAACACACCGGGTGTTATTTAGATGATCATTTCACCAGGAAACCTCCAAAATCCATGAATGATCTCATGTTGTTCTATCAACACAGAAGCTAAAACCCATAAAAACACTTTGTCATGCAGAAATTGGCGCGGAAAAGGTAAAGTCAGCAGAAATGAGTGGGCGAAAAAGACCGTAAACTCTACAGAGAGATAAGGTCACTGAAACCTGATGAACTGCATGAATAGTTGTCTATTCTTTGTTTTTGATCACTTCTTAGAAGGATATCCTGACTTCTGTCACTCAGATTTTTTTCATTTAGTGCCGCTATGAGCCAGGCTATTTTGGTTTTCTGGGAGGCGTCTCAAGAAGTAGTGAAAGGATTGGCGTAAAGGAGTGACTCCATTCATTTGTATTCACAAGTCCTGAGAGTCTCTAAAACTTTTGATTAGATTGGTGGAACATTTTTGAAAGACATCATTAATTCCAAGATGTTGTGCCATTTATAACTTTTCCTTAAGCTTCACCATTAAGTTGATTTTTCTGAAACTACTTGATTGACTTGAAAATGTTGGCGATACATAAATTCATTTTAATTTTGGACTATTAATAAAAACATGTTTTATATTAAGTCAAATCTTGATTGCAGTCGTTTGATTTTGGTTTTTATTTACCTCTTTTTAGTCAACTAAAACAGACATGTTGGGAATTTCTCTGGTTTTCATCAGCAACAAAAGGTGTCCTTCTATTGCAAGATTAATGGAAAAGTCAGTTTGTTCTGCTGTGCGGTCATACAACAGACTGGCTCTTATTAGAAAATAACTTCGGCTGTTTGAATGAAACCATCCACCCTCCGTCGTTACTGCTCACCAAGCTGTACAATTTCATTTCTGAATGCCAACGATTGTGTCACGTTTTCATTCAGAACTTCAGCTGCATCATAAAAAGTACTGCTCGTCTCTCCCTCAACAAATAACAACAGAGCGTTACACCACACCGATATCTGCCTGCCCGTTGAGAACTGCATGCACTTTGCAGAACCGCACACAGCTACAAGGAAAACTACCAGACACTAATAATTTTGGTAGTGCTAGGCATACTGTTTAAAAATCATGTAAGCTTCTTTGTCAGGTTCATCAACGATAATAAATGAATACTAGATTGATCAAATAAAACCATTCGGTAAATAAAATACTGCCCATTGTCTGGGTGTTGCTTGAGGTAAGTCGCAAAAAATGCCAGCTAACATAGTGATATTTCATTAGCGAACATCTAGAGAAAGATTTCGATGGTGCACTTCTGACATTAATCAAGCAATTTAACATTCTGTGCTTGTAAAAAATAGGAAGATAGCCGCCTGAAAATTACGTTAATGTTAAATCCACCCCACTAGTGATGACATTAACTTACATTATTTTAAGTCTGCTTACTGCCTTCACTTTTGTACCTTGTCCCAGATGTTTTGTTTCCACTTCTTGGGTAATTGTCAGTAGATTGCAGTTGAAATCAATCGGTTCAGTCCAGGAACGGGTAAACTGCCGATGACATTACTGACAGGGGGAAAAAAAATCTATATCGGATGCTTGATGCTTTTCATTAATGGTAATGCGATTGGTTAAGCTGTTTTAAATCAATGGGCCTGATTTCAAGTGTGAAAGTCAAACATATCTTATTGATTAAAAGGGGAGATTTGTTTAAAGGGAAAGGCATCCTTATTCAGAACACCACATATTGATAAATCTTATGTTTTACAGCAGCAACTGGCCCAAACGAGAGCGCACACAACTGCATCCGGCAAAATCACATGAAAGCCCAAGCCATAAAAATAGTCGGTCCAACATTTGTGATGTATGACCTCACTTATAGAAACATCCAGCCAGATCTAATCACACATACAGCTCATCTGCGATTTTGGCATTTGTACTGAATGTGTTCTTGGATACACACACAAAAGTTAAGACACAGGTTTGGGACCTGTGCATGAAAAACCCTGCTGCCTATAGGGGAAATAAGAAAGAATTCCAAATCCACCTCATGTCTCTTTCATCACTACAGTACGAGGCTGTCTGCAGCTCTGCTACATGCTGCTCTCTTCTTGACATTTCTGCAGATGAAATATTCATAGAGAAAGTTTCCAACATGAAACATTCATAGCCAGTGTTGTTGGGGCATATTTTTTCCTGCCACAAATTACTTGCAGCTTTTGAGTCAAACTAAGTAATTAGTGTATGTTCAGCCACAGCAGTTAGAGCACTTATTAATGTTAAAACACTTCAGGGGAAATGACTGTGCTTTACAACCTATTATATTACTTTTGATTTTCCTTCTCAGGCACACCAACAATCCGTTTATGTCATGTGTTCAGTGCATATCCATCATCAGTCATTCACAGCACCACATTTATAGGTGAACTAATACATTTAATATTTCCAGGCAAATTAGCTTCATTCGCTCTTTTCTAGATGAAGTTATACGTCATGTGATTGAGTTCCACTGTTATGACTGAGGAAACTGATGTCAGTTGGTGGGTGGGAAGTTGGCTTTGTAACATCAGGAAACCTTGCTACACACCCCCACTGGCACACCCCCAAGCAGGAAAATAACATCCAGTTGCCCACGCTCTAATCCGTTTCAGCTGTCTCTCACTGTCCTCCTCTCCCCAATATATCTAATGTGTCCATGCAAATTAGCTTCATTTGCTGTTCAGTAGATAAAGTCAGGACACCTTAATACACACCCCCACTGGCAACCCCCCAAGCAGTAACATAGCTTCCAGTCTCTGCTAACCCCCAAACGTTATGAAAGATTCATCGCATTTACCACTTGACTAAACGCTGCTAGCTACACCTTGTGGCATCAAACTTTTACACCCCTGAGCTGCATCTCTGAGACTTCTTGCCAAGGTGTGTCCCTGTCTCTCCCTTCCTGCCCCCGTACGCCAATCCCATCAGAGATTTGTTTTTCCTCGTTCCTTCTCCCACTCACCCTCCTCTTTCATACATCCTCTCCCTAAAGGACCACTGTTATTAATTACATTTCTACAACAGAGGAATAGAAGAAAGAAAGAGTGGCAACGTGAAACTTCTGTTCGATTCATCTTTGTTAGCTCTGACCCAGATACAGCTCGGGATTGGCACCAGCTGGCTTGTGTGCCTCCGTGTGTGTGTGTGCACGCCAAGCTAATAGATGAAGAAAAGCTATTCATGGAATGTCAAGCTGCTTTGCATGTACCAACACTTATGCTTTTGGATGTCGCTGTGGATGTTTTTGGTGCTTGGAGAGCCGCCGTGTGAGGGGATGATCCTATTATCCTTGTCTTGTTGACTGCTGGCCGTGTTCTGACAACAAAGATTAACACAGGAAATGACTTTGTTTACCCACCTCAAGGTGATTAGGATTTCTGAATCTCCATGAAGAATACAACAGTCATATTGTCCACATCAGCTGCTGGCTCGGTTATCTGCAGAGCTGTAAGCTCACTTTCTGTGAATGGGGAAACTGACAGGAGTTTAAAGACCTTTCTCTAAAAGTATCTGACCTCAGATGAACTTCCATTATGTGACAGTTTAACAAAAGATGTAAATATATTTTGGTACACATTAAAATGTTCAAAAAGGTTGGAACACTTTTTGAACCTCAAAGTAAATCTGACCTGCATTTAAGGGTTATTAAAGTTTAAAAAAGAATTGGCAAAAAAGAAGTGGAATTCTTTTAGAACCAAATGTAGGACTGGAGTATTTCAGTTCAGTTTAAAATGAACAATTGTCTCCAATTCAAAGAGCTTTTTATTACTTATGATTGTATATATTAGTGAGTTTGTTTTTTTTGCATATAGAAAGACAACGCATTAAACATGATATAGATCAATGAAGATTGAGAAATATAACACCTATTAACAGGTGTAATGTTTGACAAAAACATACTTTTTTTTGTTGACGTTAATACTTTCTTTCGTTCTTGTTATAGCGCTACCTTTTAGTTGTTGGTTGTAGTTCCTGTTTTACTTTGTAGTCGCTCACCCCGTCTTGGCTTAATTCACTTCCTTCCCCTTTGTGTTTCCCAATTGTGTAACTATCTGCCCCGCCCTTTTTAGTTTCATCTCTCCCTCGTTGTCCTCCTCTCCCTAGTTTAGCCTGTGTTCCGCTCTCTCGGTGTCAGTTCATCCTTTTCTGTTTCCATGATCCTCGTGTCAAGCTCGCTGTCCATTTTAAGCCCTGTCTTTGTGTTTTCTTGGATCTCTGTAAGTGCTAACTTTAAATTCCTATGCGAGTGTGTTAGTTAGCTTTTTTGGACTTCGTATTTGGAATTCAGCTTAGTTTAGACTTGCTTCACTTTTGTTATATTTCAACTCCTGTTGAAACCTTTTTTATTTACTTTGAACCTCCTTGTTGCCGTGTTTTTGGTTCCTTTATTCTTGTGAACAATTATAACAATTCTGAAAAGGATACTAATATGTATATATATTAATTCATATATTAATATATGGCTTAATCTGCTTTGTATAAGTACAGAGGTATGTCAGAAAACTGACCCATGCATTCAAGGGTTAAGGTTGTGCTTTGATTGCGGTCACCGGCTGGGTGCACTTATCTTGGTAACATACAGAAGCTGTGAGTGGATAAACAGCATGGAAGAGCTGTTGTGGACTCTGAGTAGGAGGCTGATTTACAAAAAGCAGTAGGAATCACGGCAGGTCCACTGTGCACTCCACTCCAAAATAAACCAGCACAAAAGATGCGGTCTTACTATCTCGCCTGGCACCACTGGCAATCAGCTCTTAAATCTGTGAGCCTCCAAAGAAGCAGAAGACCACCAACAGAGGTGGAAAGGAGCTCAAAACAAATGTGGCTAGTCTTAAAGTCACGGTAGCTTATCTCAACCACAGACGATCTTAAAACTAATGAACCAGGTGAGACAGAGATATAAAGTAAATGTGACGACGACAGATGAGAGTGTTTCCAGTTTCTGAGGTGTATATGTATTATGTTGCCCTGCACTGGTATCCCTCGATAAGATGACTGTTTGGGGTGAGATGTGATGACTGAGTGTTATAATAGAGTGAATTCATGTGGGGGCTGACCCAGGCAGAGATGCTTGCGATACAGTGTTGATCTGTTCAGCCTGTTTGGGAAGTCGAGGGGCCATCTGTTAACATGGCAGAGCTGCAGTTCTCTCAGACGGACTTATGGGAGCAGTACTACCAAAGCACACACACGTGCAAATTGAAAGTCATGTCTTGAGTACACAAAGCACACACGGGAGCATTCGGTGTAATATATCATATCTCAGTGCATTCACAACAGGGTACGGAAAAATATACAGGTTGCAGAAGCTTACCTGTAGTGACACTGCGAATACGTCTCGAATCGTGTACTTCCCTTCGTACACGAACACAGGGTACTCGTACATGTTAGCACACTTACTTGTGTAGTACGTGAAGTGCGATGGGGAAGTGTTGTCTCAAATCGCACACTGCTGTTCTGCACTTACTGGAAAATAACACGGGAATATATCACCCGCCAACATTTCTGCCAGCTTTGAATTATTTTACCCAGAAATGAACGACAATAAATACACCGATGGCTTCTGTCCAACAGCAGTTTCGTCCTACTTAGTGACAAATAAACACTTTTGTGTGAACGGGTACAACTTATATTTGTACAGTGTAGTGTTACGCAACAGCTGCAACTTCCTCGGCCACCGCAGTTTGAAAATACTGGAAGTTGGTGGTCCCTCCCTTTACACCGTGTACCCACAATGTTGATTGTTTAACACAAGTTTGAGTTTTGGATACATTATTTGGATACTCAGTGCACTGCATGTCTCCATACTCGACACTGTGAACCCACGTACGCACTCAAAACAGCAGGTGTAAATACGCAATTTGAGACACCGCCCTTGTCTGTTGCTATTTTCTATTTTGTTTTTAATAACTTAATAACTTTTTTACTCTTTCTGCCCAGTTGCTAACCAGCACAGAAACAAAAGCCGCTCAACAAAGAGCAAACCTAAACACCTTTTAATGAACTACACCATTTTAATCCACTGTTTCGGACTGACAACAACAAGGCTACACTTCCACATTTTTTTCACTGACAAATTCAGCACTCGACAGATGACACATTGGACACTTGTGATGGACACCTGTCATAATTTTCGAACATTTATAAATGAGTAATTGATGGGTTATTTAAAGGTCACAAATCTAGGTTTAAAATTTTTCATGGTTCCAGGAGTTATACAGAGACATTTTGAGTGCTTTGTTTCTGAGTAACTGTGACCACCTATACTGCTGCAGCCAACAGCCTATAGAATAGTGTAGAGGCACTTAGAGCATCATTACCTTGATACAAACTGCTGTTTGTCAAAATATCCACAATGCCATCTCTGTGATGGGTCACTGAGAGCTGAACGGGGAGGAAATAATATGAAGTTATATTTACAATTTGCAGCATGCATCATGTGCAGTGTACTGTAGCTTCCCCTGATGTGTCTGTCACAACCAGCTGACTCCGAATGCAGAACGCATGACTCAACACAACAAGTCAACTCCAACAGGGAGACGCTTCACACTGACCCTGAGGGGAAGCAGGGCTGACTCTATGTGTGTGTAGCTCATTGTGTGTCAGAGTGCATGCATGTCTACTTCAGTGTGTGGTGAAGATTTTCTATATGTGTCTACATGATTACCAACCCTGGCTTCAACCTCTTATACATTTCTCTTCTCCAGTTTACAAATGTGTGTCATTCAGAGATGTAATTAAGTATTTTGGAACAAGTCCAAGTTCAGTCCTCATAAGAAAATTCCAAACCCAGTTGCAAGTGTTTCAGGTCTCTGAAGGTGAGATTTCAAATGACACTAAATTCAAATATATTTTCTTTTAAAGCTGGGAAATAGTGATTTATAGTGGTGCTTATAGAATGGCTCTAATGGTAATCTATCAGTTGGTCAATAAGTTAAGTATTAGATGGATTACCATGAAATTTGTTTGTGCAGAGACTCTTGTGATCCCTTGGATTTTAGGTTGACATTAGTTTTTCAATTAGTTATCTCAACATCTGTTTGATTGATTTAATGTGACATTCGTTATGGACAATTGGCAACCCACCCATTGGTTTGTGAGCACCATTTTGAAAAGTCACCATCTTGTTTTATTGAAGCCAGATGTGACCATATTTGGTTTCTTTAATAATGGAATTAGATCCAGAGGCCACCTGAACAATTGGCAGAAGGAGCAACTTTAGCTAATAACATTATAATGACTTATGGAAAAAATGATTGACCTTGTAATTTTCGAGAGAAGTTTTTGAATGGGAGTATTGCAACCAGAGGTCTTTTTGGAGCCAGCCCCCTAGTGGCCCTCTGTGGTATTGCACGTTAAGGCACTTTTGCATTGGCTTCGCTTTTTACACTCGGACCAGTTTATCGGTGTTTTTGGGTGATATTTACAGAGTGTTGTACGCAGAATGAATCTTATTGAAATGTCTTGACAGGTTTTGAATGGATTGTGGTCAAATTTGGTGCACATTCGTTTCCCGCTCAGGCTGAACGGCAACACGTTTCAGTGACTCCTTTATTTTAATTTTAATCGAATGTGTCCAATACTTTGGTTCATAGCTACAATTACTGAACATCAATTATTGTTTATAGACCCTCCTGGTTCAAGTTTGACCCAGATAACTTCTCATATAGTCGTCTGACCGAGAGCTGGGCTAGTAGCCTGAAATTTCAAACATGTATTTAGGATGAATATAAACAACTTAACTACCTAAAACTCAGTCATCATGTTATAAAATGTATGTTGATGAGTAAATTCAAAACTAATGACTTCCCATTCAACATCAGCCTCATGTCCAAAGTCCCAAGTCTGGTGAAATTTGTTTCTAGTCTATGTCTATCCTTGTATCATTGCATTACAGTTGGATCCAACGTTTCATTAAGTCCGTGTGCGCTTGTGTTTGTGTAATTCTGCCACCTCTCCCCTCCACCTCTGTCGCTTCTCTTCCTCCCTCCATCTTCAGTGAAAGTCTTAACGCTCCTCCTCCATCATCTCTTTGTTCCTCTCCTGCCCCTAGCCTCCACACAGAGCTGCTCCAGTGCAGCACAGGCTAAAGATAAAGAGTCCGCACACAAACACACTGCGCGTGACAAGCACACACACACACACACACACACACACACACACACACACACACACACACACACACACACACACACACACACACACTTAAATCTTACTCTGTGGGTGCTGACCACCCAAACACAAATACTCTGTGTGGACGCTGTTTTTCTTGTTTGAGCTTTGGGTTCTTGGCAGTTCTGTAATTACCTTTGAGTAAAAATATCGAAATACTGCAAGCACTGATGCCCGGAGGTGAAAAATCGTATGGGATCAACAAGGGGTTGTGGGGGTCCTTCTGCCCTCTCACCGAGTCATCCAGACTGAGAGGAGAGGGGGATTTGAAGATGAGATAGCTGCTCCTGCATATTTTACAACCTGTTCTGCAGCCATCTGCTCTCTGACACACTCACATATGCACGCACACACACATACACACACACACACACACACACACACACACACACACACGCTCATGCACACAAGAACACAAACCAACACCAACTCTGCCTTCCAAGAATGTGGCCCCATTTAACAGACACCTGTGTGCAAACAAAGACACAACCGCTAGCATACACACACAAAACGTTCTTGATGTTTGCGAAAGACGGGTCATTATGCCATCATCATCTCTCCGCTTCTTCCATCTACAATAACAGTACCTTCAGCAGATCGCCATGGAAACTAGTTATGACAATTCAACAACATGTGCCAGGGAAGCAGTCCGGGTGGTCCGACAGCCCAGAGGTGACCTTTATGCCCGACAAGAACCAACTGCTGTGAACAAACCTGCTGCGGTCGCGTTTAATAACAACGTGTACTGCCGTGACCTTTGTACACCGCGAGTTGTAGTCAATCAGCCATTAGGTCAAGATACATTTATGCAGTTGGCAAGAGTCTTAATTCTGTTTCAGACCGTGATTTAATAATGCTATTCCACTGATGCACAACGAGCTACAAATAGATTGTTTTTCCACCAAAGGAAACTATTTAAAGCCTCAAGTGAAACAAGCTCCGTAGGGTCAGAGCTGTGTTAAAAAAAACTGGCGATGTATTCTAATAGAGTTTGTTGCAATTTAATTTATTATGATTACATTTAAATATTTTGGCACAGGAGGTCTTAAATTAAGCTTTTAAGCCAAGCACATACTCAGTGGTAAAATAAGAGAATGTTCCTGATTGACTTTTTGTGGTTCAATGCCCTTTAATGGAGGCCAGTGACCTTTAAAAGGGGATGCAATTAGAGAATATTACCAACAGAGAGAACCTGGTTATCCAAGGTGACACTCCTTGTACAACCTGATGAAACTCCCAAATCTGGTTCTGATCCACAGTAATGGCAGTGAGATGAAATTACAAGACATAATGAAAGAAAAAAATACTGCCATTCATGTTCAAAGGATAATTCTGAGCAATCAAAACTCAGCATTTTCTTTTATAACAGCTTTAGTCATATTTCCAAATTTGGTTCTCATTGAGTTAGGCAAGAAACACAAGCAGTCCGATGACCAAACAGCCAGAGAGAAAATATAGGCACACGGTCATTGGATTGCCTAAAGAATCTATTGTCAACATCCACCACACTCTACAGACAGTCCTGGTTCTCAGAGGTGTCGCCCCCCTCAAAGAATGAAACCTAATAAGTTTTGCAATCCGCAATCACGTAAATATTTCAAAAATTTGGAGTTTGGTTTATGACCAAATAACAAAACTTGCTACTAGGTTCATCTGTACTTTGTGTTCAGAGCTAATTAGCAAATATTAGCATTCTAAAACAAAAAACAACAACAACATGGTTAGCTAAAAAAAACCCACCTGGTGCCTCGGTGTTAGGCGGTGTTAGGTGGTGTTAGGTGGAGTGGCTCTGACAGAGCTGCTTGCATGGCTGTAGACTCTGGATCCAGCCAGGCTAACTGCAAGACTCTTAGCATGACAATGTCAGCATGATTGTTGATGAGTCTATCACATTTAGTCAGACTAAAACACTGAACTACTGAATGAATTTCCAATACATTTTCTACAGACATGTCTGGTTCCAAGATGAGGAATCCTACTGACGTACCTTTTGCTTTTCATCTAGAGCAGGGGTCTCCAACCAGTAGCTCGCGAGCTACCCGTTAGCTCGCGAGCTACAGGTTGGATATTTGGGTTGAGTATCAATTCGTGATCGTTCACATATGTTGTAAAAGAAACTTACTCAGCTGGTTTGGTGGAGCTCCGAAATGACTTTTGGGGAGGAAATTATTATACCAACCAACAGAAATAAAAAAAATTACAATGAATTTGAAGCCCAAGTGGCGACAAACTGGAATCATTCTTTAATGACACGACAGTGCTGTTTATGAAAAAAAGACGCTCTGGAATCCTTTATCTTATAGCCAGTCTAACATTTGTTGCCCCTTAGTAACTCTCCCTTTCTCAACCTGTCCCCTTCTCAGTTTTACTGCTAACCTATCTCAACCAAAACCTTCTTCCCTTGTGGTGGTGGTGCAGCGGTGCAGTGCGGTGGTGCTGTGGACAGTGGATGGATCGCAGGCGGCGTGGAAGAGCTGTGAAAGACAAAGCCACAACAGAGAAAACAGGTAACAGCATGTCCAGCGGACTGAGAGCTGATGGGAAAGAGGCAGGGGGGCGGGTACGCGGGATGGGGCCCTACCTCCCGTGGTCATTGAACTTAGAACCCTAGCCACCATGGTGGGTGGTCGTGGTCGGTGGTGGTGGTGGTGGTGGGGGGGGGGTTTAAAGGGACACACAGAACATGCTGGAAACTCTGTACCTTTCAACGTGCCGTCAGAAAGGGCCCAACTCCCCCCCGGAACCATTAAATCTAGAGGAACGAGACCGTGTTAGTCAGAGAGAAGCAGGAGAAAGGAAGGAAGGAAGGATGGCTGAGAGTTAGAGACAGAAGACAGTCGAAGAGAGAGAAAGAGGGATGAAGTAAGGCCAGAAGGAAGCTATGAAATTTATGATTTATGTTCCTACGTTTGGTCTTTCCAGTAATTCTGAGTCCACTTCTTTCGATTTAACGATTTCATAACGACGGCTTCGTAACAATAAGGAAGTCGCTGATTCGCAAGTTGTCTTCACATAGAAGACATTTTCAACCACCTTCAAAACTTTATCCGCGAGAGCTACACCTGTACGTTGTCTTTTTCCTCTAAGCAACCTGTCGTTTTGTGTTGCTACTTTGCTCCCAGCATTTAGCCCTTTTGTCAAACTAAACAGCACTGTGTAGAAAAAAACGTTTCCTGGCAAAGATACACCAGAAAAATCCAAAATAATGTTCAACTAAAAATCAGAGAAGGAAAAAGCAAAAACAGGGAAACAAACTCAGACGTATGAGAGTAGAAAAGGTAAAGGGCCTCCGGACTGTGTGTGATAGGGTCTGGGGGAGTTTCTTGATTGGTCAGATACCCTTGGCAGACACCTCCTGTAAAAGGAAGATCAAACTCCATCTGTATTTCTCAAGAACTTGACGGAAACATTCCGGTTATCAAATAAAATGTTCATAAAGAAGGAAATCCTCTTGGCAATAAGAAAATCAACGATGTCCACTGCTCCTTCTACAAAATATGAAAAAGAAAGTGCCTTTGGAATAAGTGGGTAAAATACTGCAAGTACAGGCACCAAATTCTCTAGAGGGCTAATGCTAGCAGATGCTAGCACTGGTGTTTTTGGGGTGTAGGAGGCAGTGGAAAGAATAAAAAAAACAAACCAAGCAGTTTGTCACCAACTCCTATACAGCCGAAGGGGAGGGGGGGACAGGCAGGGAATTAGCTCTAACTCCTACAGATCTCACCCAAAGTGATCTTCGGACTTACTCCTCCTTTTCTTCCAGATTTTGGTCTGTCCCTGCCCCTGCGGCTGTACTAAACCACATGCACAAGAGAGGAAGGGAGGGAGGTCATCTCCTTTTCGATCAGGGGGGTTATAAATGATCAACAACTCCCCCTCCCTCTAGCTCTGTATACCCAACACCATGCAAGCCCCGTAACGTCAGCACTCACTGGGCATGCTCCAAGAGGCCATCCCAAGCACGGCGTCTACGGTAGACCAGGCAAGGTAAGGGAGGTGGGGAAGGGAGGAGGCTAACTCCAGCGGTCAGCTGTCCTAACTCTGCAAACCCACCAATTATGGGAGCTTTTCTTAACATCCAGCTTGATCGATCTGATGCCGGGGTTGAAGAAGAGCCTCCACGGTCTGTTAAAGAGTCGGCAGAGCTAGAGCAGGCGACCAAAAGTCTACATTTAAAAAAATAGCCCGAGGACTCACGAGTAAAAGGGGAAAGGGAAGGTTCTACCGCAGACTAGCAATCGTAGTTGGTACTAGCTCACTAATTGCGTTCTTCCGGATTCGGCCAAACCAAATTAAAAAGCAAAAAGAAACCCCCCCCAAAAAAAGGCTCAAGCTCAAATCAAGCAGGACTCAGAAAGATGTGGAAAGACTACCGACCAGCAAGCTCCTTCTCCTTACTCCGTCTCTTTTTCTCCATGCGTTTCAGCCTCTTCTCCTCCCTGCGTTTGGCCTCTTCGGCCTCCTGGTGCCGCCGACACTTGTGGAAGTTCTCCACCACCACGCCCACGAACATGTTGAGCACGAAGAAGGCGACGATCAGGAGGAAGGAGATGAAGTAGAGCAGCATCCATGGGTTGTGGTTCATTTCCGGCTGAAACGTACAAAAAACACACGTGGAGGATTTTCATTAGCGATCCAGAAGTCTTCATATCGCTCATATAGCATTGTACCTTAGGATTGACTGCTAAGTAAATCTTCATTAGCGGATAACGCTTTTGCCATGACATGGGCCCTGCACAAATTTCACATTTGTTTTTGTGTGTATAATTGAAAATATTTACCTGTTGGTCAACTCCTACAGCGTCCAGTCCATTGTACATAATGTCCACCCAGCCATCTTTTGACGCCAGTACAAATAGAGACATCAAGGCCTGACAGAAAGAAGGAAAATGAGTGAAACCTAAATATAAGGCTTGCAAAACTTCATCAATACATTTATTTATATATTTATCTGTCAGGAGTGTTGGCATTTCGGAGGTCTTACCTGTCCCAGGTTGTCGAAGTTGTACTTGTGTCTGACCCATTTGTGGCCAGCTGCACAACATTCGGACTTATTGGTGATGTTTCTCACGTCCTCTCCTTGACAAACGAAGAACTTTCCCTTGAAGAGCTGGAGAGAAAAACATAAACATGTCAGTATTTTACTCTGATCCTCGAAAGGAAACGATCCATAAAACAAAATTACACTCTTTGTGTTTGGTTTGGTAGAATCATAGACAACAAGTAGGAGGGAGGGAGTTTTCACTAAGAGGACCTTAACCTCAGAAGATACCCCTTTGATTTATTCATTTTTAGCATGCATACTGTATCAATGCAGAACACCTTGAGACCTTCGGTTTTTCCAAAGATATATCAAAGATAAAACGTTGGTAGGGTTAAAGGTATTTTTTGCTTTGAAGATGGGCTGGCAGAGCTTCCCGTGTCAGCCCAGGCTGAGTTTATTAAAAGCTAGTATTAGGGCTACGTTTTAGGATTAAATTTGTCCAAAACTAGAAGTTAGAAGAAAGAGTACAAAATGCAGCAATGACTGTGTGCTAAAAAAACACAACATCACAAATCAAATGTAGGTCATCGAATGACTGTACTTGGATTGGCAACAATTGGAACATTTCGACTCCGGAGGTTAAGGACGATGGAGTGAATATCCCAATCACAGCTTCATGGTATTATCACAGCCATTAACCCTTCATCACACTACTTTACTAGGACAGATGGTTGATGGACATTAACATGCAGATGGCAGATAAACAGGGGCTGAAACTGCACCAAGGGCACAGAGCTCGTTGGTATAGATTGGTCCTTGGGCTGTTAGCCATTAAAATCTCCATTGCGACCCGATAAGCATATATAAGTGTCCGGGCAAATGAGTTACGACGTGAAGAGGGCACATGGAACAACTAAGTTGTTTCTGCTAAGATTTCTTGATGTTTGTAGACCGAAGGTGGGACAGGATAGAACGGGTAAATTTGAGAGTATTTGTCACACCTCAAACTGTTGCAGTGTGGTGTAGGGCCGTGGTCTGACACAGTTTTTGCTTTCTCATTATTTCTGCCCGTATCCTCCTCTCTCTCTCCTCTCGCTCTCTCACCTGCACTCCGAGGATGCCGAAGATAATGAAGAAAGCACAGCAGATGACCACGATGTTGCCGATGGGCTTCAGTGAGGACATCAGGGTCTCCACCACCAGCTTCAGCCCCGGGGCTCTGCTGATCACACTGGAACATGGCAAATAATAGGATATTAGTGTGTGTGTGTGTGTGTGTGTGTGTGTGTGTGTGTGTGTGTGTGCAGGGCACTCTTAGGTCACTTACATTGGAGCTCAGACCAGATGGAGAAGGGCTGCCTGCAGCGTTTCAACCCGCAACCTCCTCACACCCCACACACACACCCTCAGGCCCTCACCCCAGGCACACACACACATGTATACACACTTTTTCTTTTCTTGATTTCCCTTGTTTGTCACACTATCTCTCATTTGACATTTTGAAACCCAAAACTCGACAACAAAATAACAAAAATATCGCTCACACCTGCTTTATTCTTTCTTTTTTTTTTAAACCTCTCTTTTTGCAGTTTTACATCCCTTTAATTCTTGTAGTCAAGGAAACAGACACATGTAATTAAGCCAACGGACTGATGAGGATGTTTAATTAGTGCCAGCAGGGCACTGGGCACTGCCCTGCAGCTGAGCTCCTCTGACAGGGTGAAACTCACACACACACACACACACACACACACACACACACACACACACTCACACACACACACACACACACACACACACACACACACACACACACACACATCAGAGTCAATATGAAGTGATAGATAAGATGAGACATGAAAGACATGAAAAAGAAAAACAATGGCAGACAGTGAAAAAGGCTGTCGAGGTGCTAATCCGCCCCGCCTTTGTCTATTCGTCTTTGTCTCCACTGTATGTTTTCCCTTTAGCTGACAGCTGACTGGAGGAAGAGTCGATAGCACATTAAGAGAAGACATGAGATAATAAGGAGTCAGGGCAGACCAAGGCTACGCTGATCAATAGCTTTGATCAGGGAATAACGAGCCGATGGCTACACCTCATCGGTTTGCCCCCTCACTGCCTCGCTTGATATTCTGCTGATGGCCTATAGGGGGCACTGGTGTTCAAGAGCTGCATCTGTGTCTCCTTCTGGGATTCACTGTTACGCTATGGGAACATATTCACATTAAATTCCTGAGTAAAGACAGGGATCAAGGTCCAGTTTACAGTTTTTTGGGTAATTTTATGTTGAAGAAGTTTCCCATCTTTTGTTGGCAATGCTTAAAAAGTGTAAAACTGTTGACGGTGCGTTTTAAAGACATGTTGAATCAGTGTTTTTCTGTCAAATATATAAGTATGTATGATTATGCTTCAAAAAAAATGTTTGTTTATTTGTTTAACTTAAATAATATCATGATCCAGACCGGCTTGCAAATGTAGCTTGAGAAGGATTTTATAAGAAACTTCCCGATGAAGTCGGTGAGTTTGCAGAATCTCTCAAGGACAGAAGTGCATTGTGTACACTTCACTCCGAAACACACATTACCTGTAAGAAGTGTTTCCACACACTGCCTGCTTTGCATATGAAAAACCCCAGGGCAGCCTCTCTACCTCTTTACATCATGTTCCTCCGTTTGAGCTCCACTCTGACAAGTATGCTGAAGTGAAAAGGGGCTTATTAAGGAGGGGAACGAAGGAGAGACGAGCCTCTTATTCTCAGTCAATACACTCTGATGATGCGGTACACGAAGGACACACTGCGATGGGCTCCTCTCCGTAACGTCTATTTGCATATGACACACATGAAAAAAAAAAAAAAGGAAGTGAGCTGGAGCTGGATGGATGAAGGGAGCCAGGGGGAGAAAAAGTTCTTCTAATCTACCTCTGCATAATTTCATAGCAGCTCACAGCGTGTCCTTGTTTTGTGTGCCGTACAAAGGAGCGCGCTGCGACGCTCAACACCTGCACGTGTCGCACCACCCGCCTCCCTCCACTGCCAGCCTCCCTCCACCCACCTCCTCCCTCCACCCACCGCCTCCCTCCACCAGGCGCCCCCTCCACCCGCCTCTCTCTACCCGCCTCTCTCCACCCGCCTCGTCCACCACCCGCCATATCCGCCACATTGAGGAAAGAGAACAACAAGTAGAGCAATAAGTGGCAGGCATGTTCTCACAGTGCAAACACTGGGTGTAATTAAGCGATGCTGAGAGATAGAAATAGGGAACAGAGGGAGGAGAGGAGGGCTGATGAGATATAGAGAGAATAAAGAATGAGGCAGCTTCTATTTTTTTGCTTTTTTTTTGTCGAAAGGTCTCGCTCCACCTTGCTGGATAAACTTCTTTGTACTCTTTTCTTTGTCAGCCTGCAGCTCTCCTTGCCCTGCAAGTACCTAATGATACCGCTCACTGTTTTTGTAAATAAAACGTAAGCAGTCACCCAATTAATTCACATTAAGGAAATCTTAACACATTGAAGAATGGTAATTATATGTAAGTTAATTAGGCCTCCGTTTGCACCAAGCGGAAACCAACAGTGATGTCACCAATCATTTTGTGAACGGCCGTTGAAAACCTCAAGTTCGTAATTTGGTCTGCGCCATTTTGCTTGTCCCGAGCGGTTTGGAGCCGGGCGGGCGGTTTGGCCCACTGATAGCCGTAACCTGACTGCACCACAGGGCTGTCAATCAAACAGACACGCCCCCGAAAACACGGCTTTTTGAAGCTTATTTTATAATTAATGACGGGATGATTTTCAGATGGACGGCCAGAAAACGAATAAGAAGGAGTGACTTTAGTTAACAACACCGAGATAACTCATGGAGAAATGAGAATTTGATGACACTAGTTGAATGGCAGTCTTTGGAGCCGGAGGCTTTTTGGAGTCGACCTCTAGTGGCACTTGGTGGTATTGCAGCTTAAGGCACTTCTGCATCGGCCTCATTTTTCAGAGCCATTCTTGGCTCAGCACTGATAGCTAGAGTACAAGGGTTAAATAATACAAAAAAACTTCACACCCTCGAGATAATTACATCATCACCAAGTGACGGATAAACTCAAAGGCTGATCTGACAGAGGTCAGCCACAGTGGGGATTATCAATAAACCAGCCTATTGACCAGCTCTGACCTCACAACCACAAAGCGGTTTAGATCAGTCCGCCTGTAATGAAGCTCTGGAGTGTGTGGCGGGTGTAATTAATGGACAAACCAAGGTGTGTGTGTGGGGGGGGGGGAGGGGGGGGTTCTAGGTTGCAGCTGAGTTGTCGCTGAGGTGTAGGTGGTGTCGGGTGACATAAAAGTGCCATTTGATGACACAGGGTGCTAACTTGTGGGCCTTCCCTGAGGCAACCCTCAACTCAGGTTGTGGGCTTGATGAATGACTGCAGAGGTGTGTGTGTGAGTGTGTGTGTGTGTGTGTGTGTGTGTGTGTGTGTGTGTGTGTGTGTGTGTGTGTGTGTGTGTGTGTGCGTGTGTGTGTGTGTGTGCGCGCGCGCGTGTGCGTGTGCGCGCGTGCCTCCCGTTAAACAAAGCTCATGCATCATTCTGTCACGTGTAGACACACACAGGTTTGTGTACCCCTGTGGACCCTCCTTTCTTGTCCGATGTGATGTCATTAATACCTCTAATGAGAAACAAATAGCAACAGACTGCTGCACACAAACACACTCACGCATCCGACGTCACCTGAGTCCCGCACTATGGAGCAGGTTCATCATACCCAGCATATCTTTACCTTATATGGTTTAACTAAATTGAGCAAACGTAATCACGCCGACTGGTCACATGATACGTTTTAACTCGCTAAATCCAGGACAGGGCTGGGTATCATTCAAAAATGTTTGATACTGGTACAGATACCCTGACTTCAGTACTGGTCCTTTTTACGATACTAGTTTTATAAAAATCCATTTTAATAAATAGGACATTATATTACACATTACAGTATGGTATACCTCACATGCAAGTTATAGTTAGACACTACAATTTATCGATGTTCCCTAAACATCCAGTTACTGCTACTCACACAGGTGAATGGCTAACAATTAGTTTAAAAAAAAAAGGGAAATAAGGTGCTCTGATATTGTATTTAAACTACATAAGTTGAAATAGAGTGATTTTGATCTGCATGGGCAGAGCACAGGCTATGCATTGCTGCTGCTCACTGACAAAAGATAACATGTACTGCTGCATAAATGGAGCAAAAAGGATACGGTATTTTCTTTGAAGCTAGATACTACCGAACCAATTTCATCGGCGCTGGGAAAATATGGAAGTTCGGTACCCAGCACTAACCCAGGGTCGGTCTCTGTGCATGTTCACATAAAAGAGCCGCTGTTTGCTGCATATGACCAAACACGCAAACATGGACAAGTGTACTGGTAGCAAAGCAGCATCTTTTAAAACAACAAGCCAACTTTAATTAAAAAAAAATAAAAAATAATGTATTGGATAGATGTCTTCTTGTATATGGTCATTTTAGCCTTAGTCTTTTAGGATTGGAGAGCAAATAAGAACTCAGGGTTGAACCTGAAGTTACTTCATTAACCGCAAATCCTGCTTCGTAGTACAGGTTTCTGCTTGTTGCAGTAAGACTCACACAAGCACGTGAGGCGAGCAACGCACGAATACACAGTACACAACATCTACCGAGGTTTAAAACTTGGTTGCCTAAGATACAAGCAGCCATCGATTTTAGCCTGTGAGCACATAAATGACGGTTGATTGACTATTATTGCCGTGTCAGCGTCAGCAGCTGCGACGCTGCCTGTGTGAAGCCCTCGTGCACTGCGCTGCCGGAGGGGAAAACACAGACCAGCTCATATTTAATTCAAACACAAACACAGAGTGGGATTCTGCCACAGTCGAACTGGGAGGACAACAAGCTGACACTGAAACTAATGCTGAAGCTTTACGGGCGACGAAGGCTTTATGTCTGCCTGGTGGAGGGTTTTATACGAGCGTTTTGGAGAATTTGGGAGAAAAACAGTTTTAACTTTGTAGCTTGAAAGTTGTACTCACATATTATAGGGAGCAATTGCAGCACGCACAGCTCCAAATGTTGGACGCTGGCGGATGCTCAGCTGTAGCTAGAATCAAAACAGACTAAATATCAACACTCACAGATCAATATTCTTCAATTTATTGTGGGCAAAAAAACAAAGGTGCTTTAGCTAACTGTAATTTTGACATTAATTATAACTGATTTGTAACGTGCTTCATGAAAAAGGTTGAGAAGTTTACTGTCTTTACCAATCAACAGACCACATAATGACGAGTTACAGATCTACCAGGTCTTTCTGTTGCAACCAGCTATTGAGCAAAAGTTGTGAGAATGTGCAACACCAACCATGTTGCTGACACCAAAACAATGTTATGTGGAACAACTTGGATGATGTTGGTGAGGCAATTATCTTCGCATTGGCCGAAACCAGTCAAAATAGGAAGCCTCAATATCTCTTGAAACAGATGAAGTCTCACGTTAAACGATGGAAAACTCAAATATTAGAGACTTTCGGAGCCAATAGTTACAGCACTGAGCAGCTATTCATGGCACTGCATCTTGGGACAGTTTTACATTTGCCTCATGTTACGGCATGGAAAGGAACAGATGTTTTGTTCAAAGTTAGCTCGTTCAGTACGGCCATGAAGGAATGGTGAAGCTAAATTTAACATCTTCATGAAGTGTTACTTTTCAGACAAGAGCCGGTCACTTTCAGACAATCTGTGTTGACGAAGCTACAGGTGTTACCACTCAACTGGTTCAGTGTAGCTTTGCCTACGTGCCACCAGCATCACAGCAACCTTTTACACTCTGTGTTATCTATATTTGAATATAAATCAGGGCAACTCCAGTTATTTCCTTTTTTGCATCCTTTTTGAGGTATAGTTAGCTGGAAGAGGCAAACTCCAATTCCTACAGATCATGTCAACAAACATGTCCATATATCTTGTCAAACAACCAAACGTCTGACTGTCGGGGTTTTGGAGTAACAACTCAACAAAAGTTGACGTCTCCCAAACAGTAACTCAACAAAGAGTAACTCCCCTCTGTTTTGACCAGACTGAATTATGTTTAACAGGGTTTTAGTACCTGCAGCAATCAAGCCGTTCAGTGTACCCAGAGCAGCACAGTTATAGCTTAATAGGTTACAGCCTGTAATGCTGCGCTCCTCCTTTTTGGATTAAAAGTTAATAACGACCTTAAAAATGATTTTACAGCGTTGCTTTCCTGGAACTCATCTGCAGCCTCAGCGGAGGAGAGAGACAAGCTCAACTCTTTCTTTCCCATCCTCCCCCGTTTCTCCCTCCCCCACTCTCTGCCTGTCTCCGTACACTCCTCCTAATCCTATTTCCCCCTCTGCCACTTTGCATCTCTCTCAAAGTGAAGACATCACTCCCTCGAGAAATGCTTGCCCTTTGCTCCCAAAAATATTTCCCTCCCCATACTCGAAATTTGTCCAATTCCCTCTTTATAATTGCTTCATATTTTTCTAATCTGACTTTAAACCTTCCCCACTCGACGTTAATTCAGCCTCAGACGTGCTGCCCTCTGGGGATTAAATAAAGCAGGGTGGAGAAAAGCAAGACATGGAGACAGAGGATTCAGCAGCTGCTAGAATCAGGTAACCTTTTCAGTTTGTTAGTGTTGCAACAGTTCTGATTAGGATGCTTCTAGTGTGACAGCAAGTTAATTATTTAGTGTCACAGTGGCAGCAAAACCAAAGTACTGTGTGCGAGTTTACAGAACTTCAGATGTTTAGATTCTTGTTCATCATGCAACACCATCAGAGAGGCATCCGATTGGTTCTGAATTCATTCAGCAGCAGGATAAGGAGCCCAAACATGCAGCCAGAGTCATAAAGAACCAATTTCAGCCACGAGAAGAAGAAGAAGGAGTCCTGCAAAAGATGGCACGTCCCCTACAGATCTCTGATCTCAATATCATGGAGTTAATCTAGGATTTCATGAAGAGACAGAAGACACCGAGAAAGACTAAATCCACAGAAGATCTTTGGCAGGTTCTCCAAGATCCAACCTGCCCGCCAAATACCAGGAAAAACTGTGTGCATACACTGTGTGCAGAAAGATCTCATCCAATAAAAAGAAGTGTTAAAGACATTTCCACAGTTCTGTATGTGTTGTAAACTTCTTATTTCTACACATGATGTGGGTGGACCCAACTTTACAACAATGGGACACGACAATAAACTGTCAAACTGGTAACAAGCGATGGGTGTTTCAGGCTAAAATACTACTCAATAACTGCTGAAAACGAGTCGTCCATTATTCAAAGACAACCCACAAGCGTCCATGCATGACAGACCATCACAAACACACAGGAAGAGATTCACTCATGCCATGAACTCTGGTTTAACACATGCTGTCAAACTTGGCTGGAAACTCTCGCCTTTTACAAATCTGATGAGAAGCACGTCTTCGAACCTCATTCATGAAAAAGATCGTCACTGATCGTTGATCAACATCTGCTCGGTGCTTCACTCTCAAATGAGTCTCATATCTTAAGGTGTGCTCGCTTTACCTGGCAGAGATTGCACTGCAGCTTATTATCTTTTTTTTGTTGGTTTTTTTGGGGGGGTACGGGGGGGGATTTCCACACAGAACAGCTGTAGTCGTCTTTGAATGTTTCTCCAGTTTATACTCGAGCATCTGAGCTCAGTGTAACACACGTTTCATGAGAGCCTGGTAGGAACGTGTTCTTCTTTTCCTCCTTTCTTTTAAATGGCGGTTAGTAAACAGCTTTTATGCGCGTTACTGCCCCCTCTGGTGGTCATAATACATTATTACCAGGCGTTGGTAAAAACAAGGGAAATATGACGATGATAGTCACATAAAAAATATGAAAAAGCAGGACCTATCCCTAATTGGTACGTTTTACACTGCCTGGTATTACACCTGGTGCATTGAAAAAAGATGACAAACTAATGATTTTCAAATAGCTAATAGTTAAATAGCTGAAATATAAAAAGTCAAATGGTATATGCGACTATCATCCTTCCTTATTTCCCCTCTTCTCCTTTTGCTGCCCACTGTAGGAATGCATCACTACTGCCAGGAGGTGGCACTAATGCACCTCGAAGCTGTTTACCAACCGCCATTGAACAACATAAGGAGAAGAAGACGTTGCTTCCAGGAGTTTGCAGCTAAAACTGTGTGATGTGGTATGAACAGCAGAAACATGCAAAGACGCCTCAAAAAGTTCTGAGTAGAACTCCTTCAAAAAATAAATAATAATGAGGTGCAGTCCAAATTTTGCAGGTAAAGCTAGCAGAGCTTCAGCCTACCACAGCAATGCATGATCATTAGAGAGCGAAGCACAGAGCAGACGGTCCATCCACTGATCAATAATCAATGGTCAGATGAAAATATGTTTTTTTTATCAGATCTCTATAAGGTGTACATGGATGGTGGAATTCAGTCTGCCTGAGTTTACAGCACTTTCTCTTTATGTGTGTGTGTGTGTGTGTGTATGTGCGGCCGTGATGAATAGTTCCCAGGGAATACCGAGTAGTATTTTTGTTTGAAATACCCATCGCTAATAGTAACAAAGTTTTGCTAACAGGGTTGTATTGTGGACCTTGATGCACACAAACAGATTTCCTTTTAGACTACTAGTTTACTTTTCTAGTTTTGAACATCATCAGGTATAATACCACTGAACCTACCAGAGTAGGTACTGGCATCGAGCAACACGATGAAAACAAGACAACAAAGTTCAACCCAACTCACTTCTGAGGGCTGAAACCTGAACGTAAGATGAAAGAAAAAAAACAAACACCCGGAGTGTGCCGACTTACTGCGAATACACCATGTTCACACACACAAACATGACGCTATGAACTCAAAGAAGAAAATAACACCTTGAAGGCTGGGAGAGGAAAAGCAGTCAGTGCACAAGACTTCACTTTCATGTCAAAGGTGAAAGTTAAAACAGCAGATGGATGGGAGGGAAGATCCGTGGTGTTTAGTGGGTACATTTGGCTGGATGAAGATGAATATTTGATTCTTGCGCTCCTTCCTAAAAACCGTGATAAATATTCAAGAGAGGGCAAAGCCTTCTCGAGATGAGACACCGAGTATGCGGTCGGGAGCCAAGTGAAGCATGAAGACACATGCATGCAAAATGGCTCCACATGTACACATGCAAACACACACGCTGAGGCTGAAACTGAAGGACTGCACACATTTAAGAAGCATATTCTTATTTTCTCTCTTTCTCACACAAGCACGCACGCAAAACAAATATATTTGGAGATGTGGGTACAAAAACATTCAGCAAATTGGTGATTTCCGCCTTACTTCCACTCAAATAAACATAACTGTGCAATTGTGTACACGCCGACAATAACTTGTGTATCAATCAACGCACGCTAAAATAAATGACTGCACACACACACACACACACACACACACACACACACACACACACACACACACACACACACACACACACACACACACACACACACATTTCCCAAAAGCTCCAAGGGTGTCAAATATAAGAGGGAGTTCAGTTTTTGTCCACCCCCCATATGAAAACAAAACAAATAAATATATATAAATAGGTAGACTTATACCCATAGATGTAGTTATGCTGGTAACACTTTTTTTTTTTCTACAAGCTATGAACTCAAATGCTCGCACTTCTCTTGATCTGCTTCAGCTACTGCATTAGATTCTCTACAAACTCAACACTTCCTGTATCTCTTTCAAATTAAAAGCCCTCGAGCATATCAGTAAACAGTAACTCTTAATTTCATAACGAGGCTCTTATTCTGAAACATTTGCACATCTGGAATGTGTCGTGACTGAAATTGAACAATAACACTTTAGATGAGTAATCCAGAACAATCATTCAATGCTGATATTGTTGATCTTATTAAATTAAAACAATTAAATGCAATAGACATGATTGAGTATTGTCTGTAAACTTTGCCCCGGTTACACAACCTTAGAAATGACCACAACTAAACGGTGTGTGTGCGTACATCAGCTGATCTCCGGTGCTTGAACAAACACCCGTGCTCGTACTATGACTGTGTAGCAGTGTTTTTGCTCATACTATGACTGTGTATCAGTGTTTTTGCTCATACTATGACTCTACATACATGTGTACTGATGTCACATTGATTATGCTGATCGTAAACTGCCTTTGTTTGTCCCTCGCATCAGTGTTTTTGCTCGTACTATGACTGTGTATCAGTGTTTTTGCGTTGCTGCCCACCAACTAGCGATATATATCAGATCTTACGGTATGAAAGGTAAGACTTTGTTTTACGATTCTTTCCACCAGCTTCAGGCTGTGGTTGTCTGTCTTCTGCGTGCGTTTGTTTGTCTATAATTTTGTACGTCCCTGGCAGAGACGCTTACCGTAGCGGCCTCAGGGTCCTCAGCAGCCTCAGCACTCTGAGCATGCCCAGGATCTTGGTTCCCGTGTTGGAGATGAGAGACACCAGGATGTCAATGACGGAAATAATCACCAACATCCCGTCCAGGATGTTCCAGCTGCTCCTCAGGTAGGACTTGTCCCCGAAACACCAGCCCAAAGCCACGATCTGGACAGGAAGGGGGACATTTTACATGAATATAAAGAATAGTGGAGTTACTGTATGTTAGTGACACAGCAGATAACACAGAGTAGACTGCATCAGTTCCAGCTGGATAATATTTAAAATGAGTTATTCACTCTAAATATAAGTGGCAGAAAATGATACACGAATACAGAAATTCTATGTTTTTGTCAGTGCGGCTGCAGATTTGTTTGCTATCAGGCCGTTTTAGCATATTATTAAGAGTCCCTGCCTAATGTCCCATATGCCCGGCTTATTGACTTTGTAGAGTGATTGTTTACTTGGCAGCGAAGATCAAAAAAGCTGCAAGTTTTCCAACCCTCGTTTCTGATTCCATACGTTCCGCTCATCATTTATTCAGCCCGTAAAGCAATTTGCATTCCAGAAAATAACAGATATGGGCTGACTTTGGTTCTGTTGAGCTCAAACTTATTAAATCAGGCCCGGACTATTTTTTTTTTTATGCATTTCTAAGCACCTATCGCAGCTGACGAGATAAGAGGCAGATGGATCAAAGATCAGTCAAATTAGTTGATGCAAATCAGTACCTACTGTATACAGTATGCAAAATATGTCTGGGGAGTCATCAAAGAGGTTGTCAATTTATGAACAAAGACAGGTTGTTTACTTTTGTTTATGCTGTTTTATACTACTTTACATTTTTGAAGGAAAGATTGACATTCTTTTTACATTAAAGGTACAGTACCAATCAAAAGTTATGACAGACCTACTCATTTATTGTATTTATTATTATTATTTTCTACAGGAAAAGTATAAAAAAAAACAACACAAATGGAAATATGTAGTGAGAAAAAAAAAAGACTGCAGCATTCATATTTCATGTTTCATATATTAGATTCCTCAAAGTAGCCACTATTTAGATAACAGCCCGACAGACTACATATCATTTCTTGTGCAGCTTCATGAGGTCGTCACCTGAAATGTTATTTAGGTGAGCCTTGTCAAAAGTTAACAAAAACTGGTTAACTATGTGAGACGAAATGAGAAGTTCAACATTAATATAAGACATGAAGGTCAGTTTGGTAGGAAGATTTCAAAAACGTTTAAAATGTCTTCAAAAAAGAAAAAAGATTAAATACTATGATCAAACCGGCTCTTTTTGACAGGTATTGTACTTGGATCCAGAAATGATTGATTTTTACTTTTTGTGGAAAACCCATCATATGATTCAAATAACTTTTCCCCCGAAGATCTTAAAACATGTTGGGAGGGGATCATTGAGTTCACAATCTTACTGTCATCAATATGAAAGCAGCATTTCATATGGGCAACATTGGTGTTGTAGATTTTTTTTTTTTATTCATGTTTTTGGACATGTCTCGAATCTTTAAAGTTTTTATGAAAAGCTAATGCGTAATTTTAACTCCAAGTTAAACAGCATCGTCTAAGAAATTCTGAAATTCACATTGCTCTCATAGAACTGCTAACTCAGACATCTACACTGACGTGTTGTGAGAAACCTAAAAGTTCTGTTTCAGCATTAACACAATGCATTATTTATCAGGAAAGTTTCCAGTAACTCCAGCTGTCAAACTGATGCAGTTAAAAGTTTTGACTTGGAAACATGTTTGTTGCAAACCAATCATTACTGCTGTGTTTTTGCACAACACTGAAAGATCACTTGGCCATTAAATGCTATAACCAGCGCCCTGGGTGTTTGTTTGTGTGTGTGTTTGTGTGTGTTTGTGTGTGTTTGTGTGTGTGTGTGTGTGTGTGTGTGTGTGTGTGTGTGTGTGTGTGTGTGTGTGTAGACCCTACGTTTGAGAGCCACTGGAACCAAAAATAGAGACAGGCTTTGAATGAGTGACACCCATGAACTTTCCTCCCCTCTGTCTGTTCGCTGCTGCCCACGCCTGCATGGACCTCCACTCAGAGCCACGCCATTTGAATACTGGCGAGACAATCCTCCTCTTAGTATTTTGGAAGAGCCGTCAGAGTGTGTGTGTGTGTGTGTGTGTGTGTGTTCGCTGTCTGTTAGAGTCTTACAACCCCCCCCCCCCCACACACACACACACTCCAACTCTCTACCCCCCCCCACACACACACAGATGCCTTGCATGTTGTTGCGTATGAGAGGTCACGATGAGAGCCAACCGGTGTTTTTATGCCGCCAGAGAATCCCGACCTGCTAAATATGTAGTGGAGCAAGAGCTGATGTCAACTGAGTGAGAAAGAGCAGAAGTCAGGGATGAATGAATAAAAAATATGAGGAGGGAATCAAAAAGTTCAGTGGCTGCTCCTGTTAGAGCAAATGGAGCGCAGCATGGAAACATACGTGGAGAAGCAGGAAGCTATAACCTTCGTCAGAAAGTATTCTGGGTTGCGTTGCTCTATCGATCAACATCAGAACCTGAGTTACGAGTGCCTTTGTGAACACTAATCTGTGCACATTGCAGTTTTAACATGGACCTGAAACTTAAGCAAAGAGCGCACATCAAAGTATGGGTGTGAGTGTGGGTGGTGGGCAGCGACAATTGTGTCGTTGCAGGTGAGAAACTTGTGTATTTTCAGCTCTCTGTGAGCGGCCATGTTGTCATGTTGGAGAACCAAAGTGCCATCACGCAACAGTTAAGGTCTTTTGCACTAAATAGTTTCCCTGAAATGCTTCCAAACATCTCAGTAGAACTGACAGACTGACGCTGGAGGATGAATTCACGGCGCACAACCCCTCAAATGTCAAAGAAAACCCAACTGATGCACCTTTTTTTGGACTCGGACGGTGACGTTCTGCCCCTCTGGAAGTTGAATGTCACCCAAAACACAGAACACAACGCCTCATAGCTTCTTCGTTGGAGGTTTTCTGAAGGATTTCAATGGTCTCTGTTGGCAATTTCTAGAGTTTGACACAAAATTTGATGTGCACTCTGTTGAAGTCCACGGCAAAATCGCAGATGAGCCCTGACGAGTTATCACAAAATTGGGTGGAGCTCAGGTGCTGATGTTGGTGGAGCATTATAACTTGGAATATGTACTCACAAAGGTTATAGCTTCCCTTTGCTCACTGTACGTCACAGTGCTTCACCCTGTTCGTGCGCAACAGGAGCAGTCTCTGAACTTTTCATCATCCCTCATCGTGGCGTATATAGTATAAGAATATGGTCGTATCCTATCCCATCACATGAAGGTAAAGTGATACAAATATTTTGAAATGTTACACCAGGTTTAAGGAAGTAAGATTAAATGTAGTCTGTACTCCCACAGCAAGGTTTTACAACGGATTCTATGAAAGAGTGGAGATTCCAACCCAGTATCACGGCAGCGCATGAAATAGACCCGTTGGTCCACTTTGGGCATGAAAGTTTCACGCTTTGTAAGCGTGAAACTCACACGCACATAATTATCATGTGACGCAGGATCATGTGAGCAGGGTCTGGCAACAGAGGTTTTAAGACCAAGTACAAAGGACTTTGTTTTGGCAGTATTAAGAGGAAGAAGGGGTGACTTGTTGGCATTAGTCACAGACTACCATGAGGGACGATGGGGTTTGAATCCAGGTGACAATTCTCAATTTTCTTGAGTTGTTTTTTTGTTTCAAAACCCCAACCATGTTATTTTTCCTTAACCGCAACCACGTGATTATTTATTAATCCCAAACATGTCTTTTTGCTAAAAGTTTCATTTTCTAAATCACATTGTCAGGAGTCCAGTTTTTTCCTCCGTTTTTGCCCCCGATCACCTCTCCTCCTGTGTCCCCTGTCTTTGTCTGTGGCCACACCACTCACCTCCCGTGGCCACGCCCCTCACCGGTCCCAGCAGATGCAGCCACTTACCCCTGATCACCACCTGCAGGTGTGCTGCATCTCCCTGATCACCTCCCCGGACTATATGTAACCTGCCCCTGCACAACTCTGGTTGTCGGTGCATTTTTGTTTAGCCACCCGTCCGTCCTCTGTCTGCTCTCTGTCCGTCTTCCGTCTGCTCCCCGTCAGCTCCCCGTCAGTCCTGTACCTGTTCCCGTTCCCGTTCCCGTTCCTCTGGCCTCTGTGTCTCCTGCGGATATCCCCCGTCAAAATCACCAGTCGGTGGAGTTGCCCTCCCGGCTCGGAAGATTGTTGACGCCGTCCCTTCCGCTGGTCTGCCGGCTGCCCTGTTACCCGTGTCCCCCTGGAGCTGTCGGTTGAGTTGCCCTCCCGACTGGACGTAAAGTGGACACGCTCGGTGCCACCTTTTGGTTTGTAGTTTTTTGTTTGTTTTTTGGACAATAAAGACTGTATTTTTGGGACTTGAAACCTCGAGTCTGTGAGCTTGCATTTGGGTCCTGGAAAAACACCCACCACTTAACACGGATGGCTTTAAGCATTCAGTAGGTTTCATTTGGGGTCACTACAGGACAACGTGTAACTTTCACACCGAGACAGCGCAAAGCGTGGCCATCTCACGTTTTGCTTTAGTGGACTGGCGTGTCTATTTCACGCTTTACCGTGATAGCAAGTTGGAAAGCCTTACCTTTACGGTCATCTCAGTCACGAAGATCGCTGTGAAGATGTAGTTGGACAATGTCAGGAAAATCCGCTCCTGCCGAAAAAAAAAGACAACTTGTTGAGCCGAGGTTGTGTTAATGACTTAAAATTCAAATTTTTCTTATGAGCGTGTTTTTCTCCTGAGTTTGTTGTTTGCTTCTAAACAGATCTAGTGTGCAGCTGAATAATGTATGAGGGAGCTTTTTTCCTCGCACACTATCTAAAAACATCATTTTACAAACACCCCTGTTGGACTCTCTAATGATGGCTGGCAGGCAATTATAAGGTTTACTCTTTATTAGCGCTGCAAGAAATATTTAAACAAGGTGGTGAAAAAAAAATGCTCTCTAAATAAACTTAAGAAAAGAAAAAACACTTTACTGATCCCTGTGGGGGAAATTCGGGCGTTACAAAAGACTACAAAATAAGATGCAATAAAATATGATATAAAAAATAATTAATTTTGTTTAAAGATCTGCCTGAATCACGTGAACTGTAATTATTTCACCTTTGCAACATGTTGTGAAACCCTTTATTTTATATTGAAAAAACAAACAAAACTGACAGTTGAAATGAACTTTTCTCAAACAAAACAAGCATATTACATCAGATCTTTTATTTTTTCATCAGAGATTTTTCAAAACAAGCACCATCATTTTGTTGTGTGAGCGTGCACACAACACAACACCATAAAACTCAAGCTATCGGACCTCCATCCGCACAGTCACATCATTGCACTCCCATGTTTTCCCTGTTGCCCGAGGCAGCTTCGCTCAGTTTTGTGTGCGTGTGCGTGCGTGTGTGTGTGTGTGTGTGTGCATGCAGAAGAGGATGGGAGCCTGTTTACTGAGCTAAACAAGGTCTGAGGAGAGAAAACAAGCAGGCTAGTAAGAATAAGATCCCTTCACCGACTGCTTATTTACCCTGCTCCCCCTATGTCGGAGGCGACCCTGATCTGCCACTAAATGTCAGTGTGTGTGTGTGTGTGTGTGTGTGATATTGTGTGTGAGTGGGTGTAGGTGACTGCCTTTCCCACGGCCTCCGACTACCATCACACATGCTCTGAGGGAAAACACACACACACACACACACACAGAAGTCCTGCAGCGATTTTTGTAAAGTCTCTGGGAATATCAGGCATGACATCACTGGGAATGCTGTCGTTGAGAGGGTTTACAAATTCCAGTCTTAACAGCAGCCGTTCCCGTCTCTGTCTGTGACCGAGAGTTCATACTGTCCTTCCTTATAAACATCCATGTTGTGTAGTAGCCTATGCCTTCATAAGACATACAGTAAATTCACCAGGTCAACAGTTTGCCTCAAATTGCTGTCGATCTAATGCACAAGCTGGCGAAAGAGTGTGTATTTTGGTTTTGTACAATAACATTACGAGCTTGCTATCTTTAGCTCTGGCAGGATAAACAATATACAGTAGCTTTCTGTCTGAACTTTTGCAGTAAATAACTAAAACTTGTTTCTACCCTGCAAAAATAAAACACAGGATTACAGATATAATGTATATGACTATAATTTGTGCACCTGAACTGAAAATAATTTTAAAAACATCTGATTGGTTTAAACAGCCTGTTAACATTAAATTAATGTAAGTTTAATACACAATATGTTGCATGTATGAACTTTAAGTTACTTTGTAAAAACATGTGACCTGTCAGTCAAATGAGTTATAATAAATCATAAATAGAAAATAAAGTCAGAATAAAAAAAATCATAAAAAGCTGAGAATGTTCTTCTACAAGCTTAGCTTGGAAAAATAACGCAATTTTTTTAAACTCTGGCAGGTACAATGTACTCTACAAATGTAAGTATCGTAATTAGCCACAGTCATTTTAGCTACTTGCCTAACTGGCAAAAACTACGCACAACAGAACTTGATTTCTTCTTATGTATTCACTACCAATCGGCCAGTGTTCGTCCTTCATATGTAAACTTACATTTTAGCCAAATTAAATGGACTCATACATGCGGTTTTCAGTTTTTAAGGCCAAAAACATGCAGGTTGTATTAGTGCATGTTGTAGCTGTCCTGACAAAAAAAATAAAAAATGAAGCACAATTTCTATTTAATCTTACTTTTTATACCTACATATTTACATTGAGGCTAACTCAGAAAAATTCTCAACGAACAATGTTAAAGAAGCTAAACAAAACTAATTTTGAATTATTAAAGAAGCATAAAGACTGAATGAATGAATAAACAGAGGGAGTCAAAGTAAAAAAAAAATTCCTAAAGTGTTTTCCTCCAACAAATCATCAGGAGATAATAGCTTTTCAGTAAGTCAGTAGATTTTGTTTCTTTTTATGTGCAGTGGGTGCTTTCCTTCAAAGCTTGTGTATACTTTTAACTGATGTCTGATTGAGAGTGATTGTAACCGACAGTGACAGAGATCCAGGGCTGCTTCCTCATCTCGAGCGGCGGTGGTGTCGTTAGTCCCAGTTCAACGCTTAGCATCGAGTTTGCCTGACCACAACTCAGCGAACCACAAGCCATCAGCATGAAGAGTTTGTTTCCAGCTCAGCCACACTGAACATCATGGCAGAGGCCAGCTATGACTTAAACCGAGAGGCACTTTGCTTAGTTGCACGCCAGTGAAAACAATACCCAGTGCTAAACACTTCCAGTAGGTGATTTACACTGGAAGCTCTGGATGCCTGAGAGGCTCTGTGTAGTTCTTGACTTTTAAGGAACTCAAAATCCTCCGTTGTATAATGATAGCAAGCAGCATTCAATTGCACAATTATAAACCTTTCATGTGTTCCTGAGCAACAGAGTCAACCCACACCTCCTGGAAAGCTTTCATCACGGTCCTCCGTGTATCGACATCTCTTTATCTAACGTCGTCTGGAGCAGATGACGCGCACGCTGAAACCGCAGATTGATCGTATTGTATACTCCTGATGCGGATATGATTCAATTTAGGAGCTTTAGACAGTGATGTATTGTCCCCTACCTCAATTAGAAATAATAAATCATGATACGTGCTATAATCATCCTCCATCATTTCCACCGAGCGACGGGACGACAGTATCCAAGCAACCTCCGGCACCAAACCAAAACAACAAGGGACCGCAAGCCAAATGCAAAGTGTTGACATAACTTCCAGGGCAATAAACTAATTATTCAGCCTGCATTCCTCGCTAAAATGTTGTGACTGAGACACTTTATCTCTGTGACAATGACCACATTCCTCTTTTAAGAGTATTACATGTGCCTTGTCAAGTTGGCACCGAGGGTGATGTAAAGCAGGTGCTTCAGACGAGAAGCAGCGGAGTGATAAATGATACATGTTTAGTTGTTCTACACGGGCCAAAAACAGAACCGGCGAGAGGAAATCGATTCACAATCGGCTTCATTAATACAAAACAACCCACACGGACAAACAAATAGCATCATGCAATGACCACCCAGGCGAAATGAGATCAGGAGCAATAAGTGTCACAGCTCCAGAACTGTAATGTTCTCTTGTTTCAGGCTGCTTGCTGCGTCATACATTTCCATCTCATTTCAATAATGCCCCGTGGATGCGGACCGGACACGACGGCCACGGCAGGATGCTGGGAAAATATATGTGCACATGAAAATACTCCTTTCCGAGGTGAATGTTAGCGTGGCGTCGGGGCTCGGTTCTGTGTACTTAAAAATATGTGCAGAGCAAAGAGGTGAGAAATCAATGAGTCTGCGGGGCGGCTTCCATTGTTAAACTCCTTCTAGCGTGCCTGCAGTATCAACTTTAGTTTAGTTTTTTTTCCTATTTGTATACTTACATGTTGACCAAATAATATTAACTAAATTGCAGAAAATAACTTCAAACTAAACACTTTTTGCGTAACAGATGTAACTACCACAAACTTGGCTTTGGATACTGATACTAAACAAATCTAGCTCGCTAATTATGATAATCTCTGTCATACGTTAGCCATTTTAGATTATTTTCTTCATGTGTATACTTACAGTTTAGCCAAATTAAATAATTTGGCTAACTTCATAATTAAAACATCAATTTAAATTCATATTTTTTTGTGATTTTTGCGATTTGCTACTATGACCCCTATGAGCACTATTTTTCAGTTTTTAAGTCTAAAAACATGCTGGTTGTAACGCAGCTATCCTGAAGGAAAATTATGGAAATATCCACTTAAGGTTACTTTTTACACCTGTATATTTACATTTAAGTCAACTCAGACAAATTAAATCATGAACTAAATAATAAATACAAAGAATTTCCAATAGAAAATGGTGAAGATGCTGAGATTAGCTCATGCGGGCTGCTAATTTCTATTGTGGCAGGCTAAATAGTTTATAGTTTACTAGTTGTTGTCATATTAAATGAAAAAAAAGGAAGCTGAGAAAATATATGTGCGTGTGAAAAAAACTGCTTTCTAATGTGAATATTAAGTGTGGCTGCTGTACTGGATTTTGTGTATGAACATATGTGTGTGTGTAGAGGTGAGAGGGGGAGAAATGAATTCATCTTTATAACTGTGTGTGTGTGTGTGTGTGTGTGTGTGTGTGTGTGTGCGTGCGTGCGTGCGTGCGTGTGTGTGTGATCTCTCTGCTCTGATGAGAACTTGAGGTCTGCAGGGCGGCTTCCATTTATTAAATCTCTCCTTTGCAGGACATTAGCCACGTACGCCGGCCCCACGGATAATTGAATCAATTTCAACAGCGCGGTCTCCTCAATACAAAGAGAACGGAGTGTTCCAGCGAGACCGGGCCGCAATTAGGTCCAAATCCGTGGAACACCTCGCTCAGTGAGAAAAAAAAACTGTGATAATTATTGTGTTTATGCGTGGAGGGGCTGAGCTGTGTTCTACGGCTGCAAGTAGGAAAGGACACATATCGATGTATGTGTGTGTGTTGCTGCAAGGCATCCGGCCAGTCCTCCTCTACTCGAAGGCATTTAGCCTCGGAGGTGACGGTGTCTATGATGCAGTGCAGCAGATACAGGGGTATGGCGCACTTTACCCAAAGCTACTGGCTCACAGTCAAACAGGAGTGGTTCCCTGCTTCCAAAATGTTCCACTTCATTTCTCTGCAGAGAGAAAACTCCAGGAGTGATTTGTGAAAATGTGTGTTCGAAGAGCACATCACGGTTGGACTTGTTGACAGGTGCTTTTTTTTTTTTTTTTCCCTTTTTTCCTCCATTTCTGTTTAGATTTTTGTGGTTTTGAGCTTCTTTCTGATTGATTTTACAGAAACATCTCAGACATTTTTCACTGAAGGCTGTGAAGTGGTAGATTTTCACAGGCTCTTGTGTGTGCTTGTATTCTTAAATCCTCGTTGTGACACTCACAGCACTGGAGGGTTTGATGCAAGGCCTCTCCATGGCGATGGTGATGCAGTTGAGGAAGATGATGAGGAGCACAATGTGGTCGAACATCTTGTGGGTGATGAACCTATTGCACAGGATCCGAAACCTGACAAAGAATTAGAGAACAGAGACAATGTCAGTGACAGAAGTCCAGTGTAGCAACAAGTTTGCGATTGCCCGATGCACAATACACCTAATCATGTTTCACTGTTTCATTTAACCTGTTCTGTTTACTGAGACTTTTCTGCCTCCCTCCTTCCTCCTTCGAGCCTTGAAAGGAAGCACAGTGCTGGGGAAGTAGATGAATTGGCTGTAGTTAAAACAGGATGAGCCAGGTAACTGGGCAATAACAACAACAAACAACGGAGACTCTAATGACAGCTTTGAGCGAGACGCAGAAGCGTCGGCAGCAGACGATGGGTGTAATATAAATAATGGGAGTATTGATCAGTAGTGGAGGAAGGATCCGCCTCCTCAAGTGTGATCAAGACACTTGAAACCTCAAGTTGTTTTCCAATAAAAATGGACAGTGATGTCAAGCAGGAGACATCTTTTGTCCAGCAGGTGGACTATTTACTCGTTCATAGATTCTGGATGATTTCAATGAGGGAGCAGGAGCAGATGTAATTTCGTTATTCATAAAGTCATTATTTAAAGCACAGTATATTTTATGTCCTAAAACATGTCTGGGGGGGATCTTTATGTAAAAGTCGCAATGATGCGGTTTGAAAATACTCTAAAGCCACATTTCCACTGCAGGAACTTTCCCCAGGGACGAGGAACCTTTTGGCGAACTCGGTTTCTCTAACTGCATTTTTACCGCAGGGACCAGAGACTGAATTTGGTTCCAAGGAGATTCATTTAACACCCAAAATGATCCTGTCTGGATGGTTAGTACTCTCCAAAGTACAGCAACGTTGGGGGTGTGGGGCTTGCAGCACTTAACATTTTGATTGGTCGAGTATTCACACATTTATATTTCAACCGCCAATTTTACAAATGTCCTGCCGTAAACCAATTTTTTTTATGTGTTCAATATGCTTGAACCCGTCAACATGAAAATGGACTACAGTGGGCCAAACATGAAGTCAGATTTTGTATAATGTACTGTGCTTCTATCCAGCCTACTGGGCCACACTCCAGTCCAGTGGTGCTAATGCAATTAAAAGCTGGTTTGGCAACCACCATGAAAACTTATAAGAAGAACATTTATCACTGGACTAATTAAAGTAATATTTGCCAGTTTTCAACAATACAGCCTACTATGACAAGTCAACAAGTAGGCAATGCACTGGTGTAGTAACAATGGCTCCGTTGGACTTCGGGGAGGTCCTGCCTTTGTGCATGTTGGTTCATTATCATGACTTACTGTGTGTATTACCGACGGTGACAAGTCAAAATTAAATGTGAGTGTTGTGTCATAATATGTTGAATAAACACAGATACATTAACATGTATTTTAGTTGAACTAGAGTTGATTTGAACTATTTCATATACTTTTCAGTGGTTTCATTTGTAACAGAGCATCATTTTTTTAGAAGCTCGTCGCATTTTGTGTGTGAAATCATTGGCTGTAAAGTAGTCAATGATTATGGGAATATAAAGAACAAAGTTTCCTCTTGAATTGTGGAGGAGTTTAAGTATAAAGTGGCTTCAAATGGAAACAGTCAAGCACACAAATCCGTGTCCAGATTGCAGCTCAGTCAAAGCATGTTCTATAAAACCTGAAATAATATCACAGACTGCACAAGGACATTTTACTGAACCACACTTTACAAGTAATGAACAATCTCATTCAGTTGAAGAGAGCTTGTCTCGTACACACTTATTCTGTAATGAACCACTATACTGTAGATTTAGGAGTCATTAATTATGCCTGACTTTCATTACCCGACATGAAAAGGTTCCCAGGCTTTCAGCTTGCGACAACAGAGAGAAAAATGAAAAGGGAGTGATACTTGTTACATACGGCAGTGGAAGGGATTAAACTGTGCATCAAATCCGCTTTGATGGCTCTTATCGGTAAAATGTACAGCAGGGGAACAATGTTGTGAGGCTCAGATCTGGATTTTTGGCTTTATTTGGCAATACAGACATCATTGTGTCAACACTTGCTGAGTCTGCCTGCATTTGTGTGTGTGTCATCTGACGGTCCTTAATCACACATGATGCAGACTGGGTGAGCTAATTCCTCTTTGATATCGGAGCCTCGATGCTAAAGAGCTCTCGGGTTTTTGTCAAGTGGCGAAGGAGGGAGGAAACATGGCTTCTGGTTGCAGCTCCTCCTCCGCGGTTTAAGAGGGCCAGAGTGTGGAAGTGAACTTTCATGTCAAGTTCAAATACCTCACCCCTCCCAGACACACAAACACACACTAGAACCTCAGGGAAAACAAAACTGCCAAGCAAAAATATCGCTTCCTGTCAGACCTCGGATTTTAAAACCTCCCTGACATCTGGATGTTTGTATGAAAAGATTTTGACAAGTTTGAAGCTTTCCACTGAGATGATATTTACTGACCTTTGGAGTTTTTCTTGCATCAAAACACGGACTGCCTCTAAGTGACAGCTGGCATCATGGCCTTAAATATTGATTACAGTTAGTTTTTTTGCTTTCCAAATCTCACAAAGGGCATCCGAACACTCTTCTCTGATTCAAAGCTGTGCTGCTTAAGCTTCCAAATGACCTCACACCTCTTCAAGTCACAACAGTACACGATCCAGGAACTACTGCGCTGGTTTCAGGTTCTATCATAGACTGTGTTTAAGAAGGGATGGGGCTGAAAAGAGAAGTCAATAGGGAAATTCCTTAATGTGCAGTACCACTCATAGTCACCAGGGGCTGACTACAAAAAGCCTCTGGCTCCAAAAGACTCCTATTCAACTTTTCCATTGAAGTCAGTAAAAAAATTTTCCACAAGTCATTACAGCATCATTCGTTAAAATAATTCCCTCTGATCAGTGTTCTGGCAGTCCATCAGGAAATCATTTCAAAATTAACTAAATATCAGGCCTCCAAATGCGGTATGTTCGGGGGTGTGTCTGGTTATATTGACAGGCCTGGGGTGCAGGCAGGTGTCCCGTCTAGGTGGGCGGGGCATAGTGTCATCGGTTCCTCAGTCAAATCGAGTCAGATTCGCTACTTGTTCCTCCCCAGCTCGTCGATCTATGATCACTTCTAGCTCCGAAAAAGACAAGATGGCGATGGTCAAAATATCAAAAGAGGCTGCAAAACGGCAGTTCAAATTACAATGGGTGACGTCACGGTGGGTTTCCGCTTGGTTGTACTGTGCACCTTTGAAATGGAATAAATTGCAAACTACCCTAAAACTGGTCTTTCATTCCTCTTTTTAAAAACATATTATCAGATGTTATTTGACAAGTTTAGTAATTGATTTTTTTTTTCAAATAACTTGTTCATTGTGTTTTGTTGAATGTGTTCTTGCTAATGTTTCTTGTTCTTTTAATCTACTTACAAAAGACATCTTGATCACAAAGAGAATGCCCGATACCATAAGAAATAGATAAATAAATAATAAAGCTTTAAAAATGAATCAACTCCTCCTTTTACTAATCTTCTTTTTTCAAATTACTCTTCTGCTATTTTTGCACTTCACTTCCCAGAAGCTCTTCGTCACGTTAGCAGTGTGGGCGTTATGTGTGCTTGGATATTACCCTGAGGAAGTTTGTGTCTCTATCAACGGCGCTCAGGCATGATCTCTTGGTGCAGAATGGCTAGAAACGTCTAAATCAACTCGTGCTGATCACTCGGTTCGTTCCAAACAAACCACACACAGGATCATTTTGTTCTGAAGGTTACTGGTCTTGCTTGAGTTTCTCGGAGAAGTTTCACCTTTTCAGTGAGACGTGTTCATGTATCTCAAGGGAGTCCAGTAGCTTTCGGATAACACTTGACCCGGATGACTGAGAAATCTTCACAGACACACACATATGAACCGCATCACTTCCTGTGCTCTGGATGATTGCTTTCTAGGAATGGCCTGACAGATGCCAGGAACAGTTAGTGTTTTCTTCCGCTACCTGTATGGGCTGAATCACTTATATTTCTTGTCAGTGGAGAAAAAGCCTTACAGAAACATAGAAAAGCCACACACCAATGCCTCCAGTATTTACTAAAACCCTCCCTGCTGTCTATTTCTTCTCGTGTCTGTATCTTACTGTCTGCAGCTCACATGTCCCACTTCTCCCACAAAGTCCAGTCCAGTTCCACATAATCTATTCAAGTACTGTAGAGGGGACCACATGCCCAGCAGGTCCAGCACATTACTGGTCCCCCTGTTCTTCTACAGCTCATTCTCATGGCAAACACATCTAATCACAGTGGCTGCTTCCCAGTATGCCTTCATAGCCGGCCCACTCCTCCGCTCATTAAAAACGTCCCCTGCAGTAATCATCAGTAGTCGCAGTAACAACAGCGAGCACAAAAGGCAGGTTGAGGTGAATTCGGGTCCATGTGAAAGCCTCTGGACTCTGCCCCCCCCCCCCCCCCCCCCCCCCCGCCGCGCTGCTGTCTCGTGATGTGATTGTGAGCACAGGCGGGCGTCCGCGGTGGTTCAAGGCCAGAATGGGCGCCACGCAGAGCCTACGTCCTCGGTGTCACTCTCAGCAACGGCCAGACCTCGTAGCCCGCTGCAACTGAGAGCCGGCTAGAAGTCCAGTTTGAGCCGAGCTCTTTCACTTTTCTTGATGGTCAGACAATAACAGACTCAGGGGAGGGTTTTTTTCTATTAACCTTTTGGACTGTACCACTTTAATGCAAAACAGAAATCATTTCTACTGATATAGATTTTGGCCGCTTTTCACTTATTTTACCTCTAAAGCTCAACTGAGATTTGACTTTTCCTCAATTTTGTGAAAAAAATAAATAAATGACATCAGTATTTTATGTATGAAGCTTTTGGATGGGCATTGTCAATGGAAGCGGGGAACTGACAATGGCCGCTGTTGCTAGGAGACAGTGTCAACATCCATGGTGGGCTTGTGGGCCCCAGGACCTCATATTGAACATCAACAGATAGATGTAGATGCCACACTGGCCGGCAGGAGGACCACAACTAAATAATGGCAACATGGCATTTTAAATACTTTATCTTTTGTAGATAGTAAAACTAAAATGTCTTTAACAGAATATTTAAGATGCCCTTCCTCAGCAATACATTTCTAAGTATTGTCTTTTTTAAATAAATTGAAAAAATTCTTTGATTATGTGAGTTTGTTTATCCTTTTGGAAATCGTATTAAAAAGGACACACTTACAACAATCACTATGTTAAAAACTTACAAAACAAAATTGTCAGGCTGCACAATTCGCTTTAACTATGAATTGAACATGTTTATAATGATAAAATACTGTAAAAATAATGTCTCACCTGTGAAGCGTTATTCCCCGTCGCTTGGTTTTGGCATTTCTTTTCATGAGAACACCCAAAACACCCAAAAGCTTCAACTTGGGTAGTTAGTTAGGCTCGTTAGCTAGAATTAGCACTGATTCCCACTCGTTACCGTGCTGAGTAATCGATGTGTTCCTCCAACATTAGAGGAAATAACAATTTCATTAGCATTAGCTGTGTCTGTTTTATCCATTTGTGTTGACAGCAAATGACAAAACTCAACCACACCTAGTTACCGAGTGTAACCTCAGCGCTCGTTATGTTGAGTCACAGATTAATGTCTGAAATGTTGAAACTAAAGCTGTTACTTCGTACTAACAATATCGAACCCACTCCCAGCTGCTGTACTTCCTGTGAGTCTTTAGCACCTTTAACACAAATACTGTCAATATACAGTAACATCAGTCAGAACCAAAAATCCGCAGCCCCCGGAGAACATTTCATCGCTATCACTGCAGGAAATGATATCAAATAACGAGCTACAAGTCAAAAAACGGACAGATTTCTAAACAGCCATCATTTCAAATTTCACTTTGGCCTTCAGGATGTTCTGCGGTGCTGCCAACGCTTACTGCCTACTGTATCCGAGAGTCTCCTAAATTGGAGTGGACATGCCATGACACTGGGTGGGTTGTTCTTTTTGCCATTTAATTAGCATGTTGTGGTTCTGTGGCAGCGGGCCGAGGCCGGCGTGCTGCTCGGTGTCGCCTTCGCAGCCGCATCCTCCAAACAGACAGCAGAGACACGCGGATCAAAGGGAGGGGGAGGGGGGGGGGGAGGGGGGGGGGGAGTTAGCACGTGGCTGAGATAACACGCTGCACTCAGTGGGAGAAACTCCCTTCCTCCCTTCTGCCCCGGCTCGCTCACCCCTGACACAGCAGAAATTTACAGATAAAAGAGACTTCTCAAGTGAAAATGTGGGAAGGAAGAGGAGTTGACATAAGGGAAAAAACTATAAAAATGCAGCACTCACATTGAGGCCAAAAAAAACACTGTAATTACAGGGCAGCATTATGGGATGTCAGTCAAACGCAATGGTAAGAATCCTCTTCTTGTCAGTTGTTCTTCTGCACACTGACAACTGCCACAGGAGGAAGTCATTCATAAGCATTTTCCTCTCGGAACAACACATTGTTTTGGATTGCTGTGTATTTACAATAAATAACAAATACCAGTATTAAAGGAAAGAAGCTGCAAAAACGAGCACAGTGAAGAGGTAGAAAGATGATCAGAATCTTACCTGGACTCTGGAGGGAAGAGGTAGAGTGACCAGGTATCTCTCTGTCTGCACCACTCGGGCTGTTTCTTCTCCAGCCAGTGGAACAGTCGGGCGAAACGACCCTGCAAAGACGTGCACAAGTCAGTTTGTTAATCCTACATCTGAACCTTCAAAACAATCTCCTTGTCTGTAACATGCTCGTTCATTAAGAGAACAAGCCCACGTGTGCGCACACACACACACACACACACACACACACACACACACACACACACACACACACACACACACACACACGTACCATAGCGGCCTCCTCCTCTGTATTCTCGTCCTCGGCGTGGTCTTCCAGTGACATGTGCGTGGGCCCCAGGGCTGATGGAGAGTCCTTCCCGTTGCAGTCACTGTGCTCTGGGGGCCGTAAGGCGCTGAGGGAGGGGGGTCTGGAGCTGTGCATGCTGGCTGAGCGGTACAGGTAGGGTACCTAAACAGGAATAAAAAGGCACATTTTCATTCACAGTTTTATGTACTGATGCAGCTTTTTTAGTGACTGTTACTGTTGAGTTGAATAATCTTCGGTGCAAGTATAACCTGGTTAACTTATGCGGTGTTATGCATTAGGTTTATGAGGCCATATCCAAACTAACTAATATTATTGAACTCTGTTTTTAATTGTGTATTTTACAAATAGGTTATAAAAGTTCTATTATTCAGTGCTGCATTTGTTCTGTGTTGAATGCTGTGTGAGTTCAGTGTTGTGTGTTCTGCTTGGAGCTCAGTACCACAAGATAAACACTAAGGCTGTGTTTCAAACGGCCTACTTCCCTTACAGATAGAGTACTCTTACGTGTTAGTACACTGAGATAGAGTACTTCTACTTATATGTTAGTACACTTACTTGTGTAGTAGCAGTGCCGTCTCAGACTGCCTTTTTGCACTTCCCAGAAATAACCGCAACATTTGAACATATCTGCCGGCTTTAATTATTTTACCCAGAAATGGGTTTTCCTGCCCTCTGTTTAACGCACACAATAAACACACTGATGGCTTCTACTCATCAGCAGTATGGTGGTACGTAGTGAAAAATAAACACTTTTGTGCAGCGTTCTTGAAACTGTTGCAGTTTAGACGCCTTTATTTGAAATACTTAGCGTCGGTGGTCTCTCCCTTTCCTTTACGTAGCCAAGATGGCGACCGTTGAGGGGCAAAGTGTCCAGTGTTTCACACTTGTAGTCCAGATTTGAATACTTGTAGTGCGCTGCATGTTTCTGTACTTGTCCGTGTGAACGCACTTCTGCACTCAAAATAGTGAGTGTTAGTACACAAGTACACCGTTTGTAACGCAGCTTTAATGAGGCTGTGGAGATTTTCATATTCATTTCAGCAGTGTCCACTCTCATGACGCTCCCACTAAGGTGTCATACTCTCCAGAAAATACTAACAATTCGTCAGAGATACAAACCGCTGGTTGTTGAAGACGGTCTACCTGCAGCAGAGCATCAGGGGGCAGATCCATCGAGCTCCGGGTCTCCACGGACTCCATCCTCCTGTGCCGGGGACCTCTCTGCGACTGGGACATGGAGTCCATCCTTGCCAGGGATGCGTCATCGTCCTCCATCAGTCCGCCTTCCCCTTCTCCTCCGCCTTCCCCGTCGTCTGAGCTGGAGCCACCCTCCCCGGACAGCAGCGACCGTCGTTCTCCGGACTGCCGCTTCTGGCGCTTGTGTGAAGGGACGCGGCCCAGACTGTTCCAGCTGGACCTCCGGCTGGTCCAACCGCTGCCAGAGCTCCACGGGCCGTAAGGGGAGGCGCTCCGGGCGCTGGTCTGGAGCACGAGGGTGGCAGGAGGAGGATAGAGTGATTAAAACCAAGGAGAGAAACTACAAGAAGAACTTGATGGTAAAAGTGTTGATTTTGTGTCTTTGCCCTCCGGCTGTGCTGCTCTTTGATGCAAGTAAAGTGAGCTGAATCACACCGACTCGGCTTTGTGTGAGGTGAACTGAAGTGAGATTCACGCTGATAGACAGACAGGAGCAGATGTAGAGATCTGGACTCACTCTCTCGGGTCTTCATCCAGATCATCAGTTTGTCAAATAAAGAGTTGCAGTGGCAGCAGTAAGTAAAGTGTCGGACCGGCATACCACATTAATCATCATCAATCATTCCGACCTCGGCGCATCAGCGGGACATGCACAATGAATTCAGACAGGCACTCTGGGGAAAGCCATGTGGCAGCGAAGGTTACCTGACACTTCTTCACTCACAAGTGTTGTCATGTTGGCTTTGTGATATCCTTTAACAGGGTTATTACACATGAGAGCTCCCACATGGTTTGGAAATGTATTCAGGTGAGGGCAGTATATTATACACACAAGGACTGCCCCTCCTGCTGATAGATGGTTTTATGATCACCAATGCAAGTGGAGCCCAAGCAGTCAGAGGCTCATGTAAGATTTAGGTACAGAAATTTGAGCGCACAAACCGATTCATGTCTAAAATAACTGTTTCATGAACCCTAACGCTTGTGATTGTTCAATATTCCACTGTCTCACCCTGTGCACTTATTGTTTTAAGTCAGTACCTATTCTATGTAAGTTATCTTAATATCTCTCTTCTTTTTTTTTTTAAATGTTCCAAAACTGCATGTTTAAAAATATATATAATTTCTAACAATCACTTTGGACAATTCAATTTGCTTTATTGTTTATATGTTATAAAGTAAGAAGGCATGTTGGGAAATGTAAGGGGAGGAGCACAAGAAAAATATACACTCACCGGGGCCAGCTTCAATTAAGCCACTCTGCTGCACATATGTCTACTCAGCAAGTAAGTGAGGCACAAAAGGTGCCAACACAACACCGCCATAAAACTCTAATTAGTCTAATTGCATCAAAAGCTTTGTCAGTAAATGCAGCCAAAATAAATAAGACAAAGATTTCTGTTGTCACAATTTTTTTTCAAGAATGGATGTTAAAACAAAATCATTTTTAAAAAGTGCGTACAGATTACGTCTGACGGCGCCACAGGATGAGAATACTAGTAAGTACACTAACCGGTGATTTTTCATAGCAGGCTGGATCGATGGAGACGTTGCTGCCTCGACGGGACTCGTAGCCCAGGAGGGGGTCACCTGCCACGGGCAACTTGGGTACGGGCATGGGGGTGGCAGCAGTGTGGGTAATTAGCGGTGGAGTCAGGCTGGTCTTCAGGTCCACATGACCGTTTACAGGCACTACTTGTCAAGGAAAGAAGAATGAAGGGGATAAAAAATAGTGGGTTAGGGGCTCTGGTAGGAGTAAAGGATCGGGTGTTTTGGAGATGACCATCGTTTAATGAAAAAAAAAAAAAAAAGATAGAAGTGACCGAACAAAATAAATGGATGAATCATAGAGGTGAAGTGCTTGAGGAGTGCTTGAGGAGGTAAATCCTCAGTAACACACTACTTAAAAACGAATGCCTCATGGTGTTATTGAGCAACATGAATATTTCAACAGGGCATTAATCTTCGGGGGATGCGTGGGAGAGAATATTATGGTTAGCAGCAACACAAATACATGACACGCAGAGGGGAACGCAACTTTAATAATGCTAATTCCTCCGTCTTCCACCCTTTATCCGAAGCCTGGAAGATGTATATTAGGCTCGTCCAGCAATGTAAGCAGTTTTTTTTTTCTTCTCCAGAGCATGTGAAGGAGCGATGATACAGAACATGTGGGAGTTGTACTCAATACAGTGGCATTTCCATTGGGCTTTTCAGTCTGTGTGAACAGTAATTAGAGGGGATGGGAACTTATAAGGAATTATGGATGAGGTTGCTGTGTTGGGTTGATGCTGTGCAGGGAGACAGTCAGGCACGTGCCCAAAGAGTGTGGTCGGAAACCAAAGACAGAGAACAGGTGGGGGGATGTTTGCACAGGGTACAGTTCGAATGCCTTCGGGCTGTTCTTGCTGCTGTATCACCAACTTTTACATTCTTTTTTTTTTTTTTAAAGAACACACTGAGTAATCTGCAGGGATCTACCAAATATTAGGGAGGGAAAGTGCCAGCAGTTAACTGTTCAAACACAGATGGTACAAGTTTTGCCAAGTGTTTGTAACATGGGGCTTTAAAATATCACAGAGGGTTGGGAGTTTAGTCCTTTGCATCCCTCTTTGCAGAATCAATACGTGTTGTCTGCGTACATACTGTATGTACAGTGCATGCACGTGCCTCACCTCCAGAGGCCGATAAATCCTTCTTGCTGCCGTTCACATCCTCCATACTTCGTGTGAGGGAATTGATCTCCGAACCTGATTTAGAAGCGTCACCCTTGACAAATAAAAAAAGCACACACACAAAGTGTTACAGAAGGACACCTGTGAAAATACTGGGTTCTTGGTACAGTTAAGAGAAAGCAGGTGGGTTGAAGTTGCCTCTAAACACGGATCCCTGCTCGGCTACATCTACCTTCTGTAGCACCTCAATTCTGATTCAGATCTGACTGTGGATCAGTTGCTAGAGGCAACCTCTCTCTGTAAGCTGCTAGGTGAGGGTGTGGTCTCCCTGATCCCCGAGAGTTCGGTGCTCAAAGGGCACAGAGAGAGGTGAGAAAAAGGTTCCAGTGTTGCCATGCAAGGCGAAATCACAGAGAAACCACACTGAAACAGGAAAATGCACTTACTTTTTCTGGCCAGTATATTGAGTTCACAATAGTTTTTTTACTCGCGGTGACCCATAAACAGCTACAAAAGAGCTTCGGTGTGGTTTGTAGGTGTGTACACACACACACACACACACACACACACACTCTGAATGTAGTCCACTGAAGCGTACGACACTAAGTCAGCAACCCAGTTTGAGTTTTGTTAGAGCAGCGGAGCAGTTTATGCTTTGTTTTGTTCTCTATCATGGCTCTGGACACGTCACGTCAGAATGAGTCTATTGCACATTTAGATTTTTCACCCGTCCTCACTATCTTTCACAGACTTTTCACCAGCTCCTAAATACTCCCCTTGAGCTTCTGCTTCACGCTGCTTTCTACTTACGAACCCACTGCAGTGAACCTCAAGAGTTCCTGCTCGTATTCGCAGCACTTCGCCAGAGCCTGCAGACTCCATTAATATGTGCGAGGGTGCCAGGTGGTTGCTGGATTAATAGAATGCCGACACAGTGAGTCAGACCTCTGTGGTAGCAAAGTGAATAAACGGCGTGCAGAAAAGCCTCAGGACCTAATCACCCTGCACCTCCTTTTGAGGTAACAAATTACGTTCTTGATACTTCCCGTGAGTATTAGAGAGAGACAAAGTGGGTGCGGATATATTGCATATTGTATTTGTTTACTGCAGGCGTGTTGGGGATGGAGACACCAATTTGCATTTTTTTTATTTATTTATTTGTGTGCCCCAGACTGATTTTCCTCGACCCGTGAAGTATCGGAGAATTATGTAAAGAGAGTGGATGCTAATGAACTGGCAGGCCAATCAACTCAGGGGCTACTTGGAATCTCCCTCAGCCGCCGTGCTCATCACGTTGCTGCATCGACGTAAAGTATTTAACAAACTGCTTCAGTCCTATTTAAATATCCTGGCACAACAAAACATGAAGCCCCTGGATATGTTTTTTAGTCACTGTAGCAGTAGTTTAGAAGTTGTCATGGAGTAATAGTGGTTTTAGTGTCTAGTCACAGGATGTGGTGTGGTGTGCTTCAAGGGCCCATTTTGGGCCCATTTCTATTTTTCCTTTACACACTTCAACTGAAACACATTTTTTGTAAACATGGCTTTGCTCTTCTCCGGTTGTACCTGCCAGTTAGACTGACCTCATTGTGCTGTTTTCTTTGTGGTTTTCTATGTTGGATATTTACAAATTCCCTTCAACCTAACACCAGTAAAACAGAAATCTTTGTTAGTGGATCCCAGTGCAATAATTTTTTTCTTTGAAAACAGAAAGAGGCCTGTTGCAAGAAATATTGGCATTTTATTTAAAAGTAATTGTAATATGAACATCATACCACAATCATTTTTAAGTGATCTTAAAACTATTTCAAAAATATAAACTACTTGAACTTGTACCTCATCATGCCTGAACTATTGCAACAGCCTTTCCTCTTGTCTCAGGCAAAAATTAATTGATTGATTTCCAACAGAACTCCACTACACAACTTTTATCCAGAACTAAGATATTACATTACACTGGCTTCCACTATATTTTAAAATGTATTTTAATGATGACTTTTAAGGTTCTTCCTGGGCATGATACTTGCTATATTTCTGACCTCTCTGTAGCCGTAGCCCATCTGTTCCAGACCTGTCTTAAAAACCAAGGGGACGAACCATTTTGCAGTCACAGCTTTAGATATTTGATTTTATAAGTTTTATGTTTGCTTCCATGTGTGAAGCACTTTGTAACTTATTACTGATTGAGCAGAAGTGTTGCAGGATTGAAGGATCGGGACTAGCTTCTCTTTAGCTATGCTGTAGAAATGTTTGATCACAAACGTTACACCACGGACAAATGTTCACACTTCCACCAACACGCAGACGTACTAAACACACAGCCAACACCCACAACAACCACTATTTATCACGAGACATTAAACAAACCAAAATAGTTTCAACCACTGTGCGACTCCTCTCCAACAGGTCTCATCCACCCACTCATAATCGATCAGAAAGGACAGCTGTGATAGGACACAACCAGTGGAGGATCGGCAGCATTAAGAATGGTGGGTATTTATCTTTCCATTTTTACAGGGAACGGCTGTTTTAGTTCCTGCTGAGCAGGTCAGACGGGAGCTTGTATCTACAGCAGCCTCCGGTCAGTGTGACAGATTGTGTGTGTCTACTCAGACAAATGGAGGGCAGGACAGAGGTTTTTGTTGTGACAGCCTTGCGGTATAACTATAATGATCCGACCTGGCAGGACCAGGTGACGAGTGACCGAACAACCCGACCCTCACCTCTGCTTTCTGAGGCGTTTAAAAGGAATTGACCGAGGTTTTGAAAAGTTGACTGGTTTGTCAGTTTACCCACTGAGAACTAGTACTGGACGCATAAACATGATCGTGATTCATTCATTTGTCCTTCATGGACTAGGATTTATGGTTCTTAATTCAAAGGCCTACTACACATAAGAAATGTGTTGAGCAGGTGTGTTCAGAGAAAAGGTGAGGGTCATTTTCGAGGCCTTGTAAGCATTTAAATTAATGAAAAAGACAGCCAGCAGGTATGGGTACACATAAAACTGGCCCAGGGCAGCACAAAGTGAGGTCAATAGATGTCTCCTTGTGAACGTTTCAGTGTGGTCAATAATTTAGCTTTGATGCTCGGGCTTTAATCTCGCATTTCATCAACATACATAAATTAAATTGGAGGCTGTTTATAAAAATGGACGTAGCTTCCAGGTCAGGAAAGAGAAGCTAGTGTGGAAATATCTGAAAGGTTAAAACCACTGAGGGCTGCTGGAGGGTGGCTCCAAAAAGCCTCTAGCTCCATAGACTCAGATTTAACTTCTCATGAAGTAAAAGTCAATTACTTTTCTTCACAAGTCATTTCATAATCAGTGTTCTGGTGGACCGTCTGAAAATAATTCCATAATTATTTAGATATTAGGCCTCAAAAAACGGCATGTTTGGGGGAGTGTCTGGTTTTTATTGACACGTATGAGCAATAGTCACGTTGACTGTACAGGGTAGACAGGCATAGTGTCCTCAGGTTGTCGGTCAGATGCTTTAGCTAAAAAAAAAAAATGGTAACGGTCAAAATGCCAGACTTGGGGCTTCAAAACGGTCATGGCAGGTAGCCGGTCGAGACGAAAGGAAATTAAAAATTAAAAAAGCACTAAAAAATAATAAAGTTTGTGGTGAGCTCTGATGGAAGTTTTGCTTTTTCTTTTCTCTGAACACAACTTACTGAGTGTTTCTTGTGCTGTAAAGCAAAATATATTATTCAGAATTTGTAAAGTGATGTTAATTTTCTGCTGCTCACAACTCTCCGGTGTGGCTGGAAAACTACTGCATCAATGTACAGCAGATAAAAACATGCTGTTACTTATAAAGAGAAACTTGATCACTTAAAAAAAAAAAAATTGATTAACCATTTCTTTACAGAAATATAATTAAATATGAATTCATAAGTTCTTTAATGGATACAAATATTTAACAACTGCTATAACAAACCAGGTATTTGTTAGACATCCTAATCCAGTCTTGTATTTTCTAATCCAACCTAATCTATGTGCAGCGGTCGTATAACCTTTCATATATCTACAGGTGGTATTAGCAGGTCGATACAGACAGAGTAGTTTAAGCCGCCCAATTCTGACCCACCATGTCAAAAAGACCAACCTGACCTAATATCTGATCAGCCCTAATCCTTCTATTTGTCAGAGGTGCACGGTGTCATTTAGAAACCCGCTGTCAGCCAGCGGCTGCGCTCGATGAAACTACATCAGACTGCGACGGGGAGATAAATGCCGCACCGACCTGATTCTGATCTGATAAATTCCCTTCTCTTTCTCTCTGTTGCTGTTTTCTCTCACGTTGTCGGTCCTCTCTGAGTTGTCTCTCTGAGTTGTCTTCTCAGCATGTTTCTTTTACTCTCTCTCTTTTTTCTTTTTTTTCTACCCATTCCCTTACTAATTTAAACAACTTCCTCAATTCATATTCAGCTGCCAGACAACAAATCCTCTAAAAAAAAAATCCTCTAAAAAAAGATTCAGCAAGCAAACTTCAGTTTTCAACTACAGTTTCAAAAGAAAAGACAACTTTTTTCTTATTTTTTTACATTTCCAGATTAATTACTGGTACAAGGGGCCATCAGCAGAAAACTGACGGTGCACGTTAGGCATGTTGGAGTTGATTATACAGCTGGGTGGGGGAAGGTGTCCTCACCCTGCATTAGACAACAAATATTTCATCAGAGAAAGGGAAGGTGGGGATAAAAGCTCTAGAAGCAAGGGGTCTGGACTCGAGGGAAATCCGTGGTCCTGAAATAGCTGGATTGTTTGGATAGCTTGTTTACACTCTGCCACCCCAATTTGGGCATGGTGGTGGGAGCAGGAGATGGGCCAGACTAGCTGCTGATAGCCAGACAATAATAGACACCAGCAGCACACGGGGGGATCTCAATTACATTGCTTCAAAAAGGGTGTAAATGGGAGGCCGAGGGTGGCTGTTGATAGGAGGAAGAAGAGTAATTGTTTCTATCTGTGTGTGTGTGTGTGTGTGTGTGTGCGCGCCCACCAAAATTGTAGCCTACCACAGCTGCTTTCAAGACTCATCAGTCCAGAATTGGATTTACTCGTGCTAAACCATAAACTACCACCGAGGCCGGAATGACATCCACAACAGTACACTTTTTATCCATGGAAGTCCAGTGCCGTAAATACTGAAAAAAAAAAAAAAAACTCCATCAAACTGCAATTTCTTTTTCCATCTCAGCATGGGTGACATTTAAATCAAACTTTTAAAACCCAATTTCCACTGTTTTGAAATAGATTTTTCATATAGAATTACAACCAAGGTAAAAATGAAATGAAGGATCGTTTTCAATTTTCAATTTGTTTCCTAACGTAGACAATGACAACTCTTATTGGCGCATTTTGGCTGATTTGTAGTGAAAAATCACGAGATTGTACTTTGAGGTCAATGCTAAGGTCAGTATGCTAACATACTCAGTGATAATGCTAAAATGCTGATGTTTATTAGGTGTAATGTTGAGCATATTAATTTCAGCATGTTAGCATGCTAATGTTGCTGATGAGCAGTAAAAACAAAAGCAGAGCTGTAGCTGACGGTAAGTTTTGCAGTTCATGCTTTTTGCATGATATTTGGTCATAAATATCATCACTGCCATGAAAATGACAAAGCTGAATGATAGTTTGACTTTGTTTTTGTTGTGATTTGATGAAGTAATTCCATGGTTGCCAGCATAGACTTCCATAGATAGCTATCATATACATGTATGCAACATTTACAGTGCACAGACGGAGATAACGGAGGAACATAAAACGAATAACAGGTTTGACTGTTTTACTTCTGTTCAATGTTTTGCAGCACTTTCTATGGAAGCAAATTCCTGCCACGACATTAAAAGAAAAAAATGGATCAGTATGACATTAGAAATGTTAAAAGTTTGTTATAACCAAACATTTTTCAGGTTAAAACATCACATTTTTATTATAACGATATATACTAGTTATCGTTATAATGTGATAAGTTGGTCTCTAGCAGAGGAGATATTTCCGGCTGAGAAACAGCGCCACACCCAGAGGGTCGGATTCATTTTCCCTTTTGTTCAGCCTGATTCATTTTAAATATTTCTAAGTGTGTGCATACTCATCACAATATGATCAAGCATGCAATTCATTAACCCAAACAAGAGGGAGAACTTGATAGAATCATGTAAATTAGCCATATTCCTCAACTTATCATTTCACCACAATGTTTCTCTCAATCATAGCTTTTACGCAATAACAATATAAGTTATTTGAAATAGTATGTCTTGTTAAAACATGGAAAACATGTCTTAACATGAAAAATGTCTCGTTGGAACAATTAACTGTTCACGTTATAATGTGATACAAAGCCGTTGTTCTTTTTTTGGCGTAGCAACAATTTGCTTCCATACAAAGTGCTGCATGACATCAAACAGAATCCGCTAAATAGTATATTGTTATAACAATAACGTGAAAGTATTTTGTTATAACACACAATAAACGTGTTTTAATGTCAAAAACGTTTTGCTATAACTAAACTTTTCACTTTATAACTTGATACTGATCTGTTTTTCTTTCTCTGGCTTGGCAGTCATACTCTTCCATAACTTTGGGAAGCTTGTTTTTGTATTTCAAGGTGCTTTTATGTGTATATAAAAACTGATTTGACTTGACAGTTGGCTTTACTCCAAATCTCCACGTCAAGGTCAGGACCACCCTGGTTGAGCAGCTAAATTTCAACCAAATATGAAGAAGCTGAAAACACTCTGGAACATGTTGCCATTAGAAAAGTCCTGGATCCTATTATTAGTATTCAGTGGTGTCAAATTAGAGGACAAGACTTACAACCATCTGTTTTTCAAAAGCCTCATTTCACTGAATGTGCTGTCCGTGCCATAAGACATAAGGGTCTTCCCTGAGTCACGCAAACACAGTTGAACCCCATTTATGAGCTCTCATCGTCTGGTCCGACAGGATTTATCGGGCAGTGTCGGGTCCACCCAAAACTCATCCCCCCCCCCCCCCCCCCTCTCTTCTTCACTTCTTCTTCTAGCCAGATAAAACAGAGACTACGAGGGGGAGAGTTTTGGCAGCGTCGGTGCAGCGTTTTCTTATCCGGAGGCTGGAAAGAAAGAAGTGAGCGGTGGAGGGCTGATGGCAGGTGAGCAGTCAGCATGAGGTTTGATGAGGAGTCTGCTCTTCAGAGCGGACAAAGATGTAAGAAAACACACACACACACACACAAATCAAAGTGATACAAGAGCTGAAGCACTTATTTGTCTCTCCTCTACTCCTCTGAGCATTCACTCGGTGATGCGGTTAGCCTCAGCAGCATGGGCATCATGCAGGATGCAGGTTAGAGGACTTTCAGATGATGTCACACATCGTCTGGCAGCCATTTTGGAGGTCTTTAACTTTTGGTTGACCATCAACTGTTTTATTTTACACAGTTAATCAGAAAGAGACTGCCTGTTTGGTGGTAATGAAATCATTCGCATTTGAATACAGTTATCTTTTTAACATAATTTGAAGAATTAAAAAGGGCCAGCGCACTAAAAAAAAAAAAAAAAAAAAAAAAAAGAAAGAAATCTTTTCATTGTCCCCCAGTGGTTAACTTTTAGTTTTGTTTTAGAAGACCGCTGACAGTCAAAAACTAATGTACTTATCAACACTGAGATATATTTGGATTTGGCATATATACTGTCTTTTCATTTTGTTGGTCATAATTGTCACTTGAGTCGTTGTTTTATTTACAGTTTGTAGCGGTTGTTTGTTTATGTCTGTTTTATTGTATTGGGGTGTTGTATTATGTGTTTTAACACTAAAAAGCTTTAGTATGTACGAGGACATCAAATTAGCTTTAGCTAAGGCTCCCATATACATCAGTTGCATTTTATTAAAATGTATAAATGTATACAAGTATGAATGTTGTCAATAACCAAAAGACTTGCAGAGTTTCCATAGCGACACTAGAAATTGTTTGGTCAAATGTAATTCTCCCATTGTCTGTTACTTCCAAGGACTTGACAAAGAGCAGGAGTTGTTACTCTTAGAAGTATTTTGAGTGTAAATTAAAATGTCCTTTTCCCACGTCCAGACAATCCTGTTTTTAAATAGAGTTTGGTGTAGCAGATGGCTTTAAATACTGAAAAAGAGTGTGTCTGAAGATGTTTTCTCACTTTTCAGAAGATTCAACTTGTCATCCCATCTACACTTTACACAAATAAATTTAAACAACTCAGACTTTCAAAGTTAGTTGATAACTTTGTGGAAAAGAAAAACTTGAATTAGTGCCATAATTCAAAGTTTTGTTCCTCAAAGTTTTAGGCACACTTTTAGCAAACAGTGCATTTCAAACCTCTTCAGCTTAACTTCACTTCAAATTGGACTCAGACTTGGACTTGTCTTTCATTAAAATTGATTGGGATTTCAGCTCTGTTGAATCTATGACACTCGAGGGATTTACCTTCTCTACAAAGGCTACGTTTTAGCTTTCCTCTGCCATTAGCGGCTCATGAAACGGAATTTTATACTACTTAACCTAAATGTTTCTTACAGAAAGGCCCCGTGAGAATAATAATACCTTTGCACTTTTTTAAAAAAGGAACATGGATATTTGCAGCTGCTCATCTTTTGTACCCATAATTCACCCGAGAGAGTTGGATGTCCATTCAAGCCTTGGAAAAGCTCCCACGTCAGTACTCTATCGGATTGGATTGGCTGCAGCGAAGAAATCAAAGCTACTATGAATAAAATTGAACACACAGCACAGCGCAATACCACCAGGGGCAAATTAGAAAAGAGGTTTGTTTTGTAATTTGGTTAAAATGTCCCTTTAAGGCATTTGTATAATGTCTCAGATCAAATCACAAACTGTTTAATCAGCTAAAGCAAACTGACACCAAAAAGCAAATGTTAGTAAAGGAAAACTCTTTCATCGTCCAATCGGTGATGAGCAGTACGTCTGCAAGTGAACTTTGAGCTGTAGCCGCTGAGAGACCTGTGGCATCACCGCAAAGCCTCCGTATAGGGTAGGATGAGGAGAACGGGTGGGGAGGGAGGGCTGAGGGGGGGGTAGTCAATTAAATAGTAGGGGAGGGAAGGCAGAGCTGCAGTGCTGTACATACCCCTGATTCTACAGGCAGCTGAATTAGGCTCGGCTGGGCATGCAAGTCCTCCCGCTTGGACACTTCCTATTAGTGGAAGTGATCGGTGCAGCCGGACAGGAGAGGGAGGCGCACACAGGAAAAGAGGCACAGAGGTGAGAGGTGGAACAACGGGCAGTAGACAAGAGCAGAGAGAGAACGTTAAAAAGGAGATTCAGCCTGCTCAGAACATCTGGGACTCTCCCATGCAACAGAACATATCAAAAAGCAACTGTCCCGCGTCACAGTGTGCAGACGTGTGCTGCACATGTGCACGTCCAGCAACTCTGAACTACTTAAAGCATCCGGACAGTAAGAAAGTGAAGCACAGCCAAGGTTTTATCCTCCATCGATTGTGGGGCATCATTGGTTCAGGAAGCAGACATGAAAATGATCCTGACATATATATATATATATATTCAATGACTGCGCATGTACAACTATGCATCGTTCAGGACACGTTGTGCTCGGCATGGAAGCATTCCCCTGCATCCAACACATACGGTGGAGATGTGCGTGTCGGGGTGTGAAATGTATGTTTATCGTCACAGTGAGAGGTGCAGTAAAAAAGAAGAACACGTTCGGTCTCTCTTCTGTTAAAAGGTTTCCATAAAGAGACAAATCGGTCGGGTTGCACTCTCTGCAGAGGATATTGGATTCTGTTACTTGGATGCGGTGTCACAAACTGACAGAGACACAATGAGAAAAACAAAACAAAAGAAGAGCAGTAGAGTACGGAGGTGATGCATAGGATGGAGGACGGAGTTAAGTCAAGGAAATAAAAGCAGGCAAATGTGACGGTATGACATGATTTCCCCTCTGCCATTATTTCCAAAGCAATATGGACATTAGTTGTGTGTGTGTGTGTGTGTGTGTGTGTGCGTGCGTGTGTGTGTGTGTGCGTGCGTGCGTGCGTGTGTGTGTGTGCGTGCGTGCGTGTGTGTGTGTGTGTGTGCGTGCGTGCGTGCGTGTGTGTGTGTGTGGGTGTCTAGGCACCACAGCCGTATATCTCCCCTGACTTGGCTCACGTCATTCAAGTGCTGGTTACCTAGCAACCCTGACGCAGAGAAAGTTTGGCCGACTAAAAATAAACTTAGCGTTTGCAGAAAAGGATGGAAAGTTGAAGAAAGGAGAGGAGAGCGAGAATTAAGCCGACAGCGTTGTGATAATAGAGAAGACACCGAGGGAGAACGAGACTTTAGGGGTTTACACATTTGGTCGGGGTATTTTTTGTTTCAAAACTTCTTTCTCCTACTGTTTGGTTCACTTTTATTCATATTTGGAAAACTGCACTGAAGTCAAACTTGAATCATAATTCACCTTGTATTTTTTAATGTTAGGAAATACATTCATTCTGCAGTACTGTGCTACATATCATTAGCTTTTAGCAGCTAAGTTATTCAGTTTCTTTATAATGGTAAATTGTGTTGTTAAGCTCATAGTTAAGTCACTGTAACTGACATTTTGGCCATTTGGGGTAAATAGAGACACACTCTACACACAATACTGACATATGGTGAGGCTGATGCATCGCAACATTAACATTCATTTGGAGCCACGTTTCATCACTGTTCATTCTTTTTGAACTCTAATCAGGCTCTTTCACCGCTAAATGCTCCGTTATGTTCGTCATGTACTTGATAACTTTGTCTTTCTATCCTTTTGTGTTGGCCGGGCGGTGAATCGTGGAATGTAGAGCTTTTTAGCTGAAAATAACATTTGTGACTCCAGAGATGAGTAATACAGCTCTATGGATTCATACTGTAACTAAGTCAACAACAATTAGTCATGTGATATTTTGTTATTATGAAAATATAAACTAAAGCTGGGAAAGTTCAAACTTGTCAACCTAGCCTGCTAATTTGAACCCTTTTTGGCATCGTCACTTCGTTAGCATTAGTCATCCTTACGGGCAAAGTTGTGGTGACGACAAGTGAGTAAACCGCTCACAAAGCAGCGCTCGTACCGCGGCACTTTTTATGACACAATGTGGTTTGTTTTCCAACATATAAATTACAAACTAAGTCGAGGATTAACAGTCCAACAACAGGAGCAACATTGTCAGTAGATGGGTTTTCACTCAAAGTTCGAAAAACTTCCCAGCACATTGTGTCTCCACTGCAAGGCCAAATCCCAGGAAGGTTAAAGCATATTAGTCTGCCGATAAATCAAAAGCGCAACAGTCTTAAAATTCCCTCTGAACGTCATTCTCTGCCAAAATGGACAACAAAACCTGGACTCCGGCATCGGTTGTTAAATCTCTTGGTACGCTCCATCCTGATTATTATATCCCATAAACTTCAAGCAAACATTTTGGATTATAACAATGCTGGAGAAAGCCCACTTGGACATTCAGTACTACCCCCCAAGCAGGGACTTGTTCAAATGTAGACCTTGCCTCCTCAAAAGGTTCCTGTTCTCCAAGCAGAGTCGCCAAGACTGACACTCATAGATAAACACTAATGTCAGGGGTTCTTTACACAGAAGTATATTCAACTTACATAAATCATTTTTATAAAAAATAAATCATTTTTAGGTTGAGTTTAAGAAGTCAGCAGAAGTGCATTCATTCGGTTTTGGCCTCCGTACGGAGCCGTCATCTTCAGCAGTTTGGGTAAACCCAATTCTGCATGTGATTCCTTTCACCGCAGTCACGCACTTCGTATTTGTACAGCAGAAAAGCGAGAGAGCAGAAGAAGCCCAATTCCAATTAATCCATATTTTATTAGGCTGTCAGCCTTTCTCTCTGCCATCCCTCATCTGTTCTCGGTCCCTTTCAGCCGAAGAGCTAAAGAGCGTCAGAGATCAAAGCATAGGTGCTGTCACCCCTTAAAGGAAGAGCGGTGAGGCGGGGGGGGGGGGGCATGTAGACAGGCAGGGATAGACTGGATACTTGTGTGATTTACTCTCTCCATCTCGCCTCACCCTCCATTCCTTTCAGTCACTCTGTCTGTGTCGAATAAAGCGAAGAGGTCTCTCAATGAGTTTTAACTCCTTTCCTTCCAGTGGCCCTGAAACTCCTTTTCCCCCAGCTCGAAACAACAACCCTTAATCCACCTTCTTCTCTTTCTTTTTTACTGCCTCTCGCTCTTTTCTTGTCTCCGAGTCGAACGACAAGCATGGCGCGGTGCTGGATAACATATCACTTTTGTTTTATGACATAAAACATGTGTACTAAGGAGAGGAAAAGAAATAGGGGGGTAGGCATGAAAAGAACGTATCCGAGCAGGAGACTGATGAAACGGGGGATTTGGCGACGTGGGTTGATGCACAGTCTAGTCTAGCGGACATACTTTTCTGATGATGTAGTTTTTATGGCGCTGGAAAATAAGCAGAACAATAATGAGGATGACTGCTGAGATAGTGGGGAAGAGTGGGAGGAGGAGGAGAGGCTGACAGAAAAAAAGGAGATGAAGATGAAGAGAAGAGGGAAAATTGAGACGTGTGATCTCATGTCCTCATATAACCTCGCTGCAAAGAGTGCAAGGAAAGGTAGGCTACAGGTTAATGCCTACGGTGTTCATGAATTTATGTGCGTGTTGGTGTGAATGAACACCCGTCCATTAGTGTTATGTTGAGCCTGCACTGAAAAATAAGCACCTCATCAAGTATTAAAACCTAATTTTTACTGGAAAAGAAAAACAATTACAGACCTGGAAGCAAGCAAGATCAAGTTGACCTAAACTCATACACAAGTCAGATTTCTTTCTCAAAGCTTTTAGGGAGGAAAAAAAAACAAGATATAATTTCTGACTCGATACAGAGGCAGCATAATTTGAGCTGTATTTTTGTTTGTTTCTGGTACATATGGTTTCAATTTTTTTTTGCATAGCAACGTTGTACCTCTGTCTGGAATCCCTCGACCAAGATGGCGACCAGCAAGTTGAAGAGGACATAATTGCCAAAGGTCATGAGGGCGATGAAGTAGAGGGCGGCTATAGGAGTAGTGGAGGCCATGCCGTTGTATAACACCTTGTTCCAGTCCTCCTGGGTTAAGATCTGGAGAGGGAGCGGAGGAGAGGGAAAGAGAAAATTGGAAAATGCAAAATTGTTGTGGCACAATTGCTCTGGCAGTTTAACAGTACTTGATAGATAATTGCACGTCCCACGTTGAAACTGTTTCGACACCAGTCAAGTTTTCAATTCTCACAAGTACATGCAGTACACAATGTTAATGGAGGCATTGCAATTCTTTTTAACAGTGGGTCCGTGATTTCAGGTGGAGAAAGTCAAGAGTAAGCTTTTCATTTTGAGCCAGGAACCACCTTTTTAGCACAATTTACCGACTCTGTTGTTGACATTTTTACTAGCTGGCGAGGTAACTTGTTTAGTTAATGTTAGCTCGGTGAGTTGGTTGAAAACACTGTGTCCATCTCATTTTTCATTCGCAGCTGGCTTGTTTTAAAATGAGGATCTTGTAGAGGGTCTAAAAGTCACGGGGATGAGGAAACAGTACTGATCTAGCATACCCTTGTTTGTTTGCTGAGCTTATATAGTTGCTCATATTTTGAAAGAGTTACTTTTAATGTTACAGAAACACAAGTACAAACTTTAGTAAATGTAATACTACCTTGGTTAATATTACCTGCTGTTTAAAATCCAGACAGAGCCGCTAACGTTAGCCCAAACTCTGATAGCTTGCACATGATGGGAAAATACTACACAATTAATGTCGTAATTGTAACGTCATCTGTAAACCCACAAACTAATGTAGCTATTTAATGAAATGCACTTTAGCTTGGCTTGGAAGTAACATTGGGTTGGAGAGTAGCTAGAAAGCTAATTAGCCAAAAATGCTCCCACTTCAAGCCGATGTATAGCAGCATTACTGGAAGAACTTCTGGGTTCTGTTCCAGAAGTAAGAAAACCAAATTCACCAACAATTATAACTACACTAAAAACTAAAAGAAAACAGATGTTTGTTTTGTGTTTAGATAAGATAGACAGATGGATGGATGGATGGATGGATGGATGGATGGATAGATAGATAGATAGATAGATAGATAGATAGATAGATAGATAGATAGATTAGATAGATTAGATAGATTAGATAGATAGATAGATAGATAGATAGATAGATAGATAGATAGATAGATAGATAGATAGATGGATAGACGGATGGACGGATGGACGGATGGACAGATGGACAAATAGACAGATAGATAGATAGATAGATAGATGGATGGACGGATGGACAGATGGACAGATGGACAGATAGATGGACAGATAGATAGATAGATAGATAGATAGATAGATAGATAGATAGATAGATAGATAGATAGATAGATAGATAGATAGATAGATAGATAGATAGATAGATAGATAGATGGATGGACGGATGGACGGATGGACAGATAGACAGATAGACAGATAGACAGATAGATAGATAGATGGATGGACGGATGGACAGATGGACAGATAGATAGATAGATAGATAGATAGATAGATAGATAGATAGATAGATAGATAGATAGATAGATAGATAGATAGATAGATAGATAGATAGATAGATAGATAGATAGATAGATAGACGGATAGACGGATGGACGGATGGGCGGGTGGACGGATGGACAGACAGATAGATAGATAGATAGATAGATAGATAGATAGATAGATAGATAGATAGATAGATAGATAGATAGATAGATAGATAGATAGATAGATAGATAGATAGATAGATAGATAGATAGATAGATAGATAGATAGATAGACGGATGGACGGGTGGACGGATGGACAGATAGATAGATAGATAGATAGATAGATAGATAGATAGATAGATAGATAGATAGATAGATAGATAGATAGATAGATAGATAGATAGATAGATAGATAGACGGATGGACGGATGGACGGATGGACAGATGGACAGATAGACAGATAGATAGATGGATGGACAGATGGACAGATAGATAGATAGATAGATAGATAGATAGATAGATAGATAGATAGATAGATAGATAGATAGATAGATAGATAGATAGATGGATAGACGGATGGACGGATGGACAGATGGACAGATAGACAGATAGATAGATGGATGGACAGATGGACAGATGGACAGATAGATAGATAGATAGATAGATAGATAGATAGATAGATAGATAGATAGATAGATAGATAGATAGATAGATAGATAGATAGATGGACGGACGGACGGACGGACGGACGGACGGACGGACGGACGGACGGACGGACGGACGGACGGACAGACAGACAGACAGACAGACAGACAGACAGACAGACAGATAGATAGATAGATAGATAGATAGATAGATAGATAGATAGATAGATAGATAGATAGATAGATAGATAGATAGATAGATGGATAGACGGATAGACGGATGGACGGATGGACAGATGGACAGATGGACAGATAGACAGATAGATAGATAGATAGATAGATAGATAGATAGATAGATAGATAGATAGATAGATAGATGGACGGATGGACAGATGGACAGATAGATAGATAGATAGATAGATAGATAGATAGATAGATAGATAGATAGATAGATAGATAGATAGATAGATAGATGGACGGATGGACAGATGGACAGATGGACAGATAGATAGATAGACAGATAGACAGATAGATAGATAGATAGATAGATAGATAGATAGATAGATAGATAGATAGATAGATAGATAGATAGATAGATAGATAGATAGATAGATAGATAGATAGATAGATAGATAGATAGATAGATAGATAGATGGATGGACGGATGGATGGACGGATAGACGGACAGACAGACAGACAGACAGACAGACAGACAGACAGACAGACAGATAGATAGATAGATAGATAATGTTGGATATTCAATATTCAAATCGTAGCTACATTTAACAAACATCATTCACCAGAAGCCATATGAGTGAAACAACCCTGTTTGACAGAAGAGGTTAGTCCATGAGCGCCTCATAGGAGACGTTTTTTGACAGCAGATTACAATGAGAACGCATCGAAGAGTCTTATGGATATGGACAAACCAATAATGCAAGTGGCCACACTTTCTTTCATTGGAGCGGTAGCCTTTAACTTTGTGAAAATCTCAAAGGTGTTCCCTCCTATTAGTAGTAGACGGCAATTTATTTGAGAATATGAAAAGTAACCCAGGAACATACTGCTCATTTTCACAAGGCCCCATAAAAAAAATGGATGTGGATATTTATTGTTGATGATAATCAAAGTTTAAAAACTCACTTACTACCGTCAATGTTATCACCACACCTCACCCTGTTTATTCAGGCGGTGGCCGACCATCTGGAGTTACAGTTGCTAAGCAATGATTTGTGACATTGTAGCGGTTGTGTGTTGATGAAAATGTATTCATTTGGAAAGACACGACACTGAACTCTAAAAGCTTTCATCATGTGTTGATTGAAGCCACATTGTAACTCTCTGAGAACATATCAGAATAATGTTGTGTCGAGAGACTGGCTGACACTTTACATCATCCCCGATCAAATGTTTCACTGAATTATACATGGTTACTATATTAAGAGTGATATATGCTGGACCCCACAGAGGAACCTTTAGTTAATTCATGAATCCAAGTTGACATGATGCAAGACAAAAAACTATGTGAGATACTTTGAAACGGAAATTAGATAAGTGGAAGAAAATGAGTGCGATACATAAAGGCAAGTCTGGAAGGGAGGGAACGAGGGAGGCAGGGAGGAAAGTGAAGAAAATTTGATTTGATATATTTTATTTACTACGGGAGGAAATTGTCTTTTCAGGCTCTGAACAGGGACAGGTTCAGTCATCACCCATGAAGCAGGAAGGTTTTTAGTTGGCTTGAGGGCACTCCAATAGGTACAATCTGATCACAGGAAGTCCAAGCTTCCTGGATAGACGAGGAGGTTCTAATAAACTTTTAATGTCTCAACAGACTTTAAAGACAGCCATAAAGCTGCAGTTAAATTGTCCTAACACAGTTAAATGTGACTATTTAACAGTCAGGGGAAGGGGAGAGGGTTTATGCTCACCTGGAAGACAGTCACAATGGCCCAGAGAAGCGAGTCAAAGTTCTTCCTGTCTGGCACGGTGTCTCCATCCTTCTCCGACCCAAACTTACAACCAAACAGATGCATCCCCAGGATACTGACACAGGAGGGAGGGAGGGGGAGAAGAGGGGAGTGGGGAGGGGACGGGACGGGAAAAAACAAACAGGAAAAGGAGGGATAAATGTTTACATCAGGCCAACTCATTAGATACCGAACAAATAAACTGAAATTATTGGCAAAAAGGACTCGTTCTGACTCTCCTGTACTGATTACAGCGCTGCACTGCTGCAGAATAACATTGATGGGAACTTCTACACAGAAGATTGTTACACGTAAGCTTAAATTCAAATATTCACAAAGTTTGTGAGCAGAAAAAATGGCATAGATAACAACATATATGAAGCACTGCCCTTTATTGGGTCATATCAGGCGGCCCATCATGCATTGAGGCAGAAATGCTGCCAAGATAAGGGAATGGTCATGGTGTGTTTGTACCAGGTTAAGTTCAGCACCATGGAGAGCGACACAAACCAAGGCAAGTGACACCTCGTGTATTTTCTAAGATCACTGACAACTAATTGGCAGTAATTATATTTAAAGGAAAAGTTCAACAGTATTTGGCTGCTTTTTTCTTAAAAGTGGGAAAATAAATCAAAACTGGAGGTTAATTAGCTTAGCTTAGCTTAGCATATTGTACGCGAAGAATATTTTGATTTATTTTTTGATTTTGATTTTATACACTTTATTAATCCCCGAGGGGAAATGGCTAGCTTGGCTCCGTTTGGATCACAAAATCCACCTCCAAAGCTCACTTACTAATATCTTGCATGGTTGCATAAGGGAGGTATGTGCTGTATTAGCTTGCTGGCCAGCTAACGTTGATCAATTCATCCAGGTCTTTTGTGCAGCATCCCCACTGACTGCTTAACAACCAAACTGAGATGACGAGACTCTGGGAAGTTCTATAAGGGAAGACCTACATTTGACAAATCTTTACTTTTCTGTTTGCAAAGAGATTAAACAAAAGTTTTGACTGTGGTCAGAGCCATGCTAGCTGTTTCCTCCTGCTTCCAGTCTTCATGTTAAACTACCAAACTATTAAAAAAAATTTTTTTTATCTGCATATGCTTTTGATTAAGCTCTCTCTCTGTAAATGTTTAAATACCATTGCACTTTACAGTTAAGTAAACCTCTCATCCCTGCTGGCAGGTTTGTGACATCTCAATAATTTATGCTTAATGATTTTCTAATATATACTTTTACTAATGTTTTTCACTCTGCTTTGTACTTTTTTTTAATATTCCTATCTTATAATAATTCTCTTTTTTAATTACTATTTCATCGACCTTGCACTGTTTTTTTTAAATATGTATTGCATCTTTTATGTGTCTATTCCTTCTTTTGCTTTTATCTATGTGAAGCACACTGAATTACATGTGTACAAAATGTGCTACATGAATAAACTTGCTTGCTATTGATAATCAATCCGGGCTCCAGCTTCATAATTATTAGTCTTCTCAGCTAACTTTCAGGACCAAAAGCAAACATGCATATTTCCCCAAAAAGTGACCTAAAGACCCAATTCCATACCAGATATTAATTGATAGTTCTTGCTTCCCCTCTTTTTTTTAATATTATTAATATTTTTGGGATATAAGGGGTGACTTTGACAGGAGAAAAAAGTAATAATAAAAAAGGAAAATAAATTAAAAAAAGAAAGAAAGAAAACTGACATATTTTAGGTTGTTAGATGTATAATTTTAAACATTGTTTTATTATTTATTTTATCAAATCTTTTCAGTAGTACATCAAGCAAAAGTGGAGTCAGTTCAGCGAAAATGTTTTGACAAAAATCTATTTATAGGGAATAACACAAAACACATGGTCAATGGAACTGGACAGTTTCGTCGGCCGACTGTTGTGGTGTTCTTTGAATTATGTATCCTGGAAACAAAAACAGGAGAATGAACCTCAGATACAGTTCTGTGCAACATTTTGGCACTTCAGTCTTTTTTTTTTTTTTTTTTTTTTTTTTTTTTGCATTGTTATCCATCTACCAATACCATCAGAGAGGCGTCTGATTGTCCCGAATTCTTTCTGCAGCGTGACAACGAGTCCAAACATGCAGTCATGCAGATTTATCTTCCGCCACAAGAGGAACAAGGACTCCCCCAACAGATGATATGGTCCCTACAGAGCTCTGATCTCAACACCATGGACAGGCCAGTGCTGTATATACAGTAACACAATCTAACATATAAATGTAGGCTGACAGGAGGAAGAGAAGAAAACGCAACAAAAGACATAGACAGATGCGCTACATAAAACAACCAATTGGGGGTGTTGTTATTACGAAGCAGCTGACTCTGCACTGCGGTCTGCCTTTTATTCAGAAACAAAGACGCTGGAGCGCTACTGGAGCGGAGGGATCAATGAACGGGCCTCCGCTGTGTCAACTTGGCAACTCTTCACTCAAATCAAGGGCTGTTTATCTATGCATATATATACAAGGCCTTTGAAACTTTGTGTGTGTTTGTATATGTGTGTGTTTGTACTGGAGAGCCCGCATGGCCTCATATACATCTGAATCTACACAACACGCTGTTGAAATTGAGCAGTAAAAGGCTGTGATGTATCTAACACATATGTACAGAGGCATGCTGTTGACTGTTCAACTGTTTCCTTCTTAATACATGAAGAACCATGTCTGTTCTGTTTGTATTATTTGATGATGAAGTGTGTGTCGGTATGTCAGACAAGTCCAAAGAACCTACACACACTTTTTTGTTGTTGAGCTCAGCCACAAAGCCTAAATAGGCAGAAAAAAGGAATTACGGACTTTGGACCAAAAGAGGGAATCACTTAGTCTTGTCATGCCGTCGACTGATTTCAGTCTTACAAACACACTCGTATCTGAAATATTGCCATGATTGAACTCCCTCTGATGCTATTCTTCCATTAGAATTTTTTTATAAGCTTGTAAGATTGCTAGATGTATGTTTTGTGCACTGTGGGACAGGATTGGAGGTCAGTCACTCTCCCCACTCGGCCTACCTGAAGATGAAGATGAAGAGCATGAGTAGCATGCAGAAGGTGGCCACGTTGTCCATGGTCTTCATCAGCACCACCAGCTGCCTCTGCAGGGCCGGCATGAAACGCACCAGCTTCAGCACCCGCATCAGCCGGAAGGTCCGCAGCACCGACAGACCCCCGCCCTGCTGACCCACGATCTCCCACACGCTGTCAGAAGAGAAGACACACACACACACACACACACACACACACACACACACACACACACACACACAGAGTTCATGTTAGAGTCTAATAAAATGTTTTCATATCTGACAGCCAAAATCCCTCTCTGATAATCCCAGATCTCAGACCAGTTCAAATGTCATGGAGCCCTGCTGCTTGTACTGAATCATTGTCCGCTAGTTCTAAACATGATTTGCTCCCCAGAGGAAGAGGTCCCAACCACAATGACATCATTGTAATATAGAGCTGCAAAATAATTTTCAAAAAAAAGAAACACTTGGTACTAATATTTTCACTAAGTTATAAAGCATGCAAACGCCACTCACAACTTAGTAACAGGGAGCTGCATGTTGCTTATTTAGGCTTTATAAGGGATTTGGGAGTAATTTATTTATACTTAATTAAATCATTAAAATATGATCAATCTTCTGGCCAACTGGGGTCAGCAGAGCAAGCCCACCACTAACATATCATGACATATGACCTTATGAACGTTTTCACAAACAGTTACCTCACAATTAGCAATATTAGCAATCATTTGTTGTGTTCGTAGTCACCCAATGAATGTAAGTCTAATGTTCAATCTCCTTTTAGCTCTGCTTTTGGTCTCCACCAACTCCTGATGGTAACATCAGGTTTGATGCACCACCACGTTCACCAGATTCTAGTCAGTAACTTTGTCCGACTGCTATTTAATCCTGTGTTTGAAATTAGTTTGATGAGAGCCAGTAGAGTGAATCATGAGCATAACATTGTGGGCTGTAAAACCAAAACAATGAGCTAAAAGAAGCTCAAAGTCTCCATGGAAATGAGGGGAACTGCAGGGTGTGGTGATAATTCTATAATGTTTTTTTTGTTTTTTTTTTATCAAAATAGCACAGAGAAGCTTTAAAATCATGATTGGGATAATATCTTAGACTAACATCTTTCATTACATCAACATTTAAAGTTTTAAAGATCAAATTCTGTATCTATTTGTAGTTAATAATGTTAAAAACCAACCAATTAGTTACAATATATTTACAGATACTTTAAAAAAAATAATAATTTGATGACGTTATGAAAACAGCCAAATAAAAACTATTTTAAAAACAGACAAACGTAATGATATCTTTCAGTCACAGTCACAGCAGCAGTTTCCCTTTTACTGCTTATAAGTGACAAATTGGAGCATGTGTTTCCTTGTTTCGGTGAGATCTCCTGGCCTGCCTTGATGGACGAACATATCACTTTTGTTCCGCGTGTACCTGCCAGTTCCCACAGTTAGAAAATAGAAACAATAAAACATTTATTGGAAATAGTGAACTCATTATTCTAGTGGTGTGCCATCTCTGTGTTCTCTGCAACATCGTGTAGCAGACTATAAACTGCAACAAAGAGTCTGTTTATAATTTTTGACCATTATATTTTCTATTCACATTGGAATATCTGTGATATGTTGCTTTTCAGATTTGGAATTGGGTCAGTTAAACCTTTATGCTTTGCTTTGGCTGATTTCCCTCAGGATCCATTACAGCCTGATGCATTAGTTGTGTAATAACGTCTACAAGCATATACGGTGCAGTAAAAAAAGTACTCAACCCCAATTTCTTCCATCTTTGTGTGTACCTCATACTAAACAGATGGACAACCTGAGTAAACACAAAATTAGATTTGTATGTAATAAAGTCAAAAGATTGTCTAATACTAACTGGGCCTGTGTACAAAATAGTTAGTTACTAAATCCAAAGAACTACCAACCCTGTCCAAACAAATCATCATCGTTAAATAGACATGTTTGCTAAAAGTCATGTCAAAATAAAAAGCAATTCTCGATGGATGAGGAAGAAGGTGACTGAAATACATCAGTCGGGGACTCTGGGACTCCACAGTGAGAGACCTTATCTACAAATGCAGAAGACTTGGATAAAAGGGGGAACCTTCCCAGGAGTGGCCGACGTTCCAAAATTCCTTCAAGACCCATTAGTGATGACTCATCCAAAAGGTCCCAAAAGATCGAAGGAAAATACAGGTCAAGGCCTCAGTATTTGACACTGCAAGACCCTGGACACAAACTTTAATTTTGCCACAACACATCCTGATGACCCTCAAACCTTTCCGGAGAATGTTCTTTGGACTAATGCGTCAAAAGTAAAACTGTTTGGAAGGCCGGCGTCCCCTTACATCTGGCCTAAACCAAACACAGAAAGAACATTGAACCTACAATGAAGCATGGAGGTGGCAGTGTGATGTTGTGGAGATGACTTGCAGCTTCAGGGCGAGTTGCCATAATTGAGGGAGCAGCGCGGTATCACGCCAAACATGTTATATGCCCATCAGCCCGCGAGTGTCAGTGTCACGTTTAACTCAAACCATGTTGTTTTCCTAAACCTAAGGTGGCTAATACGAAGGCAACTTACTTTTCATGCCTAGTCGAGGCAAAGCATGACAGTGACCAGGTATCCTTTAGTGGACTGATGTCTGCATTACACGCTTTGGCATAAGACCGGGTTGGAGGGAAACATTGATCCTATTCTCAGACAAATAATCGTGAAAGGGAAGGTCAGGTCACCAGTCCGTGAATTGAAGCTCAAGTGTACCTGGGTTATGCAGCAAGACAATGATCCCGAATACAAGAGTACATTCACTTCTCAATGTTTCAAAAGAAATAGAGTTAAAGTTTTGGAGTGGCGACCTGTGGCTCAGCCGGTAGAGCGGGTTGCCTAGTAATCGAATGGGTGGAGGTCCATCCTTCTGTCCACGTGCCAAAGAGCCCTTGGGCAAAACACTGAACCCCGAATTGCTCCTGATGGCAGGGGGGCACCTTGCCTGGCAGTTCTGCACCATTGAAGTGTGAATGTAAGTGTGAATGGGAAACAGTGTAAAGCACTTTGAGACCACTGAGGTGATAAAGCTCTATGTAAGTGCTGACCAGTTACCTCGTCCAAGTCTGTACTTGAACCCTATTGAGGACCTGAAAAGAGCAGTTCTTGCTGCAAACCCTCAAATGTAGCTGAGCTAAAGCAGTTCTGCAAAGAAGAGTGCATCACAGTTCCACCGCAGTGATGTCAGAGACTGATCTCTGGTCCTCGGAGGTGTTTGGCCGAATCGGTTGCTGCTGAATATCAGAGGGTTATTACTTTGTCAGATTGGAGAATTAAATATCAGATCTTTTTTTTTTGCCTCAACAGATACATAAAACCTTCTTGTATTTTCTGTTTACTCAAGTTGCCGTCGTTTGATGTTAAATTTTGTTTGAAGATCCGACTCAGTTTGATCCACACAAAAACAGAAGAACTCAGCAGGAGGTCGAATAGTTCTGCATGGCACAGAGCGGGGTACCTTCAGGGTTTGTGTTCCCAGTGGCATCATTTCAGATATAGAAACAAAAGGGCAGAACAGGATAGGATGCATCATATCAGGGCTTTCTTTTGGCCCCCAGCGCTCACCTGATGACCACAATTATGCCATCGAAGATATTGTAGGGGTTCTTGATGTAGCCAAAGGGCCCGTAGACCAAAACCTTCAACAGCATCTCCAGGGCGAATAGACTGGTGAAGACAATGTTACTGATCTCCAGGGCATTGGTCAACTCTTCAGGCTGGAGAGACAGAGACAAAGAAGATTGGGTAATTAGTGCATTGTTACCTTAGAAACTAACATAAAGGATATCGATTTCATCTGTACTGTTGATAAAAACCTGAAAATCACCAGACTGGTAATGAAGGATGTTCATACGACTACAGCATCGACACCTATGCGTCACATGTGCACAAGGCAATATGCCAGTGACTAAATCCCAATTCAAATATGACAAATCAGTCACGGCTTCATTTTCAAACACACACAATAAACACATACAACCTTTATCTCGCACTGGGGCGCACACCAATCACAGCGCTGCCGTGCAACGTCTGCTCGAAGCTCATCAGAGGTTTGGACTGCCGCTCACATCTCGATCAAACAACCGGTGTGCGTGCGTGTGTGTGTGTGTGTGTGTGTGTGTGTGTGTGTGTGTGTGTGTGTGTGTGTGTGTGTGTGTGTGTGTGTGTGTGTGTGTGAGCATTTGAGCATAGAGAGAGAGAGAAAAAAAAACAGGCGATGACAGCAAGCAGACAGACAAGAGAAAAAGAACACGAGCCAAAAAGATAAAAGGTGCGGCACATCACAAAATACGACACGGTATGTAAATCAGACTTTTATGGAGAGTATCCGTAATTATCGGCGAAGGAGAAAAGAGCCGGTGGGCGTGCTGTTATGTGTCCGTGGACCGTGTAACACCCGAGACAAGGCTTCACGGGGCCTTTCATCTCCACGCAATAAACAGTTTGCACAACTCAAACTCGGTGTCACGTACACACACATTACGCTGACGTGACGCAGCGGATGGGAGGCCTTCAACAGGCCCGATCCGAGGTCGCATGTTCTCCGTCAAAAGTGTGTGTGAATGTCGATGCCTTTCGCCGTGTATTTTACAATCTCAGTGTGTGCGTGTATAAATAGAATCGTTATCCCCAAACTGAACCGCGAGGTAATGCAATGTAATGTAAACACGGTGCGTGCCATTAGGCCTGTCCTGGTGGGCCGCCACTAATCACTGCACACCATAACAGTTACTCAACACCACCACAGATACACAGAGAAAAGGAATACAGAGATTAGCATCACCAGTCCAATAACAGCTCCTTGTGCTGCATTACGGCACCAGTTTGTCTAGAGCTCTTAAGCAACGGAGTCGCTCGGTTATTATGAAATACGGTCAGCCACGGTGCCGTTACACCGGATTCAGGTCAAACAGTATGGGGAAGATGGCGGGTGCAGTGTCCCTGCTTTGAACCCGTAAGCATTTCAAATGTATTTATGGCTAAGCTTTCAACTGGTACATTAAAAAAACATATATATATATGTTATACCATTTGGCAGAGGACAAAAGGAAATGTAGTAACAATAAAGAGTAATCATTTTAAAAGAAGCTCCTTATCTTGTTTTTGTGTACACACTCTTTGCATTATAGCAGGAAGTTAGACTTCCAAGTCTGCTCCAATGAGCCAGCTTAGTTTAACACAGCAACTCAGCGCATGACCATAAAAACATGAATTATTGTTGTTACCGTTTGATTTAAAAGAGTTAAACAAAGAATACCTGTAAATTAGGGATCTTTAAAATAGAAAAGGATTTAGCCACAGTTGTAAATTAGCCATCCACGTATTTTTACAGTGATGTCCTCTCTTTAAAGTCTATGCTAAGATAACTCAGCTTTCACTGAGTGGACATCCACATAAAAACCAGGGGGAATTCTTCCTTTGACTTACGCTTTCAGCTAGAATAAAATAAACAAACAATTTATATAACAGCAGCATTGTAGTGACAGCTCACAGAACTTTTTGTATCTGAAAGTTGAAATGGGTCATTCACTGACTGCATGTACGCACAGCGAAACAAAAAGTAGTCAAAAGCAAGCAGCATCCACAGGCAACTTCAATACGAGGATCCCGACAGATTATCTGAGTGTGAACAAGTAAACACTTACAAGTCATTGCTTGGTATTAAGTCATCATTCCCACAAGACCTGAATGTAGGTTAGGTCCAAAGGCAAAGATATGAGACCAACAACACCCAGGGCTAATATTGCACCATTAACTCTGAGCCTGACGCTTCCAAATTGAATTTCACTGGCGTTTGATAAATTACTCCACTCGTATGATGCCGCTTTCAAAAAGTCATCATACGAACATGAGAAAATAGGTTGTAATTGGCTTTCAACTGACCCACACGACCTGTACGAAAAGGTTTTAAAGTGTTTTCTGGTCCGTCGCCCATGTGGTTCAGGTTTCAGTGAGTGAAATTACTGAAAGCAGCATTGACTGTTGGTGGGAGAGGTGATGTGAACAGCAATCTCCAGGATCAAACTAAAGCAATTCATCCACCCATTCATCCAACCAGACAGGGGTGGGTTAACGTGATTGGTGCCCAGGGTCAAATACAGAAACTGTACGGCCCCCTGTTCTTCTCACGTCTTTAAGTATCTACCGGCACTAATCTTCTTTATATTTTCACACGAGCCCATATTTTGTATGCTGTAATACTATTTTTCACAGGTTACTGTGTGGCAGATCACATCTGAGGTCCTATTTGTCTCACCACATTATCAAGTAAGAGATATCTCCTATAAAACTGGTCCACAAGATGAAATGTTCCCTGTTTGAAATGAATAAAGTTACTGAATTTAACTGACATTAAATAGGACAGTTGTCTGCTTTGCCCCGTTGATAATTCAGCACTGAACCCAGACAACACATTATCTGGCACTATAACACCATTATGCTAATTCCAGCTTTGTTTCATTATTTAGTCCCTTCCTGGGAAAATGGAAATGTAAGATACTTTAGGCGTGTAAGCAAACAATCAGTGCTGTTGTTTTTATGCTGAGGACATATGTGATGTGCTGAATGACCAGATTTGCATGAGGAGGCTGTCATTGTTCGGAGTAGGTTGTTCTCTGTTTCTCTGACATGTTTCCAAGCCTGTCAGTTTGTCACAAATGGTATTATTTATCATGTTACAACAGTTTAACTGTTTTTGAAGGCAAAAGGATGTCATCCCACTTAATAACAGTTTAGGGGCTTGTTTCTTTATTCATAAAGTTATACTTATATTGCAATTGTTACGTACTGTCTAACGATTATCAGTACTTGTAAAAATGTCTTGACTTTGAAGAAAGTAGTTTTCATGCAGTTTAGGGGAAGAGTGTAACTCTGGTTGTTTTCTTTTTAACAGATGGTCCTGAGACGCCTCATTTGCGAACTAACGGTGGACACAACAATTTACAGACGTCACCTAAATACCTCATATGCAGGCCATTGGCGGATGTTAACTAGCCGGCGGCACGCAGAAGAGCTTCCAGTTATCAAAACAATTCAGACGGTGCCATAAGAACACAGTTGTACTGCTACCAAAACGACGCTGCGCCCTTTATACTTCTTCTTTGTAGATGCATGACGCATGAAGGTCCAATTATTTGTAAAACTTAGGCCATACAAGTGTCTCAATAAAAACAAATGAAATAGTCAAAGTTGTCATATTGTTATTGATATATTGATTCATTCAGGATGTGAGCTCAAAGCCACGTTTTGATCCGCTACTGTTTGCCCTGTTAAAGTTACTGCATGCGTTTAAACAAACTCAACATTTCCTGTATCCATTTCAAATGAAACAGCCCTCCAGCATTTCAGTAGAGACAACGGCTTCATTTCTTAAAAAAGGCTTTTATTGTAAAATATATGCAGGCACCTGTTGCCACTGAAATTGGACAATCACAGTCTAAGTGAGTAATCTGGAACAACCGTTGAAAATAGCAGGATTTTTGACGATTAAATTAAAGAGATGAAAACATACATTATTGACCCCTGTGCAAAAACTTGCAACTGTAGTCACAGTTGTTCCACGACGTCAGAACCAGCATCAACTTCCCCGTGTCATGCTCCCATGTTTGGGCTTGCGTGTGACAGGTGGGCTCCAGTGCTTCAACACACAGAACTACATCCCTGCATATAAATACTGCAGTTCCATACCCAGCTCTAATACTGTCTGGCTCTCACACAAAACTCTGCAGCTGCATCTTATCTGACCTTTCAACACTTTATAATGTGACTCTTCTGTGATCAGCATATCAGTACTGACACCCTGTATTCTTGTTGCTCTTCAATATATCAAATAAGCTATTAAAATTATATGCAAATTCAACAACTTCCAATTTGTCACCACTGCTATTCTAAACAAAGAGGTGGACCGAAACACGGAAATATACAAACAATTGTGAAATCAGTGTCGACTTGTTGCCCTAAATTGTTCCATTAATAGTTTAAAAGCGGTGTATTTTACCCCATTGTTGTTATTATTACTAGCATTTTAATGTAATCTCTATCATGAAACCTCCCTGTCTGTCAAGGGAATAATGTACAGAAAGGACGGCGACACTGTTGAAAAAGAATAATTTGCCCACAGCTCCCGCCAGTGAACCCTGCTCCCTGAAAAACAAGCTTCTTCTCCGTTTCATCTCACCTCTTTGTCATCGTCTGTGTCTCTTGTGTCTGTCTCTGGGTTCACAGACACAGATGAACCTGTTCGTTTGATCCCGCTGCTTCATTGTGCCCATTCATTTGTACCTCAACAAGCACCGCGACGGCAAATCCTTCATATGCTCACACACACACACACACACACACACACACACACACACACACACACACACACTCACCTCACGCGCACACACACATTGTGTGATTAAGGAAAGTTCAAAGGGTAAACAAATGCAGGGGCACTTAGATGTTTGTGTGTTCTTGTAGATGAATGCCCTCACACACAGTTATGAAGAAAACACAGTGCACAGAGAGGTGGAGCCGAAGTTACATTAATAACCACCGGCCTCACACATAAACCCACACAGCGAGCTCTACTCCCACACTGATACCCATGTATGCACACATTCTGTATGTCTGTTCTGCACAGACTCACACCTACGACCATGCAGGCAGACAGACAGACAGACAGACAGACAGGCATGCACACATGCAGCTGTATAGTACAATGGATGCGTTTGATAAGCCAGAACAAGAAGTACACTTTTTTATGAGGTGAGACTTGGACTGCAGACATCTGGCCTTGAGACTGAGGTTCAGGTCATTATTTTTCCCCCACTGTTTCTGCTGCACTATTGTTCCAGCTTGTATATTAGACATTCCTCAGACATCATGCAGGATTACCGCACGAGAATGAGACCATAAAAAGCCGTTCTCACACAAAGAAGGTAGAAAAACAGACCAACAAACACACATGCTAGCATCACCAAAGGTGCACAGCCATTAGCTTATCAAACAGGAGAAATGTCTTAATTGACTAATGGCCTGCGAGGTGTGTGCTCTTCCTAGTGGGAGACGGATGTGTCCACGCGCGAGTGTGTACGTGAGAAAGACACTCACACTTTTCTAATTGCTTCTTTTGATGGCTGTTTCCCGGGTAATGAGGCTGCAGGAGCATTAGGAGGTAAAGTGTGTTAGATGAGGAATAGTGTAATCCAGTTAGCACTAATGTAATGTCACCTAATCTGATGTGATCTAATCTAAACAAGATGCTGCTCGCCGCACCGCGCCAGACTGTCAGTGATACAGCAGTGTCTGTTGTGTGTGTGTGTGTGTGTGTGTGTGTGTGTGTGTGTGAAAGTGTTTGTTAGTTTAATCTCGTGTTTTTGTTGTTTTTTTTTGCTGCAGAAGAGAACATTTCAAGCATGAAATGGAGAATGAGACACTCACCACTGAGGTTGGCTGTGATTTAATCATAATGAGGAGGATGTCTGATGCCTTATCTCAGATGAATGAATCATTTGAAACTCTATACGAGCATCTTAACATTATTTAAGAGAGAACTACTCAGGGTTCATGACTGTGAGGAACTTAATAGGGCTGTTTAGATCTGTCCGATACCACTACAGGGCCAATTGTGTCTCAGTTGATGAATCTCAGGATAAAAAACTAAGTATAAGAAACTTAATTCTAGGGCTGGCTACAGCATGTGTCTGGCAATCTCTTGGCCAGCAGATACTCAAGGCTGCTGGGAAATAGTCCAGACCATAGTTCAATGTAAAATGGTCAATTTGTCAATTAATTAAATTCATTAAAACATACAAATTATAATCTTAATAAAACAAAAACCAATGTGTAAATAATACAATGTGTTATGTGTTATAAGTAACATTGTAAGCTTACTGGCTACTTGCTGTATAGCTTCATATCTAATAGATGCTGTATCATTCAGGTAACAATCTGTTCATCTAACACTTTGCCAGAAAGCAAATATGCATATTTTCATAATTGTCACATTATTCCTCCAAATCTGGTGTTCAACAAGGCCTAATTTTAGGGTCCTTGTTTTTTTCTACTTTAGATAAATGATATTATTAAACATTATGGTGGTTAACTGTCATCTGGTATCTAAATAAACAGACTGACATTTGAACAATGAAATAAATTACCATGTGGTTTGAATTAAACAAACTCCTTTCATAGTCTCATTTACACATTTGTATTTCTGTAGTGATTTAAATACCAAACTCTGAGCACTTTACAATTTCGAACACATTCTGAAATTCAATCTCTATTAATTGTGTAAACTTTTCCCTCGGGCTTTAAAAATGATGTCAAATCGTTCCTCTAAGCCAACAGCTAGTATGTTTTTTTTATTGTGTAATTACATCTCTGACAGTAATTTCTGTTAATTTAATTAATTAAATGATTGCCTTATTAGTTTTGGTCCCAAACTGTTTCGCCATCAAGGGGAGCCACATGTTTCGCCTCTTGGCTTTTTGCCTCTGCACATCTGTTAGTGGATCACTCTACTCTCATGATTTCACCTTTTTGCCCTTTAGCTGTCCGTCTTTTATCCTTATTCAAATATGCAAAAATGTTAGTGTAGTTTCCCTGCCTGTCAGCCCAGTCACCCATCGACTCTGACTGCATTTAATGAAATGTTAAGTATTTTCTGAATAAATAGCTGCTCTGTGAGCCGGAAAAAAGATCCAATCTGAGTTTAAGGGACAATGCAGAAAGGATGAAATGGCAGAGGCAGTGCAGGAACTCGAAAGAAGCATTTGCTAAATACAAGCAGCATGTTATTTGACATCTCACTGAACCAGGAAATAACAGAATCCATCATTTGATCACTCCATTGATTCTCCCTTTTTGATTTCATGGCCTTCAGAGCTGGAAAAGCCCTCGTTCTATAAACCCGGATTAGGAGCTGTTGTTTTGCCTTCGACGTCTTACCATTGTACAAATTAGAAAAACACTTTTCTTAGGCCTGTCTTGGAGAGAGGCCAGTGTTTTCAGATGCCAACTCTACATTCCTCCGGCAGGGCAGGATAAAAGCTGAATAAATATTGTCTCTGGTTGGAGCAAGAAGCAGAGCGAGAGGTTATTTTAACTGTCTCTCTGGGTTTAGCGGGGGAGAAGCAAACTTGTGCATGAGCACAGTGCAGCATGGGAACATATCAAAAAGCCATCAACACATAAAACGCACTGTATACATTTATTTTATCACTTATGGAAATACAAAAAAAAGTCATAACTCTAATCTTAAAATTTTTAAATTTCGGCGTGCTTTTATTTTGAAGGGAGACAACAAGGAAGAGGCTGAATCATAGCCAGAAGAACAGACACCCCCAATCACAACAAAATTCAAAGAGCCTTAAAGGACACGTTCAACTTTTTTCAAGTCTATCTTAAATCAAGTGGCAGGTGCTCATACAACAGCCCCTGACTTCCTTTGGAAATAATATTTTAATAAACAGAAAGGATTATCACAGCAAGTAAAGACTATTTGAGTGTATTGATGGTCTCCTGACTGTGACCCTCTCCTTTAACATCCTCAGTGAAGTATTTATTCTGCAGGGAAAAAAATGTAAGCTTTCTATTATTGTGCCTTTCCCACTCACAGCTACTGTTGCAACTGGCAGGTTTTTCTTCCAATCTGTCATTCCCACTAGCCTCAGAAAACTGTGTGGTTTGGGCTAATTAGCAATAGATAAACTAAAATGGTGACTGTGGTCAATATTATGACTGGTAAATACGTTTTTATAAGCACTTATCCTGGCTGAGTTTTTGTCTTGTTAAACTCACTACTTTAACTCCAACAGATAAAACAACAACAACATCACTCACTTTTTAAAATACTACACTACAAAAAAGCTACAACAAAAAGAGATTGAATTTGAGGAGATGATGACTTAATATCATTGAACTGATCTGTCCATGCAGCTGGTTCATTCTAATTGATATTAAAATAAACTGGTTCCACTGTCGAAATAATAAACTCTCAGAAGTGTTCAAAGGTTTGAAATTGGTAGAAAATGTTTTTTTTTTTTTTCCTATTTCTTGAAATCAGACTTGCTACAACACAGTATTAAGTAAAACACACTGAATATTAGCAAATCATTCTCAATCAGGTTGGCTCAAATAGAAATAGATAGGTTTAAACCCATATTTAATTTCAAATTAGACTTCAATCTTTTCCAGAATCTGCACAATATACCATGAACTCAAAGACAGAAACTCATACATAACTTTTAGAACAAGTATATTTATCTCATGTCCAGATCTAAGAAAAGGAAACGCAACAATTTGGGATCTTCTCATCCTGACGTACTGCTTAAAATAAAGCTTCTAGCATTATGAAGTATATGTTTTACAGACATGTTCTTTTGTATCTTGTTAAAAGTAACTCAAATAAAAGAGAAAACAAGTGACATTCACACTTGTTTTTCCACACTAAAAATAAGACCAGCTGGATTTCAAAGCTAAATATCAGGATTTTTCTTCAGATCCAGTTTTTTGCAGTGTAAAGAGGAAGACCTACATCTTCCACTGCCACGTGTGATGGTAGCAGCCATATGACGATTCCACTGTTCAGTCTGTTACACATCACTAATGCAAAGCAGAGCAAAGTTGCATGCACATCTTTTTTTCTCTTTTTTTGTTATTTCAAATGGGGGTTAATGATGGTTGATGCTTTGTTTTCACATTCTTTCAACTTCTAACATTTGCACATGCAGTGAGTGTAACTCGACCCCTAAACCCTCTCTGCTCTGCTCAAAGTCAAGCTTCCCTTCCCAACCTCATAAAGTGATCAAACAAACTGTACAAACACCGACATGCATCACTCAGAAGTTCACAGACCAACTCTGTGTGTGCTTCCTTCTTCAAGTGAATACTTTCCAGCTCAATAAAGTCAAAACGCCGCCGCAGCGGGCAGTGCGGGCTGAGTGACCCCAAAGTGACTTCAGATCACTTTGTGCTCATGTACCAGCTCACACGCTGAGCTCATATTCATGTCAGCGCTAAAAAGCTCCCACTGTAACAGCAATTTCCAAAAACAGGAACCATGCATTTTGCCCCGCTGTTCCCTCGACACCTCGGTCTGTTTCTGCGCCTCTTAGCTTCGACTCACTACTCCGGCGTCCGCGCCGTTCGTCGAGGGAGCGGCGAGACTGACGGCAGCGCTGGGGAGAAAAGACGCCGGACGCACGCTGCCTCTGTAAGGAGGAAGTTCCTTATGTGAAGCGAGAGGGAGGTTGACCTTCCCGAGTAAACAGACTATGGGCCGTGTCACATAGTTGGCAGCCGCACAACTATTCCATCAGCTCCACCATAAATGGTAACGCTCTTAAACTGCGCCGGGAGATAAAGCAGACACCCTCTCCGTGCTCATCCCAACCCGTCCTCCTCCACTCTTACCCCTTCACCTCCGCAGTCCTCACACTCTACTTATCCCCATCCAACACTCTATTTAATCATCTTTTTGTCCCTCCATCTTGCCCGCTCTGCAGGGAGCACGTGTGCACCCTTTTGAGCGATTGTGTGTACGTATGCATTGAGGAGATAGGAGGCCGACACGAGGAGGCACTGCTTTGTGTCATGGACAGCGAGGAAGTGGAGCTTCATACTTCCTGACAGGCAGCAGTGTAGCAACACGTCTGCGTTCGGAGGACACGCGTGTTGGATGCGCGGTGTCTGTTATGGTCTCTCGTCCCCAGTGCCAGATCCAGTTGCAAGTCTGGAGCTAAAAAGTCAATACTCGTCAGTCTCAGAGCAGAATTTAAAGCTCGCGAGTCACAGCCAAAAAGTATTACATCTTCTCCTTCATCACAGTAACGAGTAAATATTCTGGAGGGAGATAAAACAATTGAGGTGGTTCCTAATTTGATTTACGCAGGAGTGTGTGGTTAATGCAAGACATATTCCTGCCAATGGTGTCTTAGAGCAATCTGGCAGCAAGAAATACTGACAACCAGCACAGGTTTTAAAGTAATTAAAAAAAAGATTATCAAAAACTGAGAACCACTGAAATATGTAAACATAATTGGGTGGGGACACGGCTCGACTCAACTCAACTTAAACGTTACTTTTTTGAGGTAACATTTTTGTTGACCGATGGCCAAAATCCGATCAATTTTCAAAAGTACTCGATTTGATGTATTTGTACTGTAGTTGACGATTTCCATTTCATGCAACTTTATACTTTACTCCACTAAATCTCAGATTAAAAAGACAAACATGCACCTCAGGTCAGGTTACCTGGCGCCGCGCTAGTGGCAGCCTGCTGCAGCAGCTCCCCCCTGAGAGCCCCCCTGCTGTAGTGAAGAAATTTCCCCTCGGGGATTAATAAAGTGAATAAAATCAAAAAAAAAAAATCAAACGCTGTATATTTAAATCTAGTGATTTCAAATTGTAATTTGTCTGATAAACAGAAAGAGATGTTCCTTTATAGGTTCAGAAAAGTCTCCTTAACTCAAAGCCAAATCAATTACTTTAAATCCCACTTGGATTAGCTGGAAAATGCATTGTTTTTCTGAGCTTGTTGACTTTTAGGAGATATGTGGTTCTTCCCGAACAGACCGATATTAATATAATGATGTTGATCATGATGATGATGATCTCATGGAACAAAATGAACTACAACTAACCAACAGTTCATAAAATGATTAGAATGAACGCAACCCTAAATAACTGCAGCTCTTAAATACATATTAATTCAACAATAATATTAACCCAGTAACATCATATATAATACTTAAAAACTGAAAATTTACTGCATGTGTACTTTTACTTTGATACTTTAAATACATTTTTCTGATAATGGTTTTACTGGAGTAAAGTTTTAAATACATGACATTTACTTGTAATGTAGTATTTTCAGTGTAGTATGTAGTACTTTTACTTGAGTAAAGGACACAAATACTTTGTCCACCACTGCCAGTATCCAATCATCACACTGTAGATAACTTTGTCATAAACATTTGCTGACTACATTTACAACATTCAAAGGGTGTCATTTGAAGTTGAGGGGCTGCCACTGTGTTTTCACAGCTTTAGAATTATTCTTGACAATAGAGAAAATAGTCTGTGGCGAGTAAATGGAAACGACAATCACAGTGACTGTGAAATCCACACACACACGCAAACAAACACAATCTCAAATGAACACCATCGTTTATGACTGATAAGCCCATTATATAGTCTGTAATTAGCTCCATCGGAGATATTGATTGGCTTTTACAAATAGGTTGTGCCTGAAGTTAGATTCACGTGTGTTACAGTCGACGTTCTGCACGTTTCTCTCTCAATCAATTATTCATCAGGGTGGTTATTTTATCTTCATAAATTCTCCTTACGGCACAGTCAGAACTTTACAACCTTATTTGCATCTGAATGAGGCATAATACCAGATCTATTATGTGCATGTATGTGGGTGAGTATCATCCATTTAGAGAACAGGAGAGGGGGAATGGAAAACAGGTCAACTTGATCGATAAGCTGTTACATTCAATTTATCTGAAACACTGCATCATAAAGGAACGGTTTTCTTTGACTTACATTCAGCAGATGATTCATGGGAGGTTTTATCTCTATCCATTAGAGAAGTATGCGGATTATGATCCATAATTATGATATCTATGATACATCCACTTTGCCTCAGGCACAAGACAGATGAACGATGCATGAAGAATGAACAACAAAATATTCAACATCATTCAGTTAATAACTGTTATTAACAAATCGTTAAGTTATTAACAAGTTATTGGCAGAATTTTGTATTGCTAACTCAATATTTTTCCATCCATGATGCCATATTTATAAAATATGTACATTAGAAAAACATGAATACCAACACATTCTGTTCCTTTACTTTGACTATTGACAGTAATACCAGTTGATTGTCGTACTGTACGGGAGAAGTGATCTAATTAGTGCTGTTAAGGAAGTCACTATGTTTGTAAGGTTCTTCCAGCGATAGCAGTTATTAAAGGATAATTCCAGTTTGTTTCAACCTGCAGGATGTCCCATTAATGTGCCTACTAGGAGTCTATAGGTCACTCTCCAGATCCACAGCAGATATTTAGGGAAACAATATGACAGCATGTAAATGACACACTGCATATGAGGGGGGCGGGGAGGGGGGCGTTGAAAAGAAAAAAACATGATTCTCACGTAAATAAAAAAATAAAAATAAAAATAAAAATAAACATTTGTTTTTGAGTCTGACAAAAGAAAATTGATATTTGACAGTTTTGCTAATTGCAAATGATTGCATTGGATTTCCATCCAACAGCGGGTTACATAATGATGCTGCCAATTCATCCATGTGCACGCCACACATGAGGCAACCCCCCACCGAGTCGACCTTCTTGCTAACTTCCGAGCTCACCACCCATCAAAAGAAGGTTAGCTTCCTAAGCTAGCCAGTTACTTTTCAACCATTGAAAGTTAACTTGATTTAAATCAACGTTTATTCATAAATAAAAAAAATGGATTTAAACAAATTTTTATTTCAACTTTACAGACCGGATTAAGATGCTCCACGAGCCGGTTCCTGCCCTTGGGCCACATTGTGCCCATGCAAGGTAAATGCTTAAAATAATGTTGACCATTAACTTTTAAACTCTACAAAATGATCTATACACCTACATGACACTTCTGTCATTGACATATGGCTATAATCCCGGCTGAAGCTGTGTAGCACTGAGCTCAGCAGCTGAAGCTACAAACACTGTCTTTAGTCAAACTACTTTTACAGTAAAAGTGGTAGCCACATGGGGTTCACACTGTGTGGGAGACTCCAGGAACAAACTTGGCTGAAGGATGTATGGAAACTGAAACCCCGGCTCTTCTCCATGTGCACAGAATTACAGAGACATCAGACGCTTACTGATCCTCATGTCTATTGGATGTCGATGGGCTTGCAATCAATGAAGCGTCTCACTTAAGTTTTCAGCAGCCTGTCTGGAGACACGGAGGATTTAGGTTACCCAAACTAGGAAAGACTACTTAAGAAAGAACAGGACAAGCTGGAAAGGTGTATGAAGAAAGAGAAGTAAAAGAGGTGAACAAAAAGGGAAAAAAAAGTGAAGTGACAAGAAAAGTAGAAGCGGTACAAGTGGAAGATAATTTGACAACAAGCGAGGAGGACAAGAGGAAGAAAAGGCAGAATAAGAAGAAAAAGGTATGAGCAAAAACTCAAGGAAAAAAGCCAAGAAAAAAAAAGGATGAGCGAAAGGTGGAGTCTAGAAAGCTATAAAACCTTCCCTCTCTCTCTGTTTGTGTGTGAGAGAGCGTGTGTGTCTTTGTGCTGAGGATGCTTGGCATCTGGAGATGTTTATAGGCACTGGGTCAGAGACCAAAAGTAACCCCGTAAAACCTGGCCCGGCTTCAATCTCCTACTAAACACCTACACTCACCAACAAACACAACAGTTGTGCCACTTACTTATACTTGTGTTATCTAACTTTACACCAAATCACACATGCCAAAAACCCAACCCACGACAATAGCCTCAAACACAATGCGTACCTCGACACTGAAACCTGCACTTGGCAAACTGTTTTATGTTCTCTGTAAAGAACACTCATGAGAACATCATAGGAGGAAACTGCACAGCGGAAACCAAAAAATGTGATATTAGGACAGATCACAGATGTGAACATTGGAGTAAATCCACCCTGCTATATGTTTTTACTGGTAGAGTGATTACTAAAGTGAAGGGGCATTTCAGGCAATCAAATCTAGTTTTACCAAAGCTGAAAAAGCAACAAGAGACCTGTGTCTTCAAATACATTAATATACCTGCCTTTTGCTTTACCATAAATGCTTTGTTGGACATTTAACTGTACTGTACATTTACTGCTGATGTTTTCATAGCAGATGTGTGGTCTTCTTACGCTGTATTGGACTTGGAATACCAGTTCCATGAACATTAAGGTCTCAATTACTCACAAACTTTCCCAAATGTAAAAGTTCACCCGGTGCTTTGTAACTGCTGTTTTCAGCAGGGTCAAACCTCTGGGAAGACTGTAAATTATTCCACTTAAGTATCACAAGCGTAATAGACCCAAACCCTTAAACAAAGCCTGGACTTCATCAACGGCCCATCGTTCTTAAAATCTCTTGGGTGGCTCCTTGGAGCAGGTCGAGTGCTTTGAATCAGTGTTGATTTTGTCCATGACCATGATCTGTCTTTAAACTTAACTAAGAGCTTTCAATTGCACAAACATAAGAATAAAAACATTTGCACACTTTGGCTGCCTGGAGCAGATACTGAAGGGAAACCAAAGGGAATTAAAACTGCAAGCAGTGATCATATCCCTGCTTAAAGTTGCTATTGTTGTCTCGTTTCCTGTCTCCAGCAAGGGGCGCTACGACTATGATGAAATATTACTATCAGGTGTCTTCAGGGCAACACATCAGATGTATGGTCTCACCACGCCGGATGTATGTGACACGTTTCGTAAGGTTTCAAGCATCCTTTGACCTTAAACATCAACTTCCTGTGTCACAGTGAAACATCAAACTTTGCCGCATCGCCACAGCAACGCCCTTTGACAAAGTAGAACGCATTTCTCAATATATTATCAACCACGTTTAAGCTATTCTGACCTGACTTTAGGTTCATGTGATCAACCAGCTCGACGTAGCATATGGAAGTATGAAATATTTAATTTCCAGTTGCCAACAGGGGGCGCTATGACTCTGAGCGAATATTACCCCAGAGGTGTCTTCAGCACGGGGCTGTTATGATACCTGTAATGAGAAGTTCGGTCCATGCACATAAGATTTAAAGCAACTTGTAGTTTCATGGCGAGACGCTCAAAATGGCCGCCACATCACGGGCACATGAAAACAAATTCTTTTGATGACTTTTCATCCCAAACATGTTAACAGTAAACTGACTCAATTTCAAGTCGGTCCGACAAAATCCCTAGAAGTTCATTAAAGTACATGTGCAAATTGCCAAAAATGGCAACTAAATTCAAAATGGTGGACTTCCTGTTGAGTTGACGTAACGGTGCAATGTAACTTTTTTGTGCGTCGAGGTGTGATACACGTGTCCACCGGATTTAAGGCATGTACGTAAATGTGGCCGCCGGGGCATCTCTTTAGGGGGCGCTAGCGAGCCGTTTGGCCACGTCCACTCACGACTCCACTAGAATACGAAATTTTTCGCCGGAAGAGATGTGTGTACCAACTTTCATGAGTTTTTGAATATGATAAAGCCTCCAAAAATGCAGTTCTTCGCGGAGAAAAATAAGGAATGAGAATAATAATTTTACGAATAACAATAGGGCTTTCGCACCTTCGGTGCTCGGGCCCCATTAAATCAACATTTAGAAGGATACAGACACATCCAACATATCCTCACCTCCTCAAACTTTAGGCAGGCATATTTCCTATATAAGATATTGCCAATCAGTTGGCAAACAGAATCTTATGAAGACAGGGCTGCCACTGGGGTTGTACCGATCCAACAGATTGGTATTGGCACTGATCCTGATCGGGTATCGGACATGGCATGGCTGGTCAATATTAAAGACAGCTAATACTGAATGTCAGTTTTGCACTGATTCAGTCACAGCAGGACGTGTTTTTGGGGCTACAGGAATGTTCGGCTTTGTGTTGCAATGAGGTTAGAGAATTTGAAAGAGAGTACTGATATCTCATCATTGCTCTCTTTTGGATTTGGGTTTAGATACTGAAACTTGTATTGGGAGAGAAAAAGTTGGATTGATGTATCATAGCTAATCACTGGCATCAAGACATCCATCTTACCTCACATTTGCCTTTTTCAACCTCATGTCTAAATTTACTGCAGAAGGTCTTTATCTGCATACATATTGTGACCTTAATCCATTAAGACTGGATGTTGCCTTTGCGTGTAAATACCTTTTCATACAAGGTGCAGCGTGAACGCGTTTCACATGACACATGGGACCTTATTGCTGTGTCTGGCTACAGATCATGTATACACTTGACAGAGGCGGTCACTGCGTGAGCGTGACGTTACATCATTGGTTGGCCAGATGCTGCAACTTCCTGCATCCGTTTCACCTTAAAAGCTGTTATTTCAAATTAAAAGCCCTCAAGTGTTTCATACAAGGTACAGGCATATTCTAGGTCTTGACCTAGTCTTGTTCTTACAGTTAAATACTTTAACAATTTTTTTTGTTTTGGAATTTTTAAATAATTCGTTAGGGCAAATGCAATAATTTCCAAGTAAAGCCAAAGCTTTCAAAGGTTTATTATTACATGATTCTATTTGAGGTTGAGAAAAAAGGGTTTTAGTTAAGGCTGACAAGGAGGATTTAAGAGGTTAGTTTTAAAAGGGTCCTATGTTTTATTATGTTTCTTAAGTGGGCGCCTTAGATCACCAAGGGCTAACATAAAAATTAGCTGGGTGGAGCTGTCAACAAATGCACGTCCCCAAGATAAAGGGAAGTGAATATCTTTCTTTGCCGGTGAAAAAGACGACTGTAGCTCTGCTGATGGACAGCAGGATGACTTGAAAATAGGTGACCACTACACATGTTCAGCAGATTGCTTCCTTTGAAAGATACTGCCTTCCCACCTGGTTGACATCTGACCACTGAGTGTCAGACCATCTCCAGATGTGGTCTTCCCAGCGTGCTGCATGCATTTACACCTTACATTACCACGCTTTGTCCTTATCCAGATCATCTGTCGTGATACAGATAGCATGGTAATATCAGGTGTAAATTGGGTCAAAGAGAAAGATGCAAGGGAATGAAAAAAAACTGCAGATTGAGAGTGAAAGAGCCAGAAAATCTCTGTCAGATGTTGTCAGGCCTTCCCCATCGCTCTCTCCCTCTTTACCGTCTGTCTCTAATACTCGCTCTTTCTTTGAGTTCTTCTCTCTCACATGGCTGTAATTATGCTTGTGTAAACAAGAGACCAGCGAGAGACATCAGGAATTCCAGTTGGGCCTGTGGGAGCAGTGTTGCTTGCACAATCACACAGAATGACACACACAAACGCAAAGGATGTACAAACTAAACTAATACCTTCCTACGGTCTTTCATTGTATCTTATCTGTCTGCCCATTATGCATGAGATTATTTCCCATTGCAAACTCTAGGCATTCAGGTTTGCCATCCAGCAGCAAACCCCACACACTCACACTTTTGCTAGAAAGACATATACACTAACCTGTTCGTGGTACTCGATTCCCATGCTCAGAGTATTGATCAGAATGGCGATCATAATCCCACGACCGAAGTACTTGCTGTCCACAATCTTCCTGAATGTGTCGCACACCAGCCTCCAGAAGTGAACCACCTTGGCTGCGGTTTTGCCCAGCCTTCGGTGCCTCTTCCTGGGCTGCCGACTGTCTCTCCTGTCCCTGTGGTGGTGGTCCTGGGTGAACTCGTAAACGCCCTCGCTGTCCGAGTCGCCGGGCGTCTCGTTGCCCTCGGTGCCACCCTCCAGTTCGTTCGCCAGGGCCTTGGCGCAGTAGGGGCAGCTCTCGGGGTCCAGTGTCAGGGCGGCCGTGTCCATGGCACTGCTGGTGGTGCTGAGGTCACGAGCCGACAGCTGGCACGAGAGCTGGGCTGCAGCCGAGTGAGAAAAGGTCAGATGGAGAAACTGAGACGAAGAGAAGGGTAGTGCAGAGAAATCAGCGTGATTGGGGTCAATTACATAAATCACGTGGTTTACACAAAAATTTCACATCCAATAAAAGAAATCTGTTGTGAATAACAATATTTTTAGACAATAGCGTGCGTGTCAGAGGATGTGTGCTTGACGGTGATGGGCAGTGTGTGCTGTATGACTAATGCCTTGTCTCCACAGCCCGTGCTCTGGTCTATCTGGCCGGCAGCCAACTCTTCCACCGTGTGTACAACCTGGACATCTTGACTTTTTGCTGAGACTGTTGCCTTTTAGAACTTGGCTCAGGTCGAACAAAGCTGGCGGCGAGCTCGGACATGAGGGATTAACATTTATTGACTGTAATTAGCACTCTTTCTGTCTGTCAGGGAAAAAAATACCTGTCTGGACAGTGTTAGTTTGAGGCTTAGTCACTACAAATCGATTCCTCACCGCACCAAATAGCTGATTGCAGAAAAAGGAACCCTTCCACTGGTGTGTCAATTAATTTGCCTCAACACTGATATGGAAATCAAACACTGATTCTGAGTGAATGAGATACTCTTGTTATTCTTAAACCCTGCTTGCCTTCCAGTATTTTACTCGGTACTATCTGTGACTTCAGCTGTGTTGGGTGTGTTATCTTTACCTGTTGGAGCGTCTGTGTCCACCAGAAGGGACGGCCGTCTCTCCAGGGGCATGGGTGGGATATTGAGGTTGAAGTTGATATTCGACAGGGTGCTGGCAGCGGCACTGCCTCGCCTAGACTCTGCCAGGGCTCGAGCCTGGAGGGTGGGGTAGTTCTTCGGTCCCGGAGCGGCAAAGGGCACCGAGTTCCGCTTCATGATCCTGGACGTAGGAGCCGGAGCCAGGGCGAACAATCCTGGAGCCGTTCCCGGGTTGGTGGGGGAGGGAGTACAACGGTGAGTTTCTATGTTGAGGACACTGGAAACTAAAGAGGAATCTGCAGCCCCGACTGCGGGATTTGACAAAATGGCGATGTTTGTGTCGGAGATCGCTGCTGTAACAGAAGAGAGTGGCGCCAAAGCAAGATGCCCGCTGCCGGTTGTTGCTACGAGGGTCCCTCTGTTGTTGTTATGAGCCCCGGCCTCCACATCCCGACCCTCCAGACACCTGATGCTCCCGGCTCCCCTCACGCTACCATTCCCTAGGTGGTAGTGATGGTGGTGGTGATGATGGTGCACCATGTAATTAACCGACACCGACCCCTGCCTGGAGGACTTCCGCCTCCTCCTCTGGCTCTGGCCGCGGTGGGGCTCCGTGGGCGGGGGCGTTGCGGCGATGTTGAGCCCGGCGCGACGAGCCAAGAACCTGCAGATATGAGCCACTTGCTTGGCCCCCTTGCGGATGATGTGGACCAGGTACTTGAGCAGCTCGTCATAGCAGGAGCCCGGCTCGGAGATGGAGGCCAGAGTGCTGGCGTTGGACATGAAGCGCACCCGTTGCTCCTTCATCAGCTGGCTCTCCCTCTGCTTGGTCTCTGAGAACTGAGTGGCGATGACCACCAGGCACAGGTTGATCATGAAGAACGAGCCAATCTAAGGGCAAGGACACGGTAGATGATATTGTAGTGAACGGACGCTAATGAACACCCATCCCGCAGTGACCCACTTGTTCAATCATCAGCAGACACACACACACACAAAGCTGTTGGCACCGAGAGGTGGCACTTACAATGATGAGTAGGATGAAGTAGATGAAGTTGTAGAAGGAGTGAGCATCCATCACGAAGTACATGATGTCCACCCAGCCCTCCAAGGTAATCACCTGAAAAGGGACATAGGCAGTAAAGTACAGAAAGACAATTAAAAAAAAAAAAGATCAGCCAATAGAAAATATAAACCAAATCGAGAGTAGAATTAAAAATAGAACTTGAAAGAGACCATGCTTAACAGTCCAGAGTGTTCCAAATACCAAGACTCAGCAGACGACTAATCCCCAACATTTCTCTTGTGGGCTTTACCCCACACAGGCTTTATCCCCCTCAGCTAGACAGCGATGAATGAGCACTTCATCAAAAGGCTTTTCAGATGATGTTGAGATAGCGAACAAATGGTGTGGAAAAATGAGTCTACAGTGCGATGGTGAGGCTGAGGTGACCTGCTAATCTTCAAAAGCCTTATTTCATTGATACACCAGCCTCTGGGGCAAGTAGGCTCCCTGTCTCCCTCGTTGTGTCTATTTGGTACAAAGGGATTGTGCATCATCCCTACCCATATACAGTATGTTCCCCACTGCAGAAAAACTGTTGATTTAGTTGCTAGTCTTCAGCCTGATCTGACTGCTTTATGAACTCATCTGTGATTAGCTGCCCTTACCTGAAAGATGGCGATCCAGGCGTAGCAGATGTTGTCGAAGTTGATGGCGTTCTTGAAGGGGTTGATGGAACCAGCGGAGCAATTGGTGTAGTACTGGTTCCAGTTGACACAGGTGGTGTTGTCGGTGCTGTTGTAAGAGAACATGTCCAGGCTGCACTCCAAGCCGCCCTCCTCGTACAGCTTGGGAACCGAGCCGCAGTCCCTCATGCCGTTCTCTTTGGGCTGAGAGCAGATGAAGGGGTTCTCGTCGTCATTTTCGGTGTGGTAGTATTTCCCCAGCTCCACGGACAGAGGGCTGGGAGGAGGTAGAAGGGAAAATGGGACTGGTTGGAGACTAGACCAATTCATGGAGACTTAGTAAAAACATTTAAAACAGTAGTGGACTGGTGATGGATTTGCATCCAGATTTTTTTCCAAGTCTGAATTCCCCCCCAAAAAAATTACAGGAACTGTACCAAACACTTCCCTTAAAGTGAGATGTAAATAGGCAGCAACCCACCCCTTGGTTTGTGAATTGTCATTTTGAAGCCACAAGTGTGGCATTTTGGCCATCACCTTGTTTGTTTTGGAGCCAGACGTGACCATATTTGGATGAACTCGGGAGGATCGAGAGGTGGATCTGACTGAGAACCCAAGGACACTATGCTCGTCCACCAATACTGACTGCCCGCCAGGCATATTAGTCAAACCAGACACCCCCCCAACCATACTCTTTGAAGTGTAATACCTATGTAGCTCAATTCCAATTCTAGTTCAGGGTCTTCATATTATAGCCCTGCTGTATGGGAGGTGAATTGGAGAGGGTCTACGGAAATATAGATTTTAGGAATGTGTCTACAATAGCTCAATTTAATGGTATGACTCTGACTAAAGTGCAGAGAGGCCTGATTCATTTAAAATACAGCTATACTGTCAGAGTTCAAACTCCCATGCATTCATATGTAGCCCAGTTTAAACCCTTACTTTATTTAGTTAAAATAGCATTCCTTTAACACATCAATATTTAAACCACACACATTGAATGAAACACAGTCAACATTTATTACAACACAAACAGTAACCGACAGATAATAAAGAAACAGAATAATCCCCGGATTTGATCGTCAGTGTGATGGTACCTATGTAATGTTATGTAATGTGATGTAATGATATGGTACCATGTGATGTAATGTGATGGTACCATGTGATGTAATGATATGGTACCATGTGATGTAATGTGATGGTACCATGTGATGTAATGATATGGTACCATGTGATGTAATGTGATGGTACCGTAACGTTGGCGCGCTTCCTGGAGCTCATTTAAATCCTCCAGGGAAAGGAGTGGTCAGTACTGACTGTTCCTGAGAGAGCGGTACATAACAGTCTTTGCAAACCCTTTGTGTCCAGCAGGAGGCGCTGTGATGAAAGGACAATCCGTCCCGTGTCTCTGTCCCTCCCATGCAGCTCAGTTAGCAGCTTAGCTTGTTAGCAGCTAAGTCCAGACGGGGCAACACGGCTCACTGTCTGGTTTTATTTGACCCTCCACGGCTATAACAAACTCCGGTTCGATCTCGAACATCTAACCAACCATAAAACACGTGTTCCTGTAATGTACATCTGGAGCGACATCTCTGTCTCTTCATCGCTGTCTCTTCATCTCTGTCTCTTCACCTCTGTCTCTTCATCTCTATCTCTTCACCTCTGTCTCTTCACTTCTGTCTCTTCATCTCTATCTCTTCACCTCTGTCTCTTCACTTCTGTCTCTTCATCTCTATCTCTTCATCTCTGTCTCTTCATCTTTGTCTCTTCATCTCTGTCTCTTCACCTCTGTCTCTTCATCTCTGTCTCTTCACCTCTGTCTCTTCATCTCTGTCTCTTCACCTCTGTCTCTTCATCTCTATCTCTTCACCTCTGTCTCTTCACTTCTGTCTCTTCATCTCTATCTCTTCACCTCTGTCTCTTCATCTCTGTCTCTTCATCTCTGTCTCTTCATCTCTGTCTCTTCATCTCTGTCTCTTCACCTCTGTCTCTTCATCTCTGTCTCTTCAGACGTTTCTGTTCCTCTCTGCTTCGCGCGCTCCTCTCTTTAGCCCCGCCCCTAGTTCTCTCTGCTTGTTCTGATTGGCTGACAACACATCGACACCTGACCAACCAAAAGGTAAGGACAACGAGAGGTTCAAGGGCAACGCAAAACTGTAGGACACTTAAATACTTTTCCAACTGTACTTCTCTGCCCATGAACACAAATGTACTGTTTTACAGAAATGACAAAGAAACACATGTAAACGAATCAGCAGGGCGCAACGTCTAAATAATTATAGAATAATATTCAGAGTAACCAACAGAACACTGATCAGATAAAGTGAATTTAGTGAATGCCGCGGAAATGTTATTTCATGAGAGAACTTTGTAGCTTTTCAATGAAAGTCTATTTGAGCCAGAAGTTATTTTTGGAGGCAGCCCCTACTGTTCCTCAGTGGTATTGCACTTTAAGTCACTTCCACACTGGTTTCACTTTTTAGATCTTGACATCATTCTAATAGTTTTGAAAATATATCCATATCATACAAGAGTGGACCATTGGCTTTGGCGGAGGTCCGCATTCTCCAGGTGCTCTTCGAGTTGCTTAAGAACTCAAACTTTTTTTCTTTCATTAAAAAGAGTGAGACAATGTTGTTCCTCCTTTTCAAAAGCTTCACAACATTGCTTTAAGATTTGCTTAACCACGATTATAAAATGAGAAGAGATACCCCCAGGGTAACTGCTCACAACAAACAACTCAGAATCTATCAAATCAAGTAATGACTGGATTAAAAAAAAAACAATTCAGCATTAATTTACATTAGTTTGAAAGAATGTAGAAACTTGAGCAACCACATGTTACAAAACCACAAAACATTTGGCTCAAGGATACTTCAGGTTAAAAATGTGACTTGGAGGTTTTGCAAGACAAAAAAAAAAAAAAAGACAGTGATCAGACTCTTTGGGGAACCATCTCTTCCCAATATTCCTGCAGTCTGTTTTTGTTGCCACATTGAAGCAGTTTAAACGGCCATTTTTACGACCTGACGGTTTTGCCTTTGGATTCTGACTCGTCTTGGGCAGAATTCTAAAGTCTGCAGGTTTTCAATTCCACGCAAATACTACAGCAGCTGATTTCACTGATTAACATTCCCTCAAACAGAAAGGAGGAACTAATCAGAGGAGCCAGCTGTAGTTGTGCTGAAAAACCTGAGGGCCAAATACCTGAGCAGCATGCCACTGTGTGTATTGAGTGAGTTGGATGCGTATTCGCCTGCTGTAACACCTCTTGGCGTATCCGTCACGGTGCACTTCTCTGTCTGGCCTAAGTAGTGTGTGTCTGCTGATTGTGTAAAATCTGGCTGGTCTGTCAACACACACTCAGCTGGCAATTTTCGTTAATTGCACTGGCAGCGTCGCACATTTCGAGGGACCAGACCAGTCCATTTCCTCTTGGGCACCACTTCACACTCTCTTACTTATACGTTCTGAAAAGCTGTTTCACACTTTGGGACGATCTACGGGAGCATTTATCTGACTGATGAGCTCAGTATATTCCACGTTGGATTCATCAGACCCTGACGTGATGCACGGGAGGTGCTAATCTCAAATATTCTCAATCGGTCTAACAAATGTTACTGCCAGCGCAGTTAACAGCTGTTGCTAAGTAGGTAAAATACATATCCGTGATATTAGTTAAAGAAAAATGGAAGCAGCCATTAAAGCTGATGTTTATGACTGTGGGGAAGTACGGAGCCAAGCTTGTACGTCATTGATCTAACAAAGAGTTACAGACCCCTCTGATACAAGAAGAACGTCTAAAAATTGCCGATGATGACAAAAAAATATTCCGGCTCACATTATGCATGAACTTTCAATTACAGCTGGGAGGTGTCATAAATCCTATAGAGAGTAATGAAGCCGGGATGACACAGGGAACATGAATAAGTCATGTGTGCCCCTGTTCCATATAGCCCGGGCCACACGGGGTCTTTCTCATTATTCCTGTCTCTCGCCCATTCATCACTGGGAGGAGACTCTATAATCGCTAACTTCATTGACTTTAATGCGTGACCCAATTTGGTGAGCAGAGTCAAGGTTCACTGTCCAGATTTACCTTGACCCCCTGTTGTTTATCGCAGCTGTGTGAAGACAATAATAAATACATAAATCCTTTCACCTTGTGCACCTTTGAAGTAAATAAGAATTAGATCAATATGGGTTCTTGAAGGCTGCTATCAGCATCAATATTTTTGAATGAATAAAAAGCACTTTTATTCCGCAGACATTTTTTTTATATATATATAATTTGTATAATTTACTCTTTTATCCTTTTTAAAAGGACCATTTTAGTTACTTTGGTGTTAATTCTGTAGATTTATGTATCTCTTCACTATTATGGTGAACATTTGAGGTGAAACGGTATGAACAGTAGACCTGATCCAGACACTGTCAGAAGTTTATTTATGTCGATGTACTGGTCGTCCTGGGAGGAAAATACAAGAACACAAATTCCACCCGGAACTTTTATTCAGTGAAGCTTTGTTTAAATCCTCTCCGTTCTCAGACTACTTGTGTTTGTTTCACATCTTTTAGCTGATTTCACTGCTGTTTCAGGCATCAGTGGATAGAAACAATAGCCAAACGAAAGTCAGGGTCCTTATAAGTGGTAAATAAAAGAAGATTAAAATATGCAGTGTCTTAAATACATATCTATTATCAGTGGCCAAAGAAGTATTCAGCTTTTTGACATAAGTACCAGTACTGTACTATAAAAGGAATTCCTGCATTCATATATAATATTTATTTTTAAGAATAATGGGAACTCACAAGGAGAAGTTCTCTTTGACGAAGCAGCGGTTTCTGAGCAGGCCGGCCCACAGCTGGACGCCCACGATGCCGAATATGAAGAAGACGAAGAAGCAGAGCAGCAGCACGTTGCCCAGCATGGGCAGCGTGTCCAGCAGCAGGGTCACCAGGATACGCATACCTGAGAGAGGAGAGGCAGAGACGAGGTCAACGAGACGGCCAGCACACGGCACACTAATGGACCCGCATTGTGTGGATTCAAACCTCTTTCTCTTCAGTAGAAGAGACACTGAAAGCACATTTGTCAGAGCTGATATGAGTACCATCACTGAACACACCGGTCCATATGAGCACCTCTCACTTTACAGCCATTCACACTACTGGCCTATTACAACACACTTACAGGGACAGGACCACAATGAAATGTTTTATTCATCAGGTCAAATTATACACTTGCCAACAATAAAAATGAAATAATAATAATAAAAGCTATAAATAAAAGTCCACTGCACATCACACTCTATTAAATTCAGCATCTCCGTGTTTGATGTTTTATATTACTTACAGTTCAATGAAAGACCGTCAAAACATGGTCATTCATTACAGCAGATGAAACGGATGAAGAGCGTACTTGTAAACTGGCGATTGATAAACACAAGTGATTCATTTTATCAATTTGTCAGGATGAAATTGTTGCCAGTGACACAAAGTGGCAGATAGATTCTTTGTCTGGTGACATGTGTTGAGTCTGAGTGGACAATATACAACTTCGCACCTGCGTACACTGATTCTTACTGACATATGCCACTCTTGATTGTGATATATTAATGGTGTGTCAAACTACCATCAAAATACCACTGTCTCTTGTTTTAGTGGTATTTGTCGATGCTTAGTGCCAATGCTGGAATTTTGATTCATAATAATAAATGAAAGCAAGACCCAAACAAGTGGCAGTCCACGGTGACGTCACCCATCGGTTTGTGAACTGCCGTTTTGAAGACTGGCATTTTGACCGTTGCCATCTTGTTTTTTTCTTGGGGAGGAGCGATGGGTGAATCTGACTGAGGCGCCGAGGACTCTTCACCCACCCACCTATACTGGCAACCTGTCTGACTTGTCATTTAAATCACACGTGCTCCAGAACATAGCTCTCTTTGAGGACTAATATCTAATTAGTTATGGAATTAGTTTTAGATGAATCCCAAGAATACTGATCAGAAGGAGTGAAGAAAAAATGTCCTGACTTTATTTCATGAATTTGATGCTCTTGGAATGAAAGTCTCTTGGAGACAGATGTTGTTTCAGAGGCAACCCCTAGTGGCTCTCAGTGGTATCGCTCTTTAAGGCATTTCCCCATTGGCTTCCCTTTTCAGACACAGAGACCATGTCCATTTTCTTATATTGTGCCACATTAAAACATTTTACCAACAGCATGTGCCACTTTCACCTGTATGGTACTTCCTGACAAATACTGCTTCTTACATTAATTACACAAATGAATATATTGGAAGACATCCTACTCTTTGACCCACAGCTTACGCAAGTTTTGCTCAGATTTATCTTCGATCTCCTCACCATTTCAGACTCAGTATTTCCATAAATGAATCAATCAAACTAAATGCAGAAGACTCAAAGACGTCAACCTTCTTACTCCACATATTCTTCATCTTTGTCAAAACCAACTACATTACCCACACTGCAACTCCACCATTGATGACCTTGTACAACTTATTTTATTACATATAGAAGTACTCCTCAACATCCATAAACAGACTTTGTTGTTTAAAATCGATGCAGCTCCACTTTAATAGTGCGCTATGCTGGTCGTTAGCCATACAGCTATCACCGCTAACAGCCACAACAATACAGTGTTTTTTGCCCCACTGACAGTGTGGATATCTTCCAGTGTAATGTTATGGCATGAGGTAGAAGTTTTATTAGCAGCTGCTGAAGAAAAGTGGCATTATTTCAGTGGAACAACTGTGACATACTGTTTTCATGTGCCAATTAGCACTGATATATTCTGATTAACCGCGACAAGCAAAAGATTGTCATAAGTCAGTGGGAAGGGAGTGGAAAACCACTGACGACATATTAAGATAAGCAGACTGGCACACTACTACAATTCAAGTAGTATGTGACATTGGAAAAGCAGTGACAAGCAATTTATTAGTGGCACGCAGAAGTGGAATATCATGATAATCAGTGGCATCTGTCCACATTCATGCCGATGGGAGGTGGTATTTGTCGATGGAACACGACTGACTCACTGTTTGTAAGTGCTATAGACTTAAAGATTGACAGAGACACACCAATAATCAACAGTGACAACCTGCTCAGAACTGGCATATGCCACCAGAACAAGACTGTGTCATCATCTTTTAGATCTCATGAGCGAGGCACTGAAAGGCATAGATGCTTCGACAGTAACCGGAGTGCGCTGTGTCGGTGTGCTTTGCAACATCCTTCCTTGCATGAATAAAGGTTAAAAATATATTTGGAGACGACACACGAGTCCTGAGTCAAACGGAAGTGCAGAGATTTGTTAGCAGTCTGCGCGGGTGTCAGCAGGACTCCTACAGTTTTGCTCTGAATTAAAGCCACACCAAAAGGACATCTTTGATTCTGTCTGCTCTGGACAGTGTTCCTTCAACTTTCTAACAACACACACACACACACACACACACACACACACACACACACACACACACACACACACACACACACACACTTCCTACCGCCTACACACTCCCTCTGCTAACTCTGGCTGTGTCGCTCGAATGTTGCAGTTCAGATTTTGCTCTTATTTTCACATCTATCTATCTACTTCACCAAACCTTTTTGCTACTATGCAATCTCTTTGTCTCAGTTCTTCCGTTTCCCTTTTTCCTCCCTCTGTCTCTGCCTGTTTCTCCATCTTTCTTTCCCTCATTGTGTTTGTACAAGCCCGGTGAGACAGTCAATCAATAATGAGGATCATTTTTCTGATCAGGGGTTTTCTGGGTAATTGGAGAGGCTGGATCGGTCCCCGTCAGAGCGTGGGACAGACGTGACGGAGGGAAGGACACAGTCAATGACGAGAGCAACACCAGAGGCAGAGATGTGGGGGATGAGAGTTTTCAGAGGTTTGTCTAGTTCATTTGAAGGAACCCCAAACAAGCATGGAGGTCATTATTTTCTATACTGATGCCTTGCCATGAATGGGTCCAGTGGGAACAGGTCTAGGGGTGAAGGGGACCCAAGGCGAGAGACTGTGTTTGATGTGATGCTCTATTGGAAACTCAAGAGCTCAGTCCGAAGTTGGAATGTTCTAATCATGTTTTGCTTCAACTTAATTAATACAGAGCATGTGCTCTGAATGAATAATAATAATAATCATAAATGTTTGACAGCAACATGTCTCTTTAACTTGTACCACAGGTTTATGTTTATGCTTTTTTTATATTGTTTATAGAACATTGACTGCATATAAAAGTGGACGTAGCCTGATGGTCTGAGGCCCATGCGGAAGTGCCATAAACTGCAATACCACTGATGGCCACTAGAGGTTGTCTAAAAAAATAAAAATAAAAAAAAATTAGAAAATAGGCCTCAAAAAGATGTGTTTTTAGGTCTGTTTGATTGACAGGCCTGTGGTGAAGTCATGTTTCCGCTATCTGTGGGCTGGATGTAATGTCGTCAGGTTTTCAAGGAGATAGAGTCGCATCCACCACTCGCTCCCCCCCAGCATGTCCATATATGGTCATTTCTGGCTCCAAACCGCTCATAAGGCCACATAAGGCCAAAGTCTATAAAGGCCACAACTCTAAAGGCCTTTAAGTTGAAGTTGAAGTCTAGATCTTGAGATGAGGATTTCTGGGAGACATATAGGTAATAAAAAGCCCAAAATACTCTCAGCTTGTCCTCTCAGTGCTTTAAAATGATCTTGAAAACAACTCAAACAGCAAAAAGATGACATGTACGCAGGCCGGAAGCAGTGAAATGTCATCATGTGGTTAAAATCCTAACAGCTGAGTGGTGGATGAGTTGCAGGAAAGAGTCGAAATAAAAAAAATGACAAAAAAGACACCTTCAAAACTACTCAAACCACTCCAAATATGCTCACTTTAGTGTCTGTATGTGTTTTTCCAACAAGGACTGGGTACATGTGAAAGCAGAAGACACTGTTTGGATGTATAGCACAGTCAAGTGGTTGACTTGTGGTGGTGTTCGTTGAAATCCTCTGTGGTTGAAGAACAGGACTTGTTTATAATTCAATCGAATTCCTTACACATTGCAACACCTCTCATGTCTACTGGGCCATCTGGGACTGACACACCAAACTGCATTCTGAACTTTTCTTATTTTTAGCAGGAATTTCTTCTTTTTTTTATGTGGGCACACAGTGAGACAGATTTTTTTTTGTGTGTTGGCAGATAGGAGGACAAACAAGGAAGAGTTTGCAGATTCGTTCAGATCTGGAGAACAAAATGAGATGAGGATGGTGAGGAGAGGAGGATGAAGGAAGGAGAGGAGCAAAAAGGTACTCCTTATCTCACAGGAGAGTGAGCGACGGCAAGATTTTAGGTTGTGTTTTTTCATCGCGGTCGTTCTCTCTGAGGAAAAAGATGTGAAACCCAGCTGGATAGAAGCGTGACAGCAGTGAAAAAACAGAAACTCATCACATATAATGCTGCTGTAGCGAAAAAATACAGAAACTAACTGTCTGTCTGTCTGTCTGTCTGTCTGTCTGTCTGTCTATCTATCTATCTATCTATCTATCTATCTATCTATCTATCTATCTATCTATCTATCTATCTATCTATCTATCTATCAAGCCAAGGCGATTGAAAAACAATTCCCAGGTTCTTTCAATTTGTGTAATCACTGCCACATTCTGCAGACGATGCAAACAGCGTATACGATCACAGCAGAAGATGAGAGCCATCAAGGAAAGGTCTCTCTGAAGCTCCCATCATTACCGTCTTATTAAATGCTGCGCTGCGTTTACAACTGAAACATCCCGTCATGATTCAAGAGGAGGAACTGGTGCAGTGAGGGATGTAAATATTAAAGCACGAGTCATCGCCTGTGGCGATTTGTTGGACTTTAGTAGGACGCTCGTTTAAAGGAAGTTGTCTGACCAACACACAAAAAACAGTGACGTCACTTATTGGTTTGTGAACGGCTGTAATGAAGCCTCAAGTTCAGATATTGGCTGCTGCCATCTTGCTTGTCCGAGCAGTTTGGAGCCAGAAGTGACCATAATTGGACGAGCTGAGGGGAGCGAGCGGTGGATCGAACTTTATTTGCTTGGAAACACGACAATACTACGTCCCGCCCACCGATAGCCGTAAAATGACTGCACCGCAGGCCTGTCAATCAAACAGACGCCCCGCAAAAACATGCTTTTTGAGGCTTATTTTCTAATTGATGAGGGAATAATTTTTTGATGGACCATCAGAAAACTAGTAAAAAGGAGAGACTTTAGCTAACAACACTGAAAAAAACTCGTGGAGAAACTTTATTGACTGAGTTTTACGAGAGTCGATGGAGCCGGAGGCTTTTTGGAGCCGACCTCTAGTGGTTGGTTGTATTACAGTTGAAGGCACTTCCGCACTGGCCTCATCTTTCAGACCCAAAAGCTACGTCCACTTTTATAAAGAGTTTATGGTTCTGATACATTCAGCTGCTGTCACAGAGGTGTGGAGGCTCCACCTGACTACAACAGCAAATTCCCCCTCTTCCCCTCCCTCACACGCACACACCAAAGCGTGCATTAAGCGGCGGCTCCTTCCCGTGATGGACCCTCAGAGTGAAATGTGCCGAGCTGTGAGGAGGCTGCTTAGCGCAGCCGGATTCACTGACAGCAGCTGGGATTAGCGTCCGCACACTGACTGGCTTCATACGCTGCGAGTCAGTGCGGAGAGACATCTGCACGACGAGAATTTAATACTGAACCTGACACACCTCCGACAGCTGCACCCATGTGAGCAGCAACAATTAGAGTAGAAAGGAGCAGAGTGTGACAGCGTCCTTCAGAGTGAGGTGGCCCTGTACACTCAATACTTAAGGTGTGTAGGGCCCCGCGAGTTAAACAAGGGCCACACCTCCACCTCCTGACAAAGCAGCAATGTGCACAACTTCAATCACTTCAGTCACCACAACTTCGTTTTGGTGACTGTTTTCTACTAATTCTTCGACTGACAAATGGAGCAAACAGTTTTAAAGGAGCAGAGATTGAAGTGGGAGCACTGCACTTACAAAGATAGTTTAATTCTCTTGCCATTTATAACTTATCATAATTAAATAAATACAACTACAACCAGTTCAGTTTTTGATGCCAGCAAAATATATTTTAAGGAAAAGAGATTTATGTAGAATATAATATTCCTTCTGTTGCTTTGTATATTTTTGCCTTGCATCTGGACAGACGCCATTTGTTTGGCAGTATGTGCCTCAAAATCTAAGGGTTGTTTTTCATTGGTTCTCTTGTTTGAATTTGCTCCACCTCTCGTCTGCCAATCAGATTATTCAATTTATTCAGAAAAGTAATCAAATGAAATAAGTTGCATTACTTGAATGAAATAATTCAAATAGATTTGTTCAGAGTGTAACGAGTAACTTTTCTTTTCAGAAGTATCTAACACTGAATACGCCACATAGCTGGGACAGTAGGGCTATATTATAAACAGGTTAGCTCTTCAAGCTAATACTGTATTAAGAATGAGAGTGATGTCAGTTGGGGAGCATTTAAGCCAAAGGTTTGACGACATGAAATATTTGTTGTGACAAACTGTTTGCGAGTTTTTCAAGATTGAGTGTTATTTTTGAGAGAAACATGAATCAAGGCATTAACCAATACATCATCTGGACAAGAGCCACGTGTGAGGACGACGAAACATGAATGTCTTAAACAGATAAGAGAATCAATCCCCTGACCCTGTCCCAACCTGAATAGCGTGCTCATTCCAAGTGATCGACATTTCATATTCAATAACAATCATCTCCTCCTCCGCCTGCGTGCCCTCTCCAACCTCGCCGTGGGCGGCCGCTCCAATCCAACATGGCTGGCAGGCGGGTTGCCTGTGTGTGATCGGGAGCCATCTGTTAGCAGGCAGATTAGGTCTGCTTCCTCTGCTCTCCTGTCCAGGTCCTGCTCTGAACCGGCCAGCTTTGTAATCTGTGTACTGTGAACTAATGGGCTTTCTGAGTCCGGGGGCCGGCGTACACCTGCGTCGCTCCTTATTTGCTCCGAGTGGACGGTAACTAGCTGCATGTCAGTGACTCCAGACAGAGACGACAAGACGTTCCCGAAATGGAAAATAAGCCTCGGCGGAGGCGGGCCATGTGACCCGAAGACAAGAGTTCACGCAGAAAAATGAAACCTGACGGAGAGAAGAGGCTGAAAACTGAACTTTCTACTCTCCAGTGTTAGTTTAACTGGTTTTGTGTTGAGCATTGTGTCGAAAATTACAGGAGTGATTCACTGTTTAAACGTCCAGAACCAGACCTGAGCTCTTGGTACAGAGGTGTGATCACAGTTAAACCAATCCTACGTTAAAGACACACATTGCCAGATTTGACTTTCAACTATGTCAACGGTCTGCAATTATATAGTGCTCTTTACCCTAACAGTCTACAAAGCGCTTCACAACACACACTCACACATTGGTGGCACCAGAGCTGCCATGCGAGGTGCTCGGCTGCCATCAGGCAGGGGTTCAGTGTCTTTCCTCTTTGGCATGCCGACAGGAGGAACCGGGGAGTGAACCGCCAACTTTATAATTAGTGGGCAACCATGTGAGCCACAGCTGCCACCAGTTCTAGCACTCATATTTAGGTGTGATGTACAGAACTCTTTTTTTTTTTTTTCTTCTTCTTTTTGGGGGGGACAGTAAAATGATTTACAATGACAGTAAAACTTTGCCATTTAAGCCTTATTGGTCTGGTTTAATATCTAAAAAAAAAGACCAGTCTCTTTTACTACTCATCATGAATAAATGACTGTTGGATTTGTTAATTTTACTGCGTATAGCGACGTTGTGTTCACATTTTAATCCTTACATCTTCTGCTTTTATTACTTTACTTAAAGTATGTCCTCTTCTTTCTGTGTTTTTATTTTGTTTTAACAATCACAAAAAATTGTAATTGTTTTCCGTTGAACAAGCAGCTTGAGGAAGTTTCAATTTAAGGGACCATACAGATACACAGATACACAGATAAACACGGTCACACATGGCTACGCGGTGCATTAGATAATATAGGGCGTCTAACTGAAGCTAATTTGCAGCTCCAGTCCCTAAAAATCTCTCTTTCGCTGTAATGCTTTTGTGGCCAATTATCAAATTATGGTTAAAACTGTTGTGTTTGTGACAAGGTGGAGGACCCAAATAAAACAACAACAACAACAACAACAACAACAACAACAACAACAAAACACTGGAGGATCTGGTAGAAGTAACGAGAATAATCCTAACAGCTGAGTAAACACATAACAGTCTAGCAATGGGTGGGGTGTGGCAGTGTGGAAAAACAGTGTGTGACTTGAGAGAGCACTATATATATATATATATATATATATATATTATCTAATATATATATGAGTGTACTAAGGGAAGCAAACCATTTGGAACACAGCTCAACAGGGATGAGGCTTCCTCACTAAAACATTGTTCATATAGAAGAGAAGTTGTGACAATCAGGCCATCTCTATTGTTATTAATAGATTTACCATTGTTGCCTGATAAGGAAATCTTCACTATTTGTACACAGCCCGTCCTGCATTTGAACACAATGACTAATTGTTTGAGAACAGCTCTTAACAAATCGGGGAAACACAAAGTTTGCTACCCCACTGCATGCTGGGAGGCATTCCAACACATGTTGTGTACATGTGCCTTGCTATGTTGAGGAAACCATGGCTTTTGAAGGGATTTCTTTGAGTGTATATGGTATTCTGGGAGTGTTCCTGGATATAAATGAGCATAGATGCAAGAATAGATATACAAAGTATAGAGTACAGTATCTATTCAATTTAGCATTGTTAATTGTGCATGTTTAAGTACTACTTTTCTTCCTGATATGGAGACATTTAGAACTTTTTCTGTGCATGCAATGATAAACGAGGCACCTGGACTTTGTTTCCCACAGCGTACTCCAGCTAATCATTCCCTCGACTGAATTATCACTTAAAACAGAATATTTTTACACCTTTCCATCTAGGTCTTCAAACACTGCACTTACCCCAGCTTACATTCAAATCTCTTTGACAAATCACTCCTGTGAGGGGATGGTTGCCTACCTGTCTTCTGCTTATCTGGAAATATGCTGACTGATCAAAGACTTGAATTTAGAGCCCGAGGAATCTGTGGCATCTGCAAACCTTGAAAATGTATTTAAACGGAAAATTCTGGTGCAACAGAATCTGTTCCTTCTTTATGCAACAAAATGTCACTCTGCCGGCTGTGTTCTTGTCATATTCAGTTTCCACAAACAAGAGCTTTTGTTTTTTTATCGGAGGACGGACTGACAGCGAGGAGCGAGGATTACTCCGTGACATTCCTCTTCTTTCATCTTCTGGCAAACAACTTCCTCTTCTGAACTGCGTCTAACCTTATCAGTGTGTTATTTCCTAAGCCCCCCCCCCACCAAACAAGGCGCCCCCTAGATCCAACCCGTCCCCTGACTCCTCCGGGCTCTTCCTTCTTGTCTTTACATCGCAATAAAACAGCAGAAGTCAAGGGGTGAGTTCGGCCTCGCTATAAAACCCTGCGCCTGCTCTTAACAGCTTCGGGGAAGAATAAAAGCGAGGACATTCTTGTGAGCTCTTTAATTACAGCTCTGCGGCTCGGCAAACAAAGCACCGTAGGAGGACGAGGGCATGGGCGATGCAGGGAGCCGCGAGGTTGATGATGTTGTTGTGTTGCTGTTGCCTTTAGGGCTTATCTGGGCACAAGACACAAGCGTGTATGAACCAGCCCGAACAGCAGGCCTGACAAAGTATGGAAAACGGCATGAAACACTCCATCTTATTGATGCATGGTCAGAAATAACAGAGCACATGCAGGCATTGCAGGTCTGTGAGCACGTGAGAGAGAGATTGAGAAAAATGTGAATGCTGTTTGTGTGTGTGTGACAGTTTGATAAGGCTCTGGGGAAAGGGCACATGAGGCATTATAGGCTCAGACAAAGGAGAGTATGATTGTGTGTGTGTCTTGTGGTAATGACCTATTGGCTGCTGCCTCCAGCTTATCAATCAACACTATCTCGCTCAAACTGGCTCAACCACAGCAACAAAAGTTTCATAAAGACTCCCCATCAGGATGTTGATTTTTTTTTTTTTTTTTTTTTTTTTTTTATCATGTTATGTCTGTAGTTCTTTTGCAGGCCTGAGTCATCACACCACCTTTGCCCTGCAGTTTATTCAGCCTCTTCAGTTAGTTATCCATGAATTATTACCTCAATTAAAGACATAGTCCAATGAATGAAGCTTTGGCCACAGTTCGATGGTTCCGATGCCACAGTATCTAACCGATGATCTTTCCTAACATGTTCCTTGAGCCAATCCAACCTGTTCTCCTTCCCCACGGCGTCAAATACTGTCATTTTATCAAAGCTGTTGGTATCAGAGAGACACAAAAGGTGCCCTTTGGCTGCCCTGGTCGAACCATGACCTTGTGACGGAGTAGAAAGAGTAACAAAGTCCTTGTCCAGAAGAGGTTGGGGGTGGTTCGATGGAACAAACACAGGACTGGTGGTCAAGTCCGTTAGAAAGAATGAGTCAAAGTGGATTTATCGTAACCAAGGTTAATGTCTCTTGTATCGCTATGCTGTTCTTTTCTCTCTCTGCTCTCCCCCCACAGCAACCGCCCGAGGCAGATGGCCACCCACCTTTGAGCCTAATTCTTCCTGTTAAAAGGGAGTTCTTCCTTCCAGCTATCACTCATGTGGTAAGTGAATTGTTGGGTTTCTCTCTTTAGGATCTGTTGTACAAACTTTACCGTGGTAAGTGTCTTGAGATGGCTTATGTTTGTTACTTTGCACTATAAACATTGAATTGAATTGAATCTTTAGTAATGTAAGTAAGCTGCTTTTATAACGCCCTTAAAGTATGCAATGTTACTTACTTACTACTCACTTACTTGAACCCAAACCACGATCTTTACTAAAACCTAAACACGCAAATCTTTTTTTATGCCTAAACCTAAGGCACCATGTTCGTATGTATGAAATGCTAGCAGGCTGTGACAAAACTGTAGTATTTGACTCCCAAGAATGAAAACAGGTTGGCCATTCAGTCACTTGATGCTGTTCTTTAAATACCATCGCAAGTTCAAAGAGATTGAACTGAAAGTTTCCATCAACCACCTACTGGCTTCACTTCACCTATCCCACCATCTAGGTTCCAATGTCCTACCTTCATGTGGGCCTTCAGTTAATGATGATGTTTTACATCAATGAGGTCTAATCGCCAAAGTCTTTCTCTGTTGGTAATCTGCATAAATATGATCAAACACTTGCTATTTTTATCTCCTTGTTGAATTCAAGCTTGGGACTCACATCCAGCAGAAAATTGTCTGACAGTTGTTCGGTAAATTTTGAATCATTGGATTCAGGTTTGTGTTGTTGGTCTAATCAATTTTTTCAGAAGTATGGCGGAGTCCAGTGGTGAGACGGGTGTTGCCAAGTGACATGAAATAAAGCTAACATAGAACTTTGGGTCTGACAGGTGTGTGTCCTAAAGACACCGAGTATATGCTGGGTTTGGTCCATAGACTGTATATAGAAACGGACGTAGTTTCCAGGTCTGAAAAGTGAAACCAATGCAGAAGTGCCTTAAACTGCAATACCACTGACAGCCACAGGCGGCTAGCTCCAACAAACCTCTAGCTCTATCGCCTCCCATTCAAAAACATCAATACATTTTTTTCCAAAAGTCATTATAGTTTCAAAAGCATTAACCAGATGCTATTGCTCCTCAGCTTTTTCAAATATGGTCATTTCTGGCTCCTAAAAAAAACTAAGATTGCAACAGCCACTTGGTTTGGTCTTGCCCTCATTTATTATTTTCCTTAAAAAATCAACCATCCTAAGTCTCTCATAATGCAACCAGACTCCTGCCAGATAGGGTAAATACTCATTTGTGTCAGTGTCCTCGCCCTTTGCATTTCCATGGAGGTTTTTTTAGGTGTTGCTAACACAAGTTTTTCTTTCTCTGTCTCCACTGGTCAAAGCTCTTCCGCAGCTACAACTCCTTTCACTGGCTGAGTATTACCCCCCATGTCTCCTAAACTCACCTTTATTTGTAAAACCGGAGGAGCTCCTCTTTAATTCCAACCGCTGCTGTTGGCAGGAGCTGTTGATTGCCAGGGTGGGAAAGTGAAACTTAGCCAGCCAGCAAATAATGAATTGCAATTTCAGTTGGCAGGTAAAGCCACCAGGCAAAAAGCAGGAACTTTGGCAGGTGAGCAACCATCATCCTGGACTCCTTTTCTATTACCAAAAAAAACCTGTCTGCTAGAAAGTGAAATAAATGTGGAACCTCAGCCTGAGGATTGAAAAGGATTCACTCCTTCTCTATAACAATGACCCCCATAAACACAAGGCAGAACAATTACATTTCAATATCCTGAAGTTCGTATTCTAGGTTTCATTGCCTTGAGGACTGAAACTGCATTAAAGCAACTCTTCACTTCTATTTGAATGTTGTAGCAGCTGAATTAAGGTTACAACTGTAGCATTTGCTGACGATATACTTTAGATGTTAAGTATGGAGTTATTTAAAGCTTAATTTTCAAAGAAAAAGGTGCTTCTACTGAAAAAAAAAGAAGATATTCTGGGTATCTCTCTCGAATCTAGAGTTAGACCTTTTCTTTCCTCTTCAGCTCTCCATGTCTATGACATATTCAAACTATGCCGTGAGCAGTGTGTCCAACAGATGATTATTTCCCTCCAGAGACGGGGATCCCCCCTCTGTCACCCAGGAAAACATACTGTATTCTGGACACACAGGCGGCCAGCTGCTCCCTTTTGAATATTAAGACCCACAGAGAGACATGTCACAGGTTGTCATGTCTACCCTGATGGTAGCCAATGACAGGCCTGGTACAAGGGTCCCTGCGGGACGTGAGCGTAATAGCCAATCAGGTGGCAGACGGTGGGTGGCGATACAGTCTGGGAATATTTTTCTTTTTTTTTGGCACTCGGTGGATGAGGCCTGTAAAATGTATCTGTCACATCTACTGGCAGGACTGCCATGTTAGCGCATCAATCACTGCCAGAGCCCAGGAAACGTGGACACCGGCCCGGGAACAATGTGTTCGTTAATGCAAGTGTGAGGGTGTGTGTATATGTGCGTGTGTTTTAAGATGAGCTCTTGCTTTTTGATTCCATACAGATTTAAGGTAAGATACAGAGAGAGAGTGAGAAAAGACAGTGAGGAGGAGTGACGTGAGTACAAACAGTTTATAAATCTGCTGATCCAAGTTCAGACGGCAGCAGTGGACCGATTGGAAATTCAAATAAGAGACCTCGAGCTGCGGAGTTTATACCACCTTAAGTCTGACAGACTTAGTAAAAACTGCTGAGCTGACTTGATACAGTATAAGCCATTCAATCTTCAGCATCCATCAGCTGACGTATGAAGCACTGTCTCGTCTGCATCTTTTACCACACATCAGCTTTGGCTCTTCTTCCATCTGGACTGTGTCTATTTCTGATTGAGTGAAGTACATTTACAATCCATATTGAAATACAGCTATTTCCTGTATATTCAATGATGATACATTCCTCCCGCTCTCCAAAAGCAGAAATGATTACACCCATTGTTCCCTCTTATGATGCTTCAAATGTACAGACCCTACAGTAAATCAAAGATCCCTTCCGAACAGTTTCTGTATCTGTACTGATGACATCCTGTTTGATTTGCGAACTTTTTGAAATATAAAAAGCATTTTCCTTCAGACAATAGCTTTATTACAGCGCTTGGATGCTAATTGTATTACAGTAATTATTGTTTATGTGCCAACTGACTCTCAGTCAACCTGTGAAGTGTTCAGCTGCTGCCTAATCACTCAGGATTGTTAGCATTTATGTTAATGCCTGTGCAAGTCTTAAACCCCAACTCACACCGGACTATAGAATAACCTGATTGATCGAAGGTTATCGAGGGAAGCCCAATAATTGCGTCAGGATACGTTTGTGAGATCTCTATATTGAATAGCTGCAAACTGCCTGAATTAACACCAAAATGCTGTCAAAATTATGAATAGCTGCAGGTTCCATAATTCTCAACACAAAAATGAATAAACATTGTCAGAAAAAGGTCAATGAATGCTGGCACAAAACAAAATCACTATATTCCACTGATGATGATATTTATTATATCATATTATCCCAATTAGAAATGCTGCAATTTTCTTGTAATGATTTTGGCGGGATTTCGTTCTTTGTTCCCATAATGTCCTTCTTAAAGGTCAGATAACATTTTAAGAATGTCACCCCAAAACATGTCTTTAATGTTTTTAAAGGAGAATGTTATTCTACCTTTGAGAAAGGCATTCTGGGAAGAAAAACAAAAATAAAAGAAAAGTTATGCTAAAAAACATACCAGAAATTGCATAATATTCCCAGGACATATTTAGAACAAAAAAAATTCTAGCTGGGATGAAACAGGCCTTGTTTTTAGCAAAGTATAAAGCAGCAAGGGAATCTTGAATCAAGCTACCAGTGTGGCATTAGAAATGGGAGGGTTGGTCAGTTGGTCTGATCAAAACTTTGGTTTAGAATATACAAGTAACATCTCAAACACTCAGCTGGATTGCCATCAAATTTTGGTGAAGGTATTCATGCTTCTAATGGGATGAATCCAGATAAACCTCAGTGATCCCTGAGCTCTCATTTCGTGGGACTAACTGGTCAAACCTTTACTCTAACAGTATTGAACACACTGGATATTATAGTCTAGTATGCTAAATGTTGTTATTATGATTACTATAATTATAATTATTATCCCATTACAAGTTACAGGCAATGCACATTATCAAGAGTTTTTCAGGAGGATCAATAACACTACTTCAGTCAGAGACACTCAACTGGCCCAATTTAGAGCAAGTGCTTAAATCGCCTGGCTCTCTGAAGACCAAAAACGTAGCAGAGAGGAGGGGGCTGCTGTGGTGGTGGGAGCTGCAGCAGCAAAGATGGAGGTTGTAATGGCCCCGCAGTGAACCTGCACAAATATGATTAGATGTTACGAGTGAGCTGAAACCTGCACAGCTGCGACTGTGACGTATGAATGGAGAAGCGGATGCCTTTACCTCATACCACAGCCATGACTACAGTATTCTGCCTGAAGACGGGCAATGTGAACACGGCTGTCTTTGCACACAGGCTTCGACACTGTGGATCTGTGAGTTCCTCTACTGTACCTCTTTTGTAAAGTGGCTGCACCAATTAGGGCAGGTCAAATTCCTCCTTCTACTTTGGTGAACTTTAAAAAAGGGGCAAACTGCAGTTTCCCCCTTTTCTGCCTTGTTTTCTGCCGAGCTTAATGGAACCGAGGAAAAAAAATAAAAACAGGACAAAGAGAAAACACCTTACTGAGTGCCATGACTCCAGTCTAACGTAGGAAATGAACTCGCGGCGTCTAAGAACTGCAGCGCCCACGTATTTGGAATCGGTTAAGTGCGCCTGAAAATAGCCTGAGCTACACAACAAACATCCCGACCCGGAGTCATGATGAAAGTTGCAAGCTTCTCCACGGGACCTGATTAGTCTGCTGAGGGCTAAAGCAGGAGGGGGGGCAGAAGACAAATATCAGCCAAGACAAAACGCACCGGGACACCCCTCCACCACCAAACAGCACTCTACCCAATGACATTTTCCCCACAGGGCCCAAACTAGACCAAATTATCCGCACATTAATGTCACTATTAGTCCTGTGGTTAGGATGAGGGATGGTTGGGTGCTTAATGAGGGAGTCAGCGTGCATAAATGTGTGTTTTCGGAGTGTGTGTTTGTGAGGATCTAATAAACGGACCCCTACGATGGCTTTTGATTGACAAGATGGGGGATGGGGGTGGGGTTATATGAGAGTTTTGGGAGTGTCAGCGGTTGAGGGATGGGAGAGACGGGAAGGGGGTTGATGCCCCATTCAAGCATCCACATGGGGTAAGCACCTGTATGTGAACACACACACACACACACACACACACACACACACACACACACACACACACACACACACACACACACACACACGCATGCATGCATGCACTCACACATCCTGAGGGAAGCTAATGACTTAATTAGGATTTGTACTTAAATGAAAGCATTGCAGGTGGTGGTATCAAGGTAAGAATCGGTGCACAGAGCCGACTGCTGGGTCGGTATAAACACACCTCTGATTTATTTAAACATTAATGCGTGAACTGGAAATTCAATCCACGCTGATTAAACTCTAATGGAGACTGATGGAAGAAAAAGGTGGAGAGGAATACAAAACTTTTTTTGGGTGGATAGGAGTCAAGCTGCCAAGGGATTTGGGAACTCGCATCGCAATGAACAAGCGTGACAGTCTGTGTGCACGAGTGTAGTCCATTTATAAAAGTTGGTGAGTTGGAAAATTGCATATAAATCTGTCTGAGTCCAAAGCTGAGCGGCTGGGGAAGCCACAACACAGAGACACGGCGGAGGCGGCATATACTGAGCGTGGACGGGCTCGTCCCTGACCTACATTCCACCGCCGTGAAGAAAAATCCACCTGCATGATCACCAATTACAGCAAGTGCCATTACAGGCGAGTGGAAATCCAATGAGAGATTAAGTCAAATTATACAGCTGATATCTGCAGCTACCAACCCCGATTAATCATGAGGAGCAAGATATTACTTGCTGGTCATTGTGGTACTGTAATTATGAAATATCAGCGGGTAGATATGACCTTTGGATGTCGAAGTTTCCGTCTACTGAATACGAGTAAGTACACAAATCTGGGCTCTCCCAAGTTCCGTGCCTGAGTTAGTTAATAATATTGAAACATCTGAGCGCAAACACTGCAAAGGTTAAAGTGGAGATTAACCTCCTGCATGCATCCACATGAGGATATAACATTTTGGGTTTGCTGCACCTTACACTCCATTCTCCTCAACTTAGACCTGTTGTCCTCACTAGTGGACACTTTTTTTCTGCTTGTAAGAGCAATTCCAATTAATTGCAACTTCTTTACGTTATCAGATTAAAAATCTTGACACGCACACCTTTGTGAAAAACGTAAAGTCCCCCAAAAAAACCCAAGGCATCGGTCCGCTCCACTGTCTCCAATGTATTTTTCCACATCCGGGCTTAAACATCCATTAGTTTGTACATCCTCCTGAGCTTCTCTCTCTCTCTCTCTCAGATGACATCCAACATCCAAGAAATAATCCACCTGTCTTTTATTAACAAAGAGTTGTACGTTGCATCGTCAAAACCTATTTTTATCGACTCTTTTCCACCAGCTAATCCAGCAGCTGTCACATGGCAACCTTACTGCACATGTGCGTTGATTATATGGGCTGACCCGAACCTCAAGCAACAAAAATATAACCACCAATCACATTTTAAAACTCATTCTGCCAAATGTGGAAAATATTATCATCTCATCATATTTTTAAGACTAAATCAACACAAAACATACTTCTTTTACGATACAAAGGGATTTGGCTCTTCCACTGCTATTTAGTGGCAACAAAAGCACAGCACACTCATCAGGATAAAGACGAGAGGGCCACAATCTCTATCCAAACAAGAATTGCTCATCAAACTTTGTGGTTCATTTTTAACAACACATTTGACATTTTTTTGCCATGGGAACAAGCTGGGTTGCTGCTAATCAGTGAGTACTCGTTTGAAAACGTTAATTTTGCCCGTCGATCATGCAAAAATAAAGGCGTAACAGTGAAGTAACAGTTTGGAAAGAAACCAAATGTTTGCAAGATTAGTAAATAGTTCTTGCTCCCCAGATTTGGCTGCGTGGCATCACTCTGTTTGTGTGCAGCATGAACACTCGTTAAACCTATTGATCACCCCTCATATATCAAGACATAATAAAATCTGTGATTATATATTAAACATGTGGATTTGATGACTACATGTTATCTCTCCAAACTCCAAACAATGCCACCATCTATTCTTTCATAATGACACACAACGGCCAGCTCAACAGTTGTCCACAGTGTCCTTTTCTGGCTTTAATTTCAAACCCAAGGGTGTGTATACATCTTGAGCGGAAGCCAAAACTGTTGTGATTTCGAGGACAAAGCGTCCTGGGGTCCAGAATGTGGTTGGAGAGGTGAAGTGTAAGAAGTCTGCACTCACTTGGCACTCTGTTGATGGCTCTCAGTGGTCGCAGCACGCGAACCGTCCTCACCGCCGAAAAGCTGACGTTCTGCAGGTCGAGCGAGTACTCCAACATCCTGGAACATATGGAGAGAAAGGGGGAGAAAAAAAACAAAACCGTGTTAATACTGCAACCACAAACACACGGCTCATACAGCAGACCCCATCTGATCCTCTGGGAATAGAAACACAGAAAATGCAAAGGCAATATATGTAGTCAATTTAGCGCCGCATGTATTACAGGCTCCCCGACTCGCACTGGGAAAGCAGTAATTAATCTTCTAATGTTCTGACGCACATTTACATTCTTGTCTTTAGAGATGACTGCTATGCATGTGTTCTGGCAAACAATGTGCTTTCATTCCAGCGAACGTTGGCCTGGAAGACCAAGAAGTTAGAGTAACCCCCCTCCCCACCCCCCCCCCCCCCCCCCCCCACACACACACACACACACACACTGTGTCTGTTTGTACTTGTCCATGGAGCGCGGCATGCACGCAATGTTTGTGCGCCTGACAAACACACGCTTATATTCACATGCACCCTCGCACAATGAGGCTTCAAAGGAGCGAGTGGCATATGTGCACCCCCCCTCCCCCCCACACCCCTCTTTGAAAAGTCAAGAGCGGGTGAATCACTCGTCATTGAGCGGAGGATGTGGCATAACGGTGCATAAAAGAGCATCATCGGAGCAGTCGGCCTCGTAACCTTGAGACGGCGCGCTCTCTGAAGCGCCTCTCTGCAGAGCCTCTTCCAGGCTGTGATGGGAGGTTAAGAAGGACAGCTCTTAAAGGAGACAGCCTGAAACAACGTTTTTCTTGTTTCTCAACCGGTGTTTATCGCCGTCCCTTCTCGCGCTCGCTCGCTCTGCTTACAGTACCGTGTGCGGCGAGCAGATGCCGAGCACATGTGCAGCTGGAAAGGAGCGTGCAGATGAAGGAATTCCCTCCTCGCACCGACTCCAAGTCTGTCTGCCGGACAAAACTCGCAACACATGTCGGACAGTGGACGTGGGCGTGAGTGTGCGTGCATCACCTTAAGTGCAAGAAACCCCCTTAATGAAGCAATGGATGCTCTGCTTTAACACATTAAGGTGTCCCAGTACGCGCCTTTTCTGGGTTGTTACGCCAGAGCGGTGCTAAAAAGAGAATACACACACACACACACACACACACACACACACACACACACACACACACACACACACACACACACACACAGTATGTCCAAGCACGCCCAGAGCCGACAGATGGCTCGCAGGCCGGAGAGAGAAGCTAAATGGGTAAACAGTTAGCAAAACAGCACAGAGATGCCGTCCCACCACCATCAGAGAGACGGGAGGTTAACAGCGTCCTCCCTCACTTCACATCAGCAGCTGTGATGTTCTGGAACTTTCAGGTTTCCTTTATTATTCCTCCTGTGAAACTGGTGGTGTAATGTACAACATGGGTCAAAAGGAGCTTTTTCAAGCCCGGGAAAATTACTCTTAGGTCATCTCAGTTTCTGCTTGGAGACAGGAAGCGCTTAAAGGGGAAATCTGTAAAATGTTTTTTTCAAAAAGTTAAAAAAAATGGAGTAAACATTTCCATAGGTGTGTGTAGAAATATTTTTGTTTTGTCGGAGACGCCTATGTTTTGTTTTACAGAGATATCTACTTAGCGTGTCTCGTAATATCACTTTGTTCCATAAGAATGAATGAAACTATAAACACAATGATGGCAGAACTACACCTTTAACAGAATAATGACTATTGAGTTGCATTATGGGAAATGTAGGACCTAGGTTTCTGTCAACTGTAAACTGATGTTCTTTAGTAAATGTTAAATTTGTAACATTTTCTAATGCTTCATCGATTAAAGGATTTCGATTCGTTATGAAAAAATGCTTTATAATGAAAATAATTGCTTTTTATGACCTAATTCAATGACTAAAACAATTTTTTTTTTAAGGCAGTCAGATATTTGAAGAAGAGATTGAGAGTGGGGATGTTATCAGAGTCTGAGGAAGGCAGCTCTCAACTCTCTAGCACCAGCCCCACACAAAAGGCAGCAGGTGTAGATGAGAGCAAAGCAGCTACACAGGTTGATGTAAAATGACTTAAAAAAAAAAAAAAAAAAAAAATCTTCTGCTGGTTGTCTGTTTATCACATCTGTGCTGCGGGACTATTTCCTTTTTCATCTATCTGAAGCTGTAGTTCCACATATCATCCTCCATGCCGCTATAAACAGTTTTGACAGGAATAATACAGCAGTTCCAGACATCATGCAGTGCCATCAGGGAGGCATCTGATCGGCCCCAAATTCCTTCTGCAGCGTGACAATGACTCCAAGCGACAAGAAGAAGATGCCGCAGATGGTGCGGCTCCCCACGGAGCCCAACATCTCGGAGTCAGTCTGCGATCACGAAGAGACAGAGGACACCGAGGCGAAATCTACAGACAAACCGTGGCGAGTTGTTCAAGACAATGAAGAGCAGATACGTGCTGTTTTAAAGGCGAAGGATGGTTAGACCACAGACTGTATATAAAAGTGGACGTAACTTCCGGGTCGGAAAAATGAAGCCGACGCAGAAGTGCCTTAAGCTGCAATACCACCGAGCGCCACTAGAGGTCGGCTTCAAAAAGTCTCTGACTCCATAGACTCCCATTCAACCAGTCTCATAAAATTCTCAGTCAATTATATTTTTCCACAAGTTTTTTTTCGGTGTTTTCGCTGGTTGCTGCTTGGGTTAAACTAACTATTAATTCGCCACTATCCCCCTTTTTTTTTTTTTTTTTTTTTCATTTTTTATGAATCTATGAACAAATAACAACAACAAAAATCACGGCATTATTTTTGAAAGCATCATTTTACTTCTCGTGTCTAAAATGATGGAACCAGACTTTACTTCAGTCAATAGCAATTAGCTAGGTCACAATAACAAACGCATCCAAACAGAGAATGTCTTAAATGAACAGAATGTCAGACTGAAAAATGAAGTGAAAGTAAAAGAGCAATAGCCTCTGATTAGGAGGGTACAACAGATGGAGAATATATAACAAATCCACCATGATTACAATGTTGAGTAAGTCCCTACGGGATATTGTATGGTATCATTATCAGGATACCAATGGTAAAACCTATGTTTGAGTGCTACAGACAGGCTATAAATCCCCAAAGCAATAGAATACAAATATTAGGGTAATTTTTTGTCAGACAGAGTTACATAAACAAACTTAAAAGCGAATGATGAATGATGTCTGTTGAAAAATAGTCCATGCAAAAACAAAAAAAACACTTGCTGACCCTGATGAGAGCCAGATGAAGTTCGGTGCGCTCAGTGAAAACTGACCCATCCCCCCCCCCCCCTCATCTGGACGGAGAAACAGCTGAGGAGAAATGGACTGTATCAAACAAACGATTGGAAAACGACAGGAAGTCGTGCGCTGGGTTCGTCAGAGTCCGTGCCAGCGTCGATGATGCCGGTGCGAGGAGGGAAAAGGGTGAACGGGGGAAGGAGGACGCGAGAAAGAAATGAGAAGCAGGAGAGAGGACCGGGGGAGGCCCCGACCTTGGAGGGAGGTTTGCGTGGGGAGAATTCCCAAACTGAAGCAGACCTTCGCGGAGTGTGTGTGTGTGTGTGTGTGTGGGAGGGGGGAGGGGGGGGGGAGCGAGGACGAAAAACAGTCTCACATCTTGTCTTACACGCTCAGATGTGATACTCCGTCCTGATACGGAGAGATCCTCAAGGACAAACTCGCAGAACGACGTAATGAGATTCATGTAAGTCTTGCATTAAAAAGCACCCCAATGACACAGGGCACACGCACACACACACGCACACACACACGCACACACACACACACACGCACACACACACGCACACCCGCACACGCACACACGCACACACACACACACACACACACACACACACACACACACACACACACACTTCTGGGCATGTAGACAGCTTGTTTCTTAGTTTGTCCTCTCTTATCGCAGACGCTGAAGGTGTGTTTGTGCCTACACAGCCAGGCACATGAAGGATGGTACACATACAAGTTTCCAGCCACACCTTCTCCAAAACAAAGGCAACAGTAGCTTCAAACAGACACTTAGACATAATGCCACCCAGAAAGACCTATAATAGGAAAAGTGCGCGCGGCAGCTCGGGAATGCGCGACACTGAGGGATGTTCCACCCGTCCTGTCCTCACCTAACCACCATCTGTCTGCCAGTCTGTCCATCTTCTGTCCGTCTCTGTCGCTGCGGCCGTCTGTCTTCTTCAACCTACTGCACCGCGACGGTGTTAAACAGCCACAAGTCCTACACCTGACATCCGTCCAGAGTAGATGATGGTCCAAATGGCTAGATCAGGCTGGAATAAACAGTAAATGAACCTCACCACTTCATCATGTTTCATCATTACCGTGGCTGGGTTTTCATCCGAGTATCTTTAAACGAACCATGACGCTTAGACGGAGAAAAGGCTGAATGTAATTGACACATTTTGATGGAGTCTCCTCTGTTTTCACCCTCGATTTGAGGCCGGCGACTTGGTTTTTTTTTTATCAGTGGAGAAATTCCCTGATAAATAAGGCTGGAAGTACACTCACTGCATAACTGATAAGATCAGGCTGGGGCGTTCTCGCTGCACAGCATATTGAAGAATGTCTTCGGGCTGAAATGTAAAGTCATCACGGCAAGCAAAACGTACAACAGACACTATACCCAACCCCCGCTGTACCCATTGATCACTCCATGTACACAGCTGATAGCGTCTATTTAAATCATTTGTCTTATTACCAGAGTAAGATACGACATGACTGTAAAGTACAGAGAAAGCTCCAGGGTGTGTTTTGCCTGGCAAAGCATGAAGATTGGACAATAGCAAGCAATTTATTTCAAAAACGTCTAATGCCTGCAAGCAGAGTGTAATTCAAACGAAGGGTATTGAGCGACAGCTTTACTGCAACGTTGGATGTGTGAGGATTAAAAACTCCACGTTTGTTCACTAAAAAGGTACATCCAATATATTCCAGCATTTAATTAACTTGACCAATGTCCAGCGTCCATAGGCCTATTTGTTTGCGGGTTTTTTTGTATTTGTTGGTTCTCTCTCTATATTTCGACTCATCCAACAATAATAAATGGTCTTTGCAGGTGGTGAACTGGTAAAGGTAACTCCAATGTGACTGATGGCATTACACCAAACACCTCATATCTATTTGACCCTCCCTTTTTATTTATTTATCTTTTGGTACCTATTCTTAATATTCATACCTTGTAATTTGAAAGATGTTTAGCCTCTTTTAGCGTTGTTAACATTTTTGCCCCACATTACTTTTCCAGCTGCATGCAAACAGCCTTTTAATAGGGTGAAAAATCCCCTGTATGAGAGCATCGGAGCACTTATGGAAAACCCGGATATGTTTCCAACTTACTGGTGAACATGGCGGAGAAATTAGCATCTATGGAGACAGATATTTCTCTTTTAGTGGAAACTAAAAGCTAGAAGAACAGGACACATTGGACGTACTGCTAATGCTGAAGCCGCTGTTGGTTTGCTGGATGTGTACAGCAGGCCACTTGCTCCCACAATAGCCCCCTCAACTTAAAATCTAAATAATTGTTAATTTTACCACGTGCCCTTCAGTGGATATATAACTACACAAAAGAACCCTGATGACTTTGTCTTTTAACTATGTAGGTCTGGTACATCGTCTGGGGTCTGGGTTGTGTTCAGCTATCGCATAAACCTGCTTCCAACAAATGGAAAGCTAAAAAATACACTCTCCAAATATGAACAGCTATTTCCCACAACAGTTGGTGGAGAACACAAGAGCTAAATTAAAAAAAAAAAAAAAAAACAGTGAATACTGTTGTATGTTTGCCAGGTGACCAATAACAACAGGTTCGCTAACATATTAGCCATTTCCACTTTAGACTTACGTTTTATAATATGTCCACTGTATGATTGGTAGCTTGTTACGGAGTTCTGTTACAGATCAAATAAAATAATGACAGAACGGAAAACAAAAACAAAAAGTGCATTAGGTGAGATGTGTTTAGTCGAGCGTTGCATAAAGACAGGAACAGCTACTGATATCTTGACTTAGACAAAACAAAGACAAATACTAAACTAAAAATAGAATTGTATCTTGTACAAATACAAGCTTTTAATTTACTTTTCACCAAATCAAAGTCACATACTATTTTCATGAAACAACATTGTAATTTAAACTGAAGGATCTGCTGTCTCAAAACCTAATATTCATTTCAGGTTATTTTGCCTCATCTGAATTTCTTTTTTTTGTTTTTTAAATAATAAATAATAATTAATGTTCAATGAATTCCTGTTTTCAGCCACAGCCAATAGACTGTTTTATCGATTTAGCCATACATGTGATTATGCCATGAGAGAATGACTGTGCCATTAGATTATAGCATATACTGCTTTACCACCACACTCCTCCATCATATTCTTTCCTGCCTTTTACATATTATGGAGCACCCAGTCATCTGTCCTCTCCTCTGATATTCCTTTAGTCACATATTGTTTGCTTTGTATTCGCCTCCACTTCAGTGACAGGCGAGCTGTCACACTAGATGTTCCTCAGCAAATGAGTTATGAGTGATGGATAGCTCTTTGTGTGTGTGTGTGTGTGTGTGTGTGTGTGTGTGTGTGTGTGTGTGTGTTTGTGTGTGTGTGTGTGTGTGTGTGTGTGTGTGTGTGTGTGTGTGTGTGTGTGTGCGTATGTGTAAACAGTGTTGAAGTGGAAGTGAATACGTGCACCAGAGAGGCAGCCCCTCCTAACCCTGACAACAAAAACAAAACAGAACAATATTTGCCACGCAGGCCGCCGGGTGGACGAGTTAATGGTGCCTGTTGATATTAAAGTCAGTGCATGCAGCATCATCGGGCAGACGCAGAGAGAGGAAAAACTACAGAGAACAGACAGATGGAGCGTTTTCATGCTGAATCAGATTGAAACCCTTTCATCAGTAACACTTTCGGCCATCAACCCACTCTGCTGCTTATCGCACCCAAATGTTCACTGACTATCTCTCCACAGACATGGTTGACGAATGAATATCTCTATTTCTAAGATTCTGTGAGGGAATTTTTTTCTTTCTCTTACCCTCCAGGAACAGGTCAGGGATCTCCCTGCAAAACTGCATTAGGACGGGTATTAAAGGTGCTGCTGGTGGACAATTCACAGCTAATCCAAATCAGAAATGTAACTTTTTCACCACACTGGCTCTAGGGATGGGTTACAATGTTCAAATATGTGAGTAATTAAAATACAATAATAATAATAATATCAATAACCGTTTTTGTATAGCACGTTTTATACAAGAAATGCAGCTTAAAGTGCTTTACAGCAAGAACATTTCTGCAGTTTCTCACATAAAAACAGATGTAAATGAACATTTAAAAATATAGATGACAAATTAAATGCATAAAATTAAATGCAAGAAGTAGAGTTGAAATATAAGATAAAGCAAAATGCATTTTAAAGGTACAGAATTTCAAGAGGCGAGTTAGTTCAAGGTTATTATATGAGAATATATCGCTTCCTTATTTTACCCTGTTTTATTCCGGCACATGTTTATAAAGCGTTACTCCCTTCCAAAGGTGGCGGTGACGCACCTTAAAGCTGTCTGCCAACCACCATCAAAACAAAATGAGGAGAAGAAGAACGCGTTGCTATTAGGCTCTGGAGTTTGTCCAGTAAAACAGTGTGGGGCTGTGAGATTAGACGCCACAATGCGAACAAGAGAAACATGCAAAGACTTAAGCCGTCAAAACGTTCAGTGTGGAACTCCTTCAAAAACAAATGAAGATGAGGTGCGGTCAAATTCTGCAGGTGGAGCTAGCAGATCATGAGTCTACTGCAGCTACTGTATACAGTCATTAGAGTGCAGCAGTAAGCAAGGGTCCATCCACTGATCATCAATGACCATCAATGACCAGACGAAGTGAGTTTGATGTTGGACGTGCAGAGAAAGAACTGCCTTCTTGTAAAAGATTAAAATAAATACATGCTTCCCTTCATCTTTTGTCCAAGATGATGGTGTTAATAGTTGGATGGCATTTGTTGAGTCCGAGTTTACAGCATAAGTGAGTCTCTCATTCTCTTTATGTAAGTGTGTGTGTGTGTGTGTGTGTGTGTGTGTGTGTGTGTGTGTGTGTGTGTGTGTGTGTGTGTGTGTGTGTGTGTGTGTGTACGTGCGGGGTAGGTTGGTTAATAGTCATAAATTCAATAGTTCAGAGCAAAATATCTAATAGTATTTTTGCTGGGATTGCACATCCCTAATTATCACAACTTTTTATTTTCTGCAGAAGGTGTAATTAACAATGAGTTGGGGCTCGTTCCAAAACAGATATAAATAAGAGACAGCATGAATTTAATCATATATATAACAGAAATAATATAATTAACATTACAACAACCACCATTTCAAGAATATCATGATTTTGCAATTAAATCAACAGAAATGGTTGCAAAATGTGACAGTCACTGTGTCTGTCCTGCATATTAAACAGTTCATTTCAAATTCACTGTTTCCAGGTCAAATAAAAATAATAATAAAAAAAAAAATCAATCTTAACAAACCAATTTTCTTGTGAATTTATTAACGCCTAAGGGATTTTCTCTCTGTTATCAAAAAATTACAAGCAAACTGCAGAGCTTTGGTATCCTGCTGACACCCTGGCCAGTTGTTAATCAATCAAGAACGTATTATTTAGACTGAGCGAACATGAACATGCCGTCAGAATGAAATATCTAGATTATGATATGGAACAACGTTTTGCTGAGCATTATACATGCAGATCTTGAACAATCAGAAGAAATGACTGCTTAGAAAAAACTGCTGCAGAGTAGAAGCTAATGGATTTTTGATTTTAATGCCTTAATATATCCAGGTTGGAAAAAGCTAATATATTTGAGCCTCTGAATAAACAACTGTCATAATTGATTCATTCATAATTAAGTGAGATTTATTTTTACTGCGATAACATTTTTGAACATATATTTGGCAAAATGTGATTTTGAGCAGAAATCCACTGATTTTCTACATCAAAGTCTGCTTTCAGATCTCAGAGAAGACTGCAGCAGATGTAAAAGAAATAAGTAAAAATGTATAAAGACGTTTGTGCCATGAGAAGGAACAGCGTGAAGTCCGAAATGTCACAAGTGATGTCACCTGCAACGGTGTGGGCTGGAAAGTCTGAATGAAAATGAAAACAACGTGAGCGTGCGGTGCGGCAAGCTGCTTCAGGCTACCTTACCTAATGTTTTAGGAGTATATTGCTAAACTGTGGATTCATTTAAATATTGACTATTGCATGTCAACCATAGTGTAGGTGACAACAAATTGGAGCAAACAAACTTTTACTAGTTATCTGAAACCATTAAACGTATCCTTCCACTAACCATAATAAGTTTATACCATTTTGAGGATGTTACCCGACAGCAAAACATCCACTGAGTCTGAATCAAGCACGGCGGAAATGTATTGAATCCTTCTAAATTATAGAATAAAACATTAAAATCAGTAAAGAAAAAAAGAAATAGCATAAAAATAACATGCCGATTATATCGTGATTCGTGCTATTACCTATATATAATCAACAAAACGTGTAAACGTGGCACACTCTTCGGTCAGTGAAACACTTTTTCATTCTCCTTTACTTTCTTAAAGTTGCAGAGGCCAATTAGTGGCTTCAACTCGGAGCTTCAAAACACATAAATCCACCATGACAATGTCAGTAAATTGCAAAAGTTACACTTTAGGTTTTTGATCCTTTCACTGACACAATAACACAGTAACAAGCCAGGGCTTCGTTTCCACTGGAACTGAAACCCCCAGTTTGATTCACTGGTGTCTGATTATCCAGTTGCCAAAATCCAGAGAAAAGAAAAGGAGTCTGAGAATGATAAATAAGGTATTACAGCGAGCTCACATCTATTAAAATTTATAGGAGAAGGTGCTTGGTTGACTTTTTCCTCCCCTCAGGTTTTACCTCCCGGGATGTCCTGTTTTCTGACTGGAGTTTTTTTCATATATTTTAATAGAACAGTGATCGGTTTGTCAACGGCCGTCATGAAGCTTTAAATTCGGGTTTTGGGCGTCTTGCTAGTTCGGAGCGGTTTGGAGCCAGAAGTGACCACATTTGGACAAGCTGGGGAGGAGCGAGCGGTGAACCTGACTTCATCTGTTTGGAAATTCAATGACATAACGTCCCGCACAGCGATAGCGGAAATCTGACTGCACCACAGTCATGTCAATCAAACAGACACGCCCCCAAAAACGCGCCTTTTTGAGGCCTAATTTCAAATTAATGACGGGATAACGAATAAGAGGGAGCGACTTTAGATAACAACACCGAGATAACTCGTGGAGAAATTTTATTGACTTCGAATTTGATGAGACTGGTTTAATGGGAGTCTATGGAGCCGGACAACAGGCCTATTTTCTAATTATTCTCAGGTTGAACACAAGAAAACTAAGGAGAAAGAGGGACGTTAGCTAACAACACTATAACACCTTATTGACATTGTATTTAATGAGAAAAATTTGAATGGGAGTCTATGGAGCCTGAAGCCTTTTGCAGCCAACCTCTTTCAGCCCTCGGTGGTCCAGACCCGGAAACTACGTCCACTTTTATATGCAGTCAATGGTTTGGACACAGTGTTCACCCTCAGGGCACGTTGAGGCTTTCCTACCAACGTCTAATGAATGCGGATTTTATTATAGCAACGCGGGCTGAATTAACAAAGGTTGCAGGAAGCCCTTCTCCATTACAGTACTGTTATAGCAGTTAATATTACAGCAGACTTGCATGCAAATGTGTCCTTGTGAAGCTTTGAAATATCTCAATTTAACCCTTTTTTAAAATATTTTTTCTTTCCTATCTCTATCTCTATCTCTCCAGCACCCCCTCCCCACTCCCACCCCCCTCTAACTGATAAACTATGGCTGATCTGCTGACCTACTTGTAGTGAGGAAATAGTTTAGCTAATGGAGAGGAACACAGGTGGATAAGGACACCCAGGACATGGAAATACAGCAGTCCAATGCTGACTGGGGGTGGAGGGAGGGTGGAGGGAGAGGGGGGGGGAGGGGGGGGCTCCACTGCTCCTGATGGTGGACAGTTTGTTTAATGGCCATCATTGTTCATGGATGCTGTATCCTTGTCCGTGTCCTCTCTCTCTCTCTCTTACCTGGATTGCAACATCACTCGCCCCTACTTTAACACTATGACTCTCTCTCTCTGACACACACTGATTTTACAATAATGGAATAGTTTAACATTCAGATAACCTCATTTGTTTTTTGTTGGAGAGTTAGATGTGAAAAATTGATTTGTTTTTGTTGTGATAAGGACTGAGCTGGAGTCAGGATGTACTTAGCTGAGCTCAGAGACAGGAGGACACGGCTTCTTTAGCCTGGCTCTGTTCAAAGTAATGTGCCCACCAACACCTCCAACGCTCGTTCATTAATGTTGTGTTTCTGGGTTTCTTTAACCTGTAAACTAATGGAAATGTAGGCCTATAGATGGTGGTTTGTGACTTTAGGGAAACTGTCGGGTGTAAGATTCTCATTCATCCAGCTCATAGTTAATCTAAATGTTCCAGAGACAACTGGACGTCCTTAAAATGCTCGAAGACGTTTCACCGCTCATCTGAAAGGCTTCTTCAGTTCTAACCGGCTGGAGGACGAGTTGCGGGCTTTAACATTTTCCGGGGGTTGTCAGCACCTTGAATGTCGTTGAGGTCACGTGTTAGACCCAGCTGGCCGTGTTGTGAGTCATTTAGGGTTGTTTAGGGTCACAATAGTCCTGGAGTGAACGCATGTCATCCTGCTCCCGGTGTAAACAGAGGACACGACTAATCACCAGGATATATTGGACAGACGAAAGCCCCCTCCCCACTAACGGTACGGGCTTGACTCGACTCACTTTGCTTTGGTTTTCCAATGTGCGTGGATGGTATCTGGTACCATTTTTAATACCACGTCGGTTGGGGCTTCAAGCGAACTGAAAGGATACTAAAAGGTGACGTGAAAAGACTGCAGACCAGAAGCTTCCAGGAGCAGTTTGTTCCAGGCAAATACATGTTTCTGCATATATTTGGAAGTTTTCCACCCAGTAAGTGTTTAATGAAGCTAGTCCAACTCTTTTCCCTCACCGATGTGTGTTCCTGCAAGCCCCAACCGCTAACAAGGAACAGGAAGCATGTTCAGAGCAAAGCTTTCCCCTGAGGTGTTGTGTTCACTCAACTGAAGTCCCAAGAATTATTATTAGCAAATTTCTATCTGTGGGATGTTCTATTGTTAAACAAGGCAATTTTATTGAGGTGATTTTGAAAATGACGTCTTGGCGGTTTCATGCTGCATCCCTGTTGAAACAGTCACCTTGCGGGGGTACTAGAAAACAAAATCCAGAGAAGTACCTGATACCAAAAGCGAGTAAAGTCGAGTTGAGTAGACTCAGTATCATCAGTGGAGATGCAGCTTCAGGCAATATTGGTGAGAATGTTTGTTATTACTCAGATAAAGATGCGGATTATTGTTGAGGCAGCTGGGAGTTAGTGAATGTGCCGCCTCAGCTGAGCAGGTCCACCTCTCATCTGAACTGCACTGTAACTTAACTTAAATCCACCGTAATCGAAACGCTTCACTCAGCCTGCAGATCTGTACTTAATGCAGAAGACATGAGATTTATGTGGATTGTTTTATCTCATTTTCTGAAGAAAGCAAACAAATGTGTTTAAATCGTCGTTGTTTTTTTAAACTGTCTAATTAAGGATAAAATAAAGGGGAATTCCATTTTTTTCAGTGTCCCCTCTCTTCCACTCTGCCTCGTTTTCTCTCCTTGATTTTTTTTTTCTGTCAACTTCTGCCTCTCCCTCTGCCTTCCTCACTTGGTTTCCTTCTTCCTTTCCTGTAGACATCTTTCGCCACCTGTTTCTGTCTCCCCTGACTTTTCTTCTCCACCCTCACACTCTCACCTCCTTCCTCTGCCTCCCTCAGTGCACTGGAGCTGATCCAAAGTGTCATCAATAAATCATAAAGAGAAGAAAGGAGACAACGCTCAGGTTCAGGTTCTTGGTTTCTTTCTCACCCTCTTGTGTCTGACTCAATCTCGGGTCTGAAATTCGAGAGGATGCGCTAAATATTTAAAGTCGGTTAAAGGTGCTAAGCTGGCATTTTAAATAACAATGTGTGACAAAATACAAATCAACTCAATAGTGATACCTTTATATAAGTACTGCAAAGGATTACATCCATGTTAAAAATGGTGAGTAAAGACTTTGTGCCAGAATCTTTTCAAATTGACTGGAAGGTTACTCTTTCTGTAAAAGTTTTGCTTCCTTTCCTCTCTGGAGAGGACAAACAGTTTGATTGATTTTTATCCCTCTTTACTTTAAACATCCACTTTGAGGAACTTTAAAAGCTCCCTTAAAAAAAAACAGACACAGTCCAGCAGATGTTCCATATTTTTAACTGAGAAGCACAAAGAACAGCAACATCTTGTCAGCTCCTTAAATCTATGAATTCACTGATTTCAAAATATTCCTTTCAACTGTGCCTGTACTATTAAGCAATAATTAGTGAGCAATTATATTACAACGTGGAGTTTGGAACTCCCAAAGAGGCTGAGAGAGAAATCTGAAAGATAAATAAATGTTATGTGATTCTGTTTTTGTTTTTTTTGGACCTTTATTTGATTGTAGGGACCCCATGACTTCCTCTGATGCTAATACAGCTAATGGATGGAAATCTTTGTTTTACAGTGAAATCTCTCATCCACGAAATTACTATTATTGATGTTCATGTTCCTTCCAAGCTTGGCGCCATCATATATTCAAATTTTTCATTTCATAAAAAAAATATCCTCCAAAACTAAAAACATTCTTCTCAAGCACCAGTTGTGTTTTATCTCATGTACATGCTAGCAAATATTGGTGTGAACATGTTTTCCATTTATTAGATAAAAACACTCTTGATTCCCTTGATTTCCCACACGAAAGTCAAAATTTCACAGGTGCAAAAACAACAAAGATTTGACAGGTAAGCAGCTCATTTTGGGAAAAAACGTCAAAGATCTACTATCAAACATGAGGGCGTCACTCCGGACGGAAGTTAGATTACAGGAGGGACATCTGGTTGACAGAAATCACGGCAAAGCGTGAAATAGACAGCAAAACTTGAGATAGCCACGCTTTGCGCTGTTCAGGCGTGAAAGTTACACATTTTCCTGTTGTGGACCAAAATGAAACCGACTGCATGCTTGCAGCCATGTGATTTACAGGAAAATGAAACTTTTAGCAAAAACACGCGGTTGGGGTTACTAACTAAGCACATCCTGCAGGGCAATCTGTGACTAATACCAATAAGCCACCCCTCCTGCCTCCTAATGCCACCCAAAAATGTCCTTTGTACTCGGTCTCAAGACCTCTGTTGCAGGACCTTGGTCACATGATCCCGCATCACAAGACATTTACATGCGTGTATGCCGTTGACAGACCAAAGCGTGGCTGTCTCACGTTTTGCTGCAGTTGGCCGGCGTGTTTACGTCACGCTTTTCCACGATACTGGTTTGAATTGTTAATGTGATGGAGGTGAGAAATTATTGATTAATCTACGGGTACTTGATGAAGGAAGTTAAATAAATAATAAAAAAAAAAAATCACATTTCTTCAAACTGACCCGTACAACCAATATCAGTATTTTCATCCCTCCTCCAACACCAGACCAGATTAAATATTGACTCCAATGAAACAATCGACCTGACTGCCTCCGCCTCTCTCTGTCAGTCTATTGCCCTTCCTCCTGTCACCTCCTCGGTTCTCCTTTCTGTCTCTCTGCGGGAGGAATCACAGCCCCCAGAGAGAGTGTAAAGTCGGATTGATGTGCTATGGCTAGAATAGCCTCTCTGCTACAGTAAGTGCTGCTGCACTCTGCTACTTAGACTCCCTCAACTATCGATTGGGGCTCTACTGCACCAATCGATAAGTAAATTCATAAATAAACAAAAACAATCTCATACGATGTCATTTAAAACACGGCAGAGTCTCGCAATGGAGGTTAGTTTACTTGGTAACAATCACATCATTCTGATGCAAATAAACACTTCTGCGTTTCAACTAAATGGAGTGTTTTTATTGGGTCTTGATAAGAACTGATGAATCTGTTTCATTTGGCCTTAGTTCAAAACGCTGTCTGGTCTAATTAGAAAATCTTGAGATAAATGGAAGTGCATTAGTGGAGACAATTGTTGCGATTTAATATCTCCTGTCACATTATATTTGTATTATGCTGTCAAATACTGACCTCATGGTACAATTAAAATAGTTATTTGAGGTTCCACATTTATGCACAGACACAGAGCCGCTACATCAGATAACAAACTCGGCTACGAAGCAATCAAACCGCTAGATTCAGATTTGTCTTGTCTCTGTAGTTTAATCTATGATTTCTATTGATTATAATGACATTTTTACTCATCAAAATAATTAATAAGATGAGATCTGGAACATGGCAACAGGACCAAAACAAATGGACGTAAAAGGCTAAAAACAGCTAAATTAGGTAAACCACTTTATTTGAAGATAAAAGAGAGCACGTCTGAAATAATTACGACTACTACTAGTTTCTCGTTGCTCAGGAAAACTGTGCACACGCACAGAAGCAAAAAGTGGACGCCAGCTTTGAGCGAAATGCTGATATCAGCATGCTAAAATGCTCCCAATGATAACGCAGGTTCAACGCACAGCATGTTCACCATCTTAACATGATGACGTTCGCTAACTATAAGGGCAATCCGACCTCCATCCAGGCCAACAGTCCACCAACCAATGCATTACAAAGTCGTATGTGTTTTTCCGCGGCCAATACTACACCTCTCCACCAACTTTCAGGAAAATTGGGCAAGTACTTTATATCTTATGACAGAAAGACAAACGAATAAACTCTTTAAACCAGGGCCTCTATGGTCACCCATACAGTGACACAAAACTGAACTCTGTGAAAGTATTTCCAGTGAAGCAATTTGCCAAACAACTTCCGTTATTGAATGTTTGTGAAATTAAAAAGACATTCATTAAGTGCGAGTTTTCACGCACCAGCGAATAAACTAATGTGAACTTTTTTTTTCCGGTTTAAGTCGAAAACCCCTAAAACCGATTTTCTCTTTATCATGCGAATGCAGCACAACATCCATCCTGCACTCCCTCCAATCGTTCACAGGCTAGAAAACTCTCCCCGTGCACATCTCCGTCTCCTCCTGCATCCTCCACCTGCCCCGTGCAGCCGTCCCTCCATCGTTCCCTCCTGACGGAGCGGTGATTTCAGAGAGCAGAGAGTTCAGACCTGCTGAAAAAGCAGCTTAGCAGTAATTATCGTCTCGGAAAGAAACAAACAGTTCATCAGAGCCTTCCTCCGCAGACCTAACCACTGTTGCCAGGATATATCAAACGCTCGACAGTCAGCCGTTACCTAGGTTACCATTGTCTCCCCCCCACCCCCGCCCCCATGTCTGGGGGCTCTCCGTCCGGATGAGATTCTTTTTTTTGTTGTTGTTCACAAATAGTATAACCCATGAAAACACCAACACACGTGAAGGTATAAACACCACCTACACTGTGATGTAAGCCAACACACATGCAGACTCAGTCGATACGTACAGAGAAATATATCTTGTTCTCTGCCACGTTTCTTGTTGTGATCGGACATTTTTCTCAGTTATTACAGAGCAAAGAGTGACGGGAAAATATCGAAGGGAAGTAAGGATGCGATGAAGATGAATCATCTTCATTGGTGGAATGTAATTAAGTGCACTAACTCAAGTACTGTTTTTCTGTACTGCGGGTTTTTCCATTTCATACATAATACTTCTACTGCAGCAGACTTCTAAGTGAAATGTTGTACCTTCCACTCCATTGCATTTATTTCTCAAAGTTACTAGTTACTTTTCAAAATAAGAAATTTGCATGAAAAACATTTAGAAATATGTTTTTTTTTTCACATTAAATACAAAAGTTTATTGATTTTCAATGCATTTTTTTACCATTTGAACAAATGTTTAATTTATACAATATTTAACAAAAGAATTCCCCCCAAAATAGTATTAAACACGTATTATGCTTGTTGCTGTGGCTTCAGCTCCTTTTATTGACCTTCTAATCCCTCAGTAGATGAGATCCTAAATATCAGACTGTGAGGTTTTTCCCATCAACTTCCTTCTGGTGCTCTGGCATTGGATCGATTGCTCCCCGACTCAGGATGACCAATGGGGAAGCAGTTTCAAGCATCTGTAATCCTAAAAGTTATCCGCTCAGGTGTATGATGCAGGTAGAAAAGAGAGCAATAGTAAAGTGAATGTGGGCTGAGGGAGACGCTCAGGGTCCAAGATGGATTTTCAACTGTGGAAAAGAGTCTCTCACTGCAGACCAATGAGACTCTGATCTCTCTGAGTTCGTGTTGTTATACTGTTTTTTTTTTACAGCAAAGAAAGAGCCAAGTGTGTCATCTCTGCTGCTGAAGGACAATATAATGCACATGCATTGACTGGCATGGTCACACACACACACACACACACACACACACACACACACACACACACACACACACACACACACACACACACACACACACACACACACACACACACACACACACACACACACAGAGGGAAATGTGCCCTGTTCCCACTGATAGACAACAGAAGCTGTGGCAGAAGGATGGCATTAAAAAGCAGCGGGGGATGCAGTGTGATGAAAATGTCAGACCGAAAGCAGCAGGCTATGTTCTGTAACATGTTTAATCAAATTATGGTGTGTGTGCGCATCACTGTGTGTGTTTGTTTGTCAGGGAGTTTGCATGCCCAGTGTATGTGACTGTATATAATCTGCCTGTTGGTAGGCGTGCATCTGCATGAATGTTAGTGTATAAACGATGTATGTGACGTCTGCATGCAGGGGCCATAAAGTATGTGAATTTCTGCATTGAGCGTAATGTGCACTAATGTTCAGGAAAAAAAATGCATTTAATCTGGAAATACATTAAAGTTACAGAGGAGAAGCTTGTAAGTGCAGAACAGATTTTAAGTAAAAAAACTAAATATTTTGCATGACTCATTTTAAAATCTGGTCTCACACTCTTCATCATTTTGACAAAGCACTGAGCACTTCAGAATTTAAGGGAGTACTTGTTAACAACAGGACATTTAGGAGAAAGTTGTATAATGACAAATCTGGTGGAGCCCACGGGGGAAGTAGCCTGGTGTTATTTAGAAGTCTTGCTTAAAAAATAGTTTTATTCAGCTTGTCAGCCTCGAGTGACACAAGAACATTTAGACCATCTATCGTCCTTTATAGATTCTGTCCATGAATCTGTCGCTGCACCCTCAGACCCTGACTTTCTGCCCACATTTGTTGCACGTGATTGAACTGCTTCGTGTGCCAGCCTCCAGTGTTTATGAGCGGTTCTGCCTGGCCACCTGTGTGTTTGTGTTTGTGTTTGTGTTTGTGTTTGCGTGCGCGATTGTGTAACTCACCCAGCCAACACTATGAAGAAGTCCAAGCGGTTCCACGTGTCTCCAAGGTAACACTTCTTCCCAAAAATCCCCATAGCCACCATCTTGAGCACCATCTCAATGGCAAAGAACGCGAAGATGAAGTGATCGAAGTTCTGCATTGACACAGACAAACACAATAGCATGAATATTATAACATAAACAAACAGAGGCTGTGAGATTGCTGTTGACAATATGCTATAAAGCAAGTTATGTGGGATGGAGGGAATCGTTTAACTTGATCATCTTTGCAACACAAAGAAATGGAATGAGTCGGCTATAATGAATCATAAGTTTGGTTATGCAAGAATTTGACCACAATGCAGTCGGCTACCCATGTATGGCTGGACTTCTTGCTACTACATTACAAGTCTGAAGCCATGCTGGCAGCAATGTGAGGCTACCACAGCATGCTACAAGCTCACAGTGACAATGCTAAACGGCTGTGGTGTTGCATGCTAACACTTACATTTGCTATTTTGCCAAGTTTCAATTTCATTGTTCTGACGGTGCCAAATGAAACATCAAGCAATTAGCATCGATCAGCCTCCATGTCGAGTTTTCAGACACAACCACAAATGTTAACCTCATAGTGGCGCAAGAGGCTAAAATAAACCAGAAGATACATCAGAAAACCATGAATGTGTTTATAAAATGTTTGTTCCAATTCATTTACAGCGTAGTAACTGTTTGGGATATTTTAGTGGGAAGGAGATAACTGAGCCTCTGGTGGTGCGAGACGTAAGCAGGTTTCATTTTGTGGAGAACATGAATGTCTGCAGGAACATTGAAGTTAATCCACACAACAGTGACTGGGACACTTCTGTCTTTACCGTAGTCTGCATATGAAAATGGATGAAGTCTCCAGGTCTGAAAAGTGAAGCCAATGCGGACGTACCTTAAAGTGCAATACCACCGAGTGTAATACGACTAACGGCTGGTTCCAAAAACCTGTGACTAATAAGCTTCCATTCAAAAAGAGTCAGATTCACTCATGAATTCAAAGTCAATCATTTTTCCCCCCCCCATGCATCATGATGATTTCATGAGCTAAAAGTCACTCATTCTGATCAGTGTTCTGATTCTCCGTCTGAAAATACAATAAAAATGTAATTAATTAGCTATTAGGCCTCAATGAGCGGTATGTTTGGGGGGTGTGATTGGTCTGCTTGAAATGCCTGGGGTGCACAGTGTCCTCTGGTTCTGTCAGATCCACCCTTCACTCCTCTCTATCTTGTCCAAATACGGTCACTTCTGGCAAAAAAAAAAAAAAAAAAATAACAAGATGGCGATTGACTGACATACCAGACCTGAGGCTTTAAAACAACAGCACACAAAGCAATGGGTAACATCACAGTGGGTTACCGCTTGGTCTGAACCCAAGTGCTGGACTGACCAATCGTCCAATAGTTCAACTGTCAAATATTGTAGCTAAAAACTATAATCTGCTATTTAAAATATGTGACATGTACCAAATGACAAGGAAATAAAATCAACTTTGTTGACTAGGATGTCAATGTGGCCATACTGTATGTGGACTGTACATGATCTAATATATAATATATATATAATATTTACATATTAATGTAATCACATCTGAACCACAGTTATGACAACTGAAAAGAACATTTGCATTTCTTTTTTGCTGCTTCATGTTATATTACTGGCCGCCATCCTCACCAGACCCAGGCTCCATTATTAGTCATACAATATATTTGATGATTAAAAATACCCCACTGAGACCCTTTTGACAGCAATGTGATATTTTATTAATTCCTGCAGAGAAATCTTCTTTTCTCTTTGCCCTTTTGTCGGGAGGTCACAAACCCGGGGATGGGGAAAGAGATAACAGCCTTCTCACAGTTTTAAAAGATCTGCTCGTTTGCTCAAGGACACTTCAGTAAACCAGATGCTTCATGTCCACAAGCGACCTCATGCCTCACGATGGTTTTGCCACCTTTCTGTCTCTAAGGAAACTCAAGTTAAAAATGGCTTCCAATCCAAAGTATATAATGAAACAACCAGGGACAAACCACTCATTGCACTAATCAGTATTCCTTCCCTCATTACTGTCTGTCTGGCGGTGAGTCTGACTGAGCATCAGCTCTCCGAATCATTATCCAACTGGACTGGAGACAATAACAAGGGCACAAATTGGAACCGGAGTTGGAATACAAAATAAAAGAAGATAATCTCAATTCTTCAAATATGAAAATCAATACGTAAATTAATAAAAAGACGAAATGGAGAACCTGGAGATTAGGAGGGAAACAAATGCAGCTCAAAGTAAAAAAGAAAAATTCTGGAAGGAGATCAAAGCACAGGACACCCACTGATTGATGAGTCATCCTGACATGAACAGAAAAATTTATAAATATATAAAATCCTGTTAGCTTAAGTAAAAGCTAGCTCTAAAGCAAGCTTGAAAGTTCACTGGAAGTAAAATGTAGAAGTTCACATGGGAACGTACAACTCAAAAAAATTCTTGTCCCGTCCCGGCTTTCGAGAGCGTTCGTATAGTCTGCTGGAAAAAGCCCAACAGATTCTGCTCAACACTTGAGGTTGCACTGTTATTTCCAGGGCTTAAAAGCTACCAGACAGAGGTTAACTACCTAATACTGACCGTACATCGCTCCAGATGTTTCACACACCACTCAGTAAGAGGCAGAGGAGCCTCAGAGCAGATTGTTCAGTAACACATAAGTCTCCCAAAAGACAAAAAAAACCCATCGTGTTCAGTATTTTAATCTAAATTGAATCTGAACTGTCTAAATGCTGGGAACAACTATTCTATGCAAAGCCTGACACCTGATACTCATGCACACAATACGACATTGTCGCGGTGCACTTCTTTTCAGTATGAAACCTTTTCATAAACACATGTAATATTCTGGCCTAAGTTTAAAGTGGAGATGAATCACTGAACAATATGACTGTGGTTTGTTTGATTTTTATTTTAGGTGAGATTTTACACGACAGTCCAACTTAATATTAACTTAAATTTGCAAGAAAACCAGGTAGGATTTCTGCTTACTGGCCAGAAGGGCGCATTGATGTGAAAACAAGCTAAGAGATGACATTCACAGGAACGGTTCGTCTCCGTTGTTCGCCTGTATCTATGCTCCACATGTACAATTATTCTGTTGGCATTTTGCTGTACGTGTCAATTTGAAAACTCTTCCGTGCAGCGTTGCTCACAGCTTCAGTTTCCTTCACTGTGATTGTCACCTGGAAACCCTGTTCACATTAACGTTTGCACGGCCACTCCGAAGGGCGGACCGAACAGCAGCTCGTGCGCGGTGATGTTAAAGTCGAGCATTTGTCTTGAAATGTAGTTGCAGCGATGGTAGAGTTTCTTACACACAGCCCATAGAGATGCTGTGTTTTAACTCATTAGGCCCACTACTAAGACCCACCGGTGGTCACTGGTACAGTTGCAAGGATATGATGCTTCACTGGCACAAATATGTCTGACTTGAGGTGACATAATACCGTGCAGCAACAACAATAGTGTAACTTTATTGCATGTCAGAGATTGCACTGATAAAATCTTGGTCTCAGACTGCTGAATGCTGCGAGGTGCAAAAGGGCATTACATGTGTGGGTGTTTCTGTGTTCGGCAAATGGGAACTTTACTGTAAACCACATCAACCTACAAAAAAATTGCACCTGTGACAGCTGGAGTTTGTCGTTGGACAGACACTTATATTTGCTCTGATTTTGTAGCTTAACTGCAGGTGGTACCCACACATATGTAAAATAGGGCGTGAATGGTTTCTGTCTGCCAATAAAAGGGCTGGATATCATGTTAGTAGTCAACTCTTCAAAAAATGCTTTTCACGTTGTATCATGCTTGACAGACTCCAGAGCACCAACAGTCGGTGGGAAAAATAAGTCCAACTATTGACAGATGTTCAAGTCCAACATCCATGACAGAGAGAGAAGGAGCGTTGTATGGAATCCAGAAGAGCAGAGTTGTTTACCGCCACGCTGAGCATTAAATGACTGCATTGCTTTCCTCCTCCAGTACCAGTGCCATCCGTCTATCTCTTGTCTCTTTTATTTTACAAAGGAGCTATTTCGCTTGTCACTGCTGGAGATTAATTACTCATCTATTTTGCATGAGCTTAAAGTCCGCATGCCTGCAGAGCCCAAAATATGACAAACACCTTTTTAAAATCTCAGGGAGCAAATATCATATATCAATATCTATACATAGATATATCTGTATCTATATGTAGATATTGCTCTATATTATCTATCTGTATCATAAATCCAACCGGTCGAGGCAGATCGTGTCCACCTCTGAGCCTGCTCCTGTCGGAGGTTTCTTCCTGTTAAAAGGCAGTTTTTTTCTTCCTAGCTTACGTGGGAATTGTTGAACTGTTGGGTTCTATCTACCTATAATTGATATTAAATATCATATGTAATATTAATAATTATCATACATATACACTAATATATATATATATAATGCAGAAGAACAAGCCTTCAGGGACTTTATAAATTGACATTAAGCGGATGTCAACTGGCTCCAGCTACCTTTGTGCATGAACAGGAACACACACACATGCACACTTACAAATACACGCGCTTTCTCTCTAGATACAGCCGGGACTTTGAATGCATCAAAGTCAACAGGACATGCTGGCCTGAGGCATCCCCACTGGAGCAGCACGTGGTAACACAGGCTCTGTAATCAGGATATCGATTCCCCCAAACTCGCATCACAGATCAGTGGAGCGTAAAGAAAACACCTTCCATGATCCTGATGAACACAGATTAGATGTGATGTCCAAACATACAGCAAAAGCTGTGCGGATGCCACATCAGTCACAGGCCGGGATGCAGGTCTCTGAGGTCCAATATCAAGCTGAGTATTTACTAAGAAGAAAACGTGTGTGCCGCTCGGTGTGTGTTTTGTCACTATGCTTCAGTGGCTGTAAGTCTAACTGGAGACCAGGGAAGCCACACACACACACACACACACACACACACACACACACACACACACACACACACACACACACACACACGCCTGCCTCCGAGGGAATAGCCACCACTGACCTGTGCTGAACGGCTCACTGATCCACCCTCCCCTGCATCTCTCCTCTCGAAGAAACTTGCAGATAGACAGAATATCTCAACCCTGCTGGAAATTCTCTGCAAACTTTTTGGGAGATATGTCCAAGGAGTAATGAGATTTTCACATTATGAGCAAACAAAACTAAAAAGTTAATTATGTTATAATCCCAGTTCAGACAAGCTTCACTAAATAGGGTTTATTTCAGTGTGACAGCCCCACAAGTGTGAAATGGGGCAACAAATGAGAGCGAGCGGGAGAAACTTGCGGTGTGTCAATTCAATCTAAAACGCTCCGGATGTGCAGAAACACGACTAAAGCAAAAGTAAGTGGGGAATCAGATAACAAAAACGAGTGGTGATGCTATATTCTTTGTCGGAGTGAAAGCATTTAACGGGTGTATCGTAACTTAAAAACTGTTTAAAGCCGTCAGCTTTTCATTCAGGTTTTGCCTGTGTTGCTGTTGCTTATTGTGTTCGTACAGTGTTTTTTCTCTGCATCTCCCAGAGACCATTTGTCAATGAAAGAGTGTTGGCTGTACTGTAAAGCCTTTTGATTTTGTGTAGGTGGCAGGTAACGCTCCTCATCCTTCTATATTTTGTTCAAACAAACCACAGTTGCTGCTGCCAGATATAGAAAAGCCTTCACTTCCTGTGCACCAGACGAGCCCTAGAAAGACTTAACACACACCGACTGTTTAGAACGGCGATGGTGAGAGCTTCATACCATAAACTATGGAATTAATCACTATTAGGTAACAATTAATTAACAAAATGTAATCACATTACACATATCCAAATGTGGCCGCAAGGCACATAATTGTGAACATGTACATGTATTTTGCCCACGAGAAACATTTCGAACATTTTCATGGTGTTATGTGTGAAGTCCATGTAGATTCCTATGTGGGAACTTTTCCACATATTTTCCTGATGTTATCATACATGTCCCATGTGGAAAACGTGATCAAATGTGTCCCGTGTGGAAAACATGTGATCAAATGTGTCCCACGTGGAAAATGTGATCAAATGTGTCCCGTGTGGAAAACGTGATCAAATGTGTCCCGTGTGGAAAACGTGATCAAATGTGTCCCGTGTGGAAAACGTGATCAAATGTGTCCCGTGTGGTAAACATGTGATCAAATGTGTCCCACGTGGAAAATGTGATCAAATGTGTCCCGTGTGGTAAACATGTGATCAAATGTGTCCCGTGTGGAAAACGTGATCAAATGTGTCCCGTGTGGTAAACATGTGATCAAATGTGTCCCCTGTGGAAAACGTGATCAAATGTGTCCCGTGTGGAAAACATGTGATCAAATGTGTCCCGTGTGGAAAACGTGATCAAATGTGTCCCGTGTGGAAAACGTGATCAAATGTGTCCCGTGTGGTAAACGTGATCAAATGTGTCCCGTGTGGTAAACATGTGATCAAATGTGTCCCATGTGGAAAACAGTGTTTTTTCTGTTAGGTTGCACATTTGCACATTTTATAACAGTGTGACAGCGTGTCTGTTATCTGTAGCAGAGACTGCTTTTTGCATCCCCCAATGCGATGCTTTGCCTTTGACGTGACAATAGCAGGACATAAATCCAATTTAGGCCTCAAACTGTGACTTCAGTAAGCATCCTAGAAAGCTGTTTAATGAAGACTAACACTGGAAACAGGAGGCCAGAGTCACTGGCAGCAGTTACCCTGTCCACACTGTGCATGCATTTTGCTTTTACTGAGTTTTATGTTGCCGTTGTGCCGGTAAACAAACATTAATCCATTTCTCCCTGAAATCTCTTGATGTTGACGGTGCAGCGCAACACAATTGTAATTGTCCCCGCTGCAAATCTTTTTCTTTGGCCCCTCATCTCGTCTCGAACACCTCCCACACATGACATATCACAAATGATAAGGAGTAACGTCATGACACAAACAAATTGGCATTTCCCAGCATACCTTCTTCCTTCTTAACATTTGACAATAAAGTGACTAAGTGTCACTAAGTGATTAAATAGGTCTCAGTGATTGGTAGAAAGAAGAATGAACTTAAATAAAAGATGCAGGTTTGGAAAGTTTGAATAAAGAGAAATACACATAAAACAGACTATAGGTCTCAAAACCATAAGTGCATAAAGTGAGAAGGTGGTTTTACAATTCAGTAAACTCCTGCTGATGAAACACTTTGAAATCTGAAATGTTCAGCGTTGAACCCATTGGAACAGGCTGCTGCCTCCATCTCTGTTTTCACTCTTTTAGATACAGATACACATGTTCGATTTAGGAGACGCAATCTCTTATATTCACACTTTTTATGCTGATATAGACAAACTAGAAGTGAGATCAAATTTTTTTTTTGGCCTTGTGTCTCTTATCTATTTTTCTATTCTTGTCTCCCCGCTGGAACATCTGGATGATATTCCAGCTGTATGTGAGCAACTGGTATTTCTCCTCCTCCTCCTCTGCAATCGACCACCGACTTCCATCTCTCTCATCCTTGTCTTCCTCTTATCTTTTTTCTCCTCCTGTCTCGAGGGGAAGTCGTATCACTTCCATTTTTACTGCAATTACGTCTCCCACAGTATCTCACTGTGTGCTGCAGTGTGTGGGTGTGTGTATGTGTGTGTGTGTGTGTGTGTGTGTGTGTGTGTGTGTGTGTGTGTGTGTGTGTGTGTGTGTGGGAGGAGGGGGTGGGTGGGTTATAATGGCACAGTCCAGTTGTTTATAGTATGTTTCATTTTTCATGTGCCTGCTTACAATAACATCCATTTGTGTGTGAGGCCGTATGATTATGTGTCTATCTGTCAAATACAATCACAATGTATGGAAACATAAAAGAAAAAGACAGCCTATTTCTCTCTCCTGTGTAAGCACAGCCCTCCGCGTGTGTGTGTGTGTGTGTGTGTGTGTGTGTGTGTGTGTGTGTGTGTGTGTGTGTGTGTGTGTGTGTCCGTGTTTCGTCTCCCATTGCCTGAGAACAAGGGTAAACACACGTGGCCACCAGGCACACAACCGCACGCACGCACGCCGAGATATGAGCGAGAGCTGTATTGCGTGTTATCGATGCGTTGAGCGAGTGCCAACATTACACGCCTTCTCATCACCCCGTGAAGGGAGCCTTTATGTTCTAAGTGCACTTAATCACTAATGCTGAGTGCACTTAAAACGCCCCCTAATGACTCGACGTGGCTCTCACTCACACATTCTCAAGTGTCAGAGCAGTTATTAGATACAGTACGGCGCCCAAGAGTGCAGTGCCGCAGCGAATAATCAACATCTGCAGATCAGAGACATTCCTGCGCATGAGTTGAACACCAACATGTGTTTCTGCACATCAGCTCCGGCCTCTGTGGGTGAACAGTCAGCGGGGCACTGTGGCGGCGTGGAAGTCACATGACTGCGGGTATCCACGGGACACAAACCTCCAACAAGCAGCTCGCTGTCTGTGCTGCAGCTCACCTTGACCTCTGACCTCCCGAGCTCACTTAATCAAAATGAATCTACGCTTACGTCGAGTGGGACGTTATTTAATTTCTGTTTTCAACAAATGTTTTTTTCTCTTATTTAAATGTTTTAAATCTGCATCTCAGACAAAACTATTTAAAAGTGATTTATTTTTTATTTTTTTTTACAACAAATTGACCTGCCGTGCCAAAGTCTGTATTTTATTTTGAAAGGAAAACAATACAACAATAAAGTTTTTTTTCAAACGTGAATAACACAAGTACAACCATTAAAATACTAACATGTTGGAACATTTTTATATTCTAAAGTGCTTTTCACACCAGCTAAATGTCATCACTTAAAAATGACCTAGACACGAAAACTTTAGCACACAACATTTAGTACACAACTGGGGATCCTAAATGGAGTTAGCAAAATGCCCTTCCAGATGGTTAATTTCTGATTTTACTTTCAGTGACACTGGTAAACAAACTATTGAAATTATTAATGTAAAAATTCTTGTTTTGTGGAAAGCTGCAGGGAACGAGCTGGTTTGTAGGACTTTTTGTTTCCTCGAATCCCTACAAGCGAGGCGGAGAGTGCAAATAGAGCCACGATAGCCACATTAATGTGAACGGCACCATGTTGAAATAAATCAAATTATCGTTTGACACATTTCACAAACATCTGTTGTGTGAAGTTTGAATTGTGCAAATTCATCTCAGCACTAATAACTCTCTTACAAGGATCAGCAAAAATCAACTTTGGTACAACTTCTTGTCTCACTGTGGCATCCTGTTTCTAGATCTAAGAGGTCAGTCGAGCATTGCGTCTGCCGTTGAACTCAGCGTTTCTGTTTGAATGCTGTTTTCTAAGTCGGTTCATATGGCTTTTCACGGCTAAAGCTCCCTACAAACTTTGGATTCATGCTCCACTCATGTTGCTGCCAGCAATGTGGGCACATTACTTGTTCTGCAGGAAAGACTTATCAAACTACAGCAGATGTAGAGGGATTCCCACATTTTAACTCCCTTGGCTCAGTGCTTTTTTCAGCCTTTAAAGTGGGATCAGTCACCATATGAACATAAAAAAAACCCCCAACATCACACGATGTCCCTCTGAAGCCAACTAATGAAGCCTGAACCCGATCCAAAAGAAGGCTGTATCTCCCCGGAGACTACTGTGTTCTTCTTCTCTGCACTTAACTTAAGGGCATCTTCACAGATAGCAAAAGAAAGTACAAATACAGTGGACATATTTTTCTTTTTTTTTTGGCTGAACCAGGTGCCATCAATTCTGTGAAAACATTCCCCCGCACCCTCTCCCGAAAATAAATCTCAGCCACTATGTATGCTAATTTTGCCTGTCACAAGTCTGAATGCCATTATCACCGGGGTCAGGTGCTTCCACACACACACACACACACACACACACACACACACACACACACACACACACACACACACACACACACACACACACACACACACACGTAAACGCACGCTGGCAGGCAGACGGACAGCCATACGTACCGATGAAGGCAGTGTATGCCTCATGTGTTGAGGACAATGGGACGGGCTAACTGTAATCTGCCATTCAGCTTGAGATCCACTCCTCACAGCTGGAGGGAGATAATATTGTGAGGGGGGGGAGTTTTTCAGCTCAATCACCACCATTCATAGCAGCAGACAAACACACGAACACACATACACACTCTATGTAACTCATCCTCCAGGTACATAAGCTGACATGGTGGTGAACCAGAGTGACATCTATGTTTTCCATCCTGAAAACTCCTACAATATCCTCGTAGCAACAAATCTCAATCTATGGCTACTTCTTTCTGACCTCCTTCCTTCCTGCGTGTCTCTGTAAACCAGTGCTTTTATCGTATTGGGAATGGTTTCAATAGCTTTCCACACACATCGTTTTGTACTCTGGCTGCTGGGGAGGACGTTAGTTAAGTGCATGCTGTCAAATTCAGAGCAGAATGTGCTCCATTGAAATCTGCCCTTCAGGGAATAAAAAGAAAAGGGACAATCTTTAACATTAAAGCTGCTACAGAGATAGCAAGAGTTTGGCATTTCTTTGAGACCACTCCATTGGCTAAATCATCACGTATCCCTTTCTTTTTGTCTCGGAGTGGAAGTGCTCTCTGATGTGCTTTCTTTTGAACCAAACACTTGATCTCAGGTCTGTATACCGACCGGGACGAAGTGGTGGAAGGGGGATACAGAAAAACAAAGCAGCAATGCTACTTTCTATTTGCTGTTTGACATTAGAAATGCACCCCCGAGTTTCTCCCAATGGAAAACGAGTGTACATGTTCACTGTTTTAGTTCAGCGTGTGAGCATGCTAATATTAGATAATTAGCGCTATTAACGCACAGCAGAGCTGCGGCTGCAGTCGGAATAGTTTTGCAGGTAATAAACCAATGTAGGGCTGCAACCATTTATTTTCTGTGGATTGACAAATCAATTCACTGTCTGGTCATTGTGTCTAAAATTAAAAATGTCTGCCTCATCATGGCACCAAGAAAGATCATCAAAATGTTGACAGTTCATCCAAAGGGAGAAATGAATGTCAGTAACAAAGGTCATGGCCATCCATCCAACAGTTGTCATGACATTTCTATGAAAAAGACAAAACTGTCAACCTGGTACTGGAACAAAAGCCAGAGAATCTCCAACATGAGTATGGTTCATCTGAATGTCTAACGAAAAGTGGACTGCATCTATCCAACATTGATATACTTCAGTATGGACCAAACCTTTATAATAGTTTTTACATCAATTTCCCCATTATTATTTTTAATTTTTTTGGTGGTGGAAGGAGGTCCTTTATCTGAATCAAGGGTTCAAAGGACAGAAGCTGTCGCACGCTGTACAGAGCTGTAAAGGCCCCTGATGCTAGTGTGTGATTTGTGCTATTGGGCTATATATACTGTATATATACTGATTGGATGGCAATTAATCAAAAATAAATAAATAAATAATGGTGATGGCAGATTAGAAATAAATGAGGCTGAGCCTTTGCAAGGAAAAGAGAAAAGTAAGATGTATAAGATAAAAGTCTCATTAGTAGCGGAATGATTATCTTTGATATTATCCAGCCACGCAGTGATGAAGCTGAAAGCGAGCGAGCTCCGAATGGCTTCCTGGCTTCATTAAAACAAATTGTAAATAAGAGTAACCTTTCGACAGTGCTGACACAATGAGCAGGGGTCATCTCTCTCCCTGCCCTGCAGCTACGCGGCGGCCTGTGACCATTACAGTGGACATTAGCTGTGTCAGGAGATGAGAGCTCGTTTCGCCTGCATCTGATAGGACGGTCACGGAGATGCCTGGCTGAGCTCCCTCATTAGCCCTGACGCTCGCACGGCTACCGTGTCAGGCACGGCCCTGATCTGAGCGCTCAGCGACTAACACGTGTACCTGGAGAGCACAAATAAGTTCATGTTGTGCTCGGGGTGTATTTGAACATTTCCACATACTGTGGCATAAATCAGGGCAGCAATAGAGAAAAACGTATCCTTCCCAGCCATCCCCATCTACTTACTTCAGTTTTTAGCTAGTTCACAAATTTGACGTTCGTATTGGATGCTGTCAACATAAAAAAAAAACAACACACACACGTAAAACAGGCTATCATTGCACAATAAATCTCTTCTTTAAATATTTACAAAAGTATTCAGACCATTTGCAGTAGCGGTCCAAATTGTGGTCCGAAGAATCCTGTTTACTTTGATAAGCCTTGAAATGTGTCTAGAGTTTTATTGAACAGGCTGGAAGTAGTTTAGAAAGGCACATCTCAATCCCATTGCATGTCAGGACAATAACAAAGCCATGAAGTAAACAGGCAACATAGTTCTTGGTCGGGGAGGTCATCAACAACCCTTTGGTCAATACAGAACAGCGTTTCAAGTATAAAGCACATGACAGCCCACTTGGTGTTTGCCAAACTGCATTTAATGGAATCTGAGAGTGTGAGGAAAATGATTTTCCTTCTGATTAGACACGTTCTTTGGGTAGAACTCAAAGCACTATCTGGCAAACAACAAGCACTGGACATCACCTGCTAACACCATCCCTATGGTGAAGCATGGCGGTGGTAGCATCATGATGTGGGAGTTCTCCTCAGCAGCAGGGACATGAGGGAAGGATGAATGCAGCCAAATGCAGTTTTTTTTTTTTTTTTAGGAAAACCTACTCGAGAGTGCAGATATCACCTTTCAGTGTTACAGTTATCTAAAGCATACAGCTTACTGTCCTCGAGAGGTAGAGCCAGATGTCAGACTTAAACACCATCGAACATCTACGAAGAGACCTCAAGATGGTGGTTCACAGATGCCTCCCAACCAATCTGATTGAGCTTGAGAGGATCTGCAGGAAAAAATGGGATAAACCGGCCAAATAAAAGTGCTCAAAGACTGTAGAAAGTTATCCAGAAGACTCAAAGCTGTATTGGTTGCCCATGAGGTGTTTACAAAGCACTGAATTTAGGGTCAGGATACTTTTATCAAGGAGTAATTCTCGTTGTTGAGTTTGAATAAATGTGCAGAAATTAAATAAAACAAATGTCATTATGGATCATTGTGCGTATATTAATGGGAAAAATCTTAATTGTATCTATTTAAAATCACTTCTACTGCACAGAAAAGTTTTTTTTAATTTTTTTTTTTTTTATGGATTGGTCCCAACTTTTATGGTAGCCTTTAAAGTGCACCCATTCGCAGTGAACACACTATGACGATACTTTTACCCACAACCTGAAATATATTGTAATGAAATGACTGGCTAGTTCTTGAAACAATAAACAGTAAGATACAGCCCAGTATCAAACTGAAGCAAGTAATACACCTGTCAGTCCAGGATACCATGTCAGTGTCACATTTTGCTTTGCGTGGTCAGACCAGGTGATGAAGTATAAAGAGTAATAAAGTCTGGATAGGACAGCAGGTTGGAGGTGGTTGATGGAGATCAGGGTTCAAGTCTGTGAAGAAGTAACTTACATGGCAAACGTAAAGTTGGTACCTAAAGTGACTTTTCGTGTCAAACCCTAATCACGTGTTTTTTGGTGCTTCAACCTCAGGCTTCTTACTGTTCACGCCTGGGCGAGGCACCCTGTGGTCGACTGGTGGGTGTGGGACACGCTTTCGGTGTGATTGCAGGTTGAGGAGTGACCGCTGTGACACTCGTCGGTCGGCAGTTCGGTGACACTTCAGCTGCCCGCTAAAATCTGGTTTCGGGGTCCGGGGGTTGAATAAAAACCACTGAAGTAAAAGATTTTACTTCAGGGGATCAAACCAAACCCTCAGAAAGAAAAGAAGAAGATGGATGTGAAAGTGTTAGAAATGCTGAGAAAACTGGAGAGGCTGAACGGAGCTGAGAATACAAGAGCGTGGGTCATGTGCCACGACGATCTCTTAACGTGATGGGGGAGATTGAAATGGAGGAGGCGAGGAATTAATAAGGATGCGTTAACCTCCCGGCTGTACGTTCGTTGGCGCCCCAGAGAGGAGACCCACTGAATTAAATTACAACTCATATCCTGGAGCGAAGTCGATGCCCTGGCAACAGCAGACTCCCAACCTCCACTCCTCTGCTCTTCATCTTTCTTTTTTTGTCTCAACACATCCCGCTCTCCATATTCACCTGTCACATTCCATCCTCCTCTCTTCATTCATCACCTTTCCTTTGGTCTGGTTTCCTTCCTTTCCATTTCTTTGCCTTCTATTTCCTCTCCAATACCTTTTCCTTTTCTTCAATTCCCTCTTCCCTCTTTTCTTTTCCATGTCAGATTCCCCAGTTTTCCCTTCCCTCCCTCTTTCTTTCCTTTTTGTTCCTGTCTTGTCTTTGCTCCTTTCCTCTCACTACATATCCTTTACTCCCTTCTCTTTACTTTTCCTCTTTCTCTACTTCTTTGTTTTCTTTTTCTCTCCTTTTTACTTTTACTTTTTCTGTCATGTTTTCCGTCCTTCTTTTCCTCTTTGTTTTTGTCTTTCCTTTCCACTCTCCTTTCTTTTATTTTCTGGCCTTACTTCCTATTTGTCCTCCTCTCCTCTCCTCTCCTCTCCTCTCCTCTCCTCTCCTCTCCTCTCCTCTCCTCTCCTCTCCTCTCCTCTCCTCTCCTCTCCTCTTCCCCATCCTTCCTTTTTTGTCTCACCTCCCTTTCTTTCTGTTTTACCTCTTCCCTTGTTTCCTTTCCTTTCCTTTCCTTTCCTTTCCTTTCCTTTCCTTTCCTTTCCTTTCCTTTCAAAGGCAATATTTACTCTTCACAGAGAAGGACGTGTATGTATCTACCTTTAGAAAAAATAATTTCCAGTCTTCAGATGAGTAACCGTGTTCCCCACTAAACTGACTTTGATATCAGAAAAGCAAACACAGGCTCTGTTTTTATAAATGAGACATATCTCAATGTTGACTGAGAGTGCTGAATTTCACCGAGTCAGTGGACGAGAAAATAAGACGACTGAGTTCAATCTATTTGGAACCGCTTTGCAAGCACATTATCTCGTCACCGCACAAGATGAACAGCGGCAGATAACAGATACATCCTCCTGCACCTCAATCCGCTCGATTCCCTCATCCAGCAGCGTGAAAATGTGTTTCCTGTCCTCGGTGTTTAACAGTGAGAACAACAAGGCTCTTCCATTAGTATTTGTTGGGTTAAAGGAGGTCCATAAATTAATGGTGACGCCTCCACACAGTGTTGTTGTTTATTTTCCATTTCACATAATGCAAACGGAGGGGAGCTGCAAAGGCCAGATATGCTGGGAAATATCGTTCCGGTAGCCCGCTGTGAGATTCTATCAAACACGTTGCTTTTAGAAATTTTTCAAATTTATCTCCGTGTTCTCGCCCTCTGTCATCTGTTTTGCTTTTGTTTGAATAATCCTTGCGCTGATTCATGAACTGCTCCTGCAAATGCATTTTGCCGTGCACACGTCTGACGTGTGTTCGCCCATTAATCAGCATTTGTTGTACTCATCTAGTTTATGTGTTTGGATGTTGCGTCTGTAAAGTGTTTTGTTTTCCCTGGTTGTTCATCGCTCTGGAAGGCCTTCCACTCGGTTGTACTTGTCTTATTAAATAAAGATCAAGGGAGATAAATGAATGCTTGTGAGTAATGTGTCTCGCTGTCATGTCTCCACGTTGTTTTCTTTCACCAGCACATCTGGAAAAAGAGTTTCTGATCCATATTTAATCCGCTGTTCCATGTGCAAAGTGTAGTAAACTCCAGGCAACTACTTTGTATTAAAAACCTAACTACAAGCTGCTGACTGCTCACTTTAAAGGGACGCTCCAGCTACTTAAGAGATTGCTACGCCGGCAGTTACAATAATGCTACGGGGTTTTACGTGGCTCTAGAGGAGCTTCATCAGGCCTCCGAAAATAAACAGGGCACTTTATCATGAGTCTCTCACGTTAGCTTCTCGTCGATAAGATACCATTTTATCGTCATTGTAGGTCATTCGATGAAATGTTGTTTGGCAGCACTCGACCCAACAGCAGAAACATTGAAATATACTTTAAAACAACAGTCAAGAATGATCAAAAAGTGCAACAGAAATGCACAGTCTGTCCGTGGTAGATGTGCACTCGTGTTGATGGTAATGAGGTGGTGTTGTGTGTGTGGGCGGGAGGGGGTCACTGCGTATGTGAGGGAGAGAGATTTTGGGTGGTCAACAGGGGAGAGGGGGGCTGTTTGAATGACACACCTTTGGGAAAGAAGTGAGCTCACTGTTAACATGTGGGTCTGGGTCTGTTCCACAGGGAATCGTACACAGTTGTTCCACCCTACTGGGCGTAGACCTCAGGTAAATGTTAACCAATCAGCATGCGCCAAAAATAGCCAAAACTCTGCCACTATTGCAACCACTTGAGGCCAGTGTCCACTAAAGCATTTGCCCTGAAAACAAACTGTTTTTAATGGTAGCATCACTTTTTTTTTCAAACACCAGCAGCATGACGAGGCACTGAGCGTTTATTCTGCGCTGGAAGTTCTCCGTTTTTCTCTGGTCATGGAGAGTTTACAAATGTCCAACTTTGGGTAAAACACTGCTAGTGACTGTCACTTTTTACACAGCTGACCAATCCCAGTGGTCGGGACAAATGCATTTAACCACCAACGCTGGTCGCTGATTGGTCCGCCCTTCAGAGTGGCTGAGCAGCGTATCCAGACTATAATCTGTGATGGAAACTGAAGCTGTGAGCTGGTGGAGCCAGGCTAGTGCTTGATTGGCTTCTTCAGAATTTAAAACCCTTCTCCTTACATACAAAGCCCTTATTAAGCAGGCTCCTATCATCTTAAAGACTTCACAGAACCCCTCTATCCCAATAGACTGCTTCACTCTCACAGTAGAAGCTTACTTTACTACGACTTACTAAAGTAGAATGGAACCAGCTCCTAGTTTGGGTTCGGGAGGCCGACACCCTCTCGACTTTGCAGGCTGTGGTGTCCCTTAGTTATGCTATTTAAAACATTAAAACACCAATCTCTCTTTTGCTTTTCATGTATTTGCATTTGTATGCCACTATGCTGCACATTGTTTTATTATTTTTCTTAAATTGATGTTTCAGTATGGGTGTATTATTCACTTGTAGTCGTATTAATTGTACAATGTATTTGAGACCATGTTGTATAGTTATTTCATACTATAAATAAAATTGAACTTGAATAACCATAAAAATGAAAATAAATGATGATCTTGCTCTGCCCAGACTTTCCCTATTAAACAAAAAATAAAGAAAACACATTGCATTCATAATAAATCAAGCCAAAAACAGTCTTACCTGCAGGATCTTGCACCTCTCAGAGTTACAGTTGCTATCTTCACAGGGATGATACATGCCCAGAGTCACACAGTTCAGCAGGATCACCAACATGGACGCTCGCTCGAACCACGTGCAGGACGAGAGTTAAGGAATATAACACGGAGAGATGACAGCAGACAACCAGCAGAAAAAAAACAAACAACACATGCATTTCTCTCGGCTTTCTCCAGTGACCTCATTATCCCAGCCTCATCTGACAACGTGATGCGCATTCATCTCTTCCAGTCACTATTAAAACGTGTTTTGGAGAAGAAAAATGAGCCGCGGAGGAATCCAAGCAACAGGGAAACCCACCTGCGGCTGTTCCCAGTGTCGCTGCTCCCATTTCAACCTGTTAACTACAGATCTGTTTTCAAGGCGTGCTGGAAAACGTTCAAATTGTTTACGAGGGAGCCGGATATTAAAGAGATTGTGTGAGGCACAACAAAAGGCAACAGAAGCAGAGGCCGAGAGACTGGGAGGCTGACGAAGAGGAGGGAAAAGTCTTTAAAGTTAGTGAAGAGGAAGACATCTTAAAGCATAGCGCGTGAATTTGATTGACTTTAGGGTCCAAGTGGGCAATCCTAATGTGGTGAGGATGAACAGCAGCCTGAGCAATGTGACACCAATCAATGATGAGCCTAAACACAGATTGTATTTCAATAAACACACACACACACACACACACACACACACACACACACACACACACACACACACACACACATCTTTCATAGATTGCTGCTGCACCCCCAGTCGGCTCCCTGCATCCAGCCCGGCTAACGATGTTAGACAGAATAGCCAGTTTGTCATCCGTGTGTGTGTGTGTGTGTGTGTGTGTGTGTGTGTGTGTGTGTGTGTGTGTGTGTGTGTGTGTGACACGTGAGCCAAAAAGGAAAACAGCACTTTTCATCTGTCAAAGGTGTGTGAGTGTGTGTTTGTGCACACAGGCTGTGAGGACAAACGACCTGTCCGTCTTTTATCGCATTAGGCGACACTTGCTCATTCATCCCGCTGACCCATGGTAAAGCTGGGTTGCCGTGGCCCCACAGTCGCCACGGGAAAAAAAATAGCAAGAGCAGAACGAACGTGAAACCACCACCGATTCCAGTTTCAAAGCAGAACACCAGAGAAAATGATGAAAGCTGTAAAAAAGAAGACGTGTAGCAGTAAAAAAATCTCATCTCTCAGCTCAAAGGTTCACTTTTTAAACCATGACGTGAATCTGTAAAACAACCTGCTTTACATTATCAAGTAAAGATCAGAGGGATAAGTCATGAGGTATCATCCTCTCAAGGATCACAAAAAAATTTTTCAGAAAAATTAAATTGACTTACAGCCAATAATTTAAAATGCACGTCATCCCTGGTGCGTGCCAGCCATAATCCTGTACGCACTGAGCGTACATGATTGATTTTTAGTTGGTTTTTTTAATATCCATTCTTGAAAATTAAATTGTAACAACACCAGATCCTGTCTTATTATTTGCTGCATCCACTCTCTTACGTAACATAACTTTTATGAAAGCTGCGCAGTAGCTGTGATTGGCCCCGGTGCATGTATTTTTCTTGGGCTCCTGCCCTCCCATTTCCCAGCATGCCGTCTATCAATTGTAACTTTTAAGAATAAAGCAGCTAAGTTAAATCGGTGTTGGTTGATTGGTAGAAATTATTACATTTTTTGATTAAACATAAGGTTTTGGAAAATTTCAATAAAGACAAATTCAGATACCCTACATTGATAAGGCTGTAACTAAAAATCACAAGGTGAAATATATACCTGGAGCACTTTATTAGGAACACCTGTACATCTGCTTATTTGTGTAATTATCCAATCAGCCAATCATATAGCAGCAGTGTATTACACAAAATCCTGGAAAGGTCCAAAACATTTGTATCTCTCTTGTGGTGTAATGGTGTGGGGACACTTTGGGCGCCTTACTACCAATCACTCATGGTTTCAATGCCACAGTCTATCTTGAGTGTTTTTGCTGACTATGTGCCACGGTTCATTGCCACAGTTTACAATCAAAAAACAGTTTCAGGCCAGTTTTCAGAGCATGACAGCGACTCAGGCTCCCCAGTCACCAAACCTGAAGTAGAAGACCTTGGGGATGAGATGAAGGAGGCGATTGGCAGAATGAATGTGCAGCTGACAAAGCTGCAGATATGCTGTGGTGGAATCATGTCAACATGAAGCAGAAACTCACAGGAAGGTTTTCAACATCTTATCAAGTACTTAAAGGGAAGCCGTAATACGTTTGGTGTTCCAAACAAAGTGCTCAGCTAGCATATATATTTCTAAGATGCTGACACAGATTTCTTCTATCTAACACAAACCTTTACATTGTTCCCATTTGCAGCTCATCACAGCAGCATTATTAACGTATTTGGAGCTTAGAGAAGGGAATGACTGTAATCACTGGGTTCATTAGCTGTGTAATGTAAAGCAGCGGGTAGCATATAGTGCAATTTAGGCGAGCTTTAGCGCTCAGATTTGCACCGTTGACCAACTACAAACCATCTTGACAGCGCTGACTTTAAAGGCAACAGAGGTTTGAACTACTATCATATCAATAGTGTCTTCTCTCTGTCGTATTGTAGTTTGCAGTCAGTCAAGAGACATGAACAGTAACTCAACAAAAGTTCCAGAAAATTCTGATTTGAACACTAGTGTTGGAAAGTAATTACCATTGTTAATAAACTGTGGACCGCTTTCATTACTACCTTCACTAAACAGGAGTATTGCCACTACCTAGATTAACCGGAGGGATATTTGAGTCTGTGACCAGAAGAACCCCAGTCGTGTCATTTTGATAATGATGGTTGCAGCTGGAGGGCAGAGCAGGATTATTTAACACACCGGAGGCCGCAGAAAGTTTAGTGAGTCTAAAGGGACGCAATTAAAAAGATCAGTTGGTACAGAAAGAGGGATCATTAAACAGCAAACAAAAACTCAGTCACGCAGGCCTCTAGTTCGAGAGTGGTGGCACTGAAAGTTTTAAGGGAGCGCTAACTGCTGTTGACACACAGCGGTGGCACCGGCAAACGTTTGCAGTTAAGGACGGAGGAGGTGGAGCTAATTAAAAATAATGAGCTGCATGGGGTGTCTGTGGAAGCGACTGATATCATCAGCCTTCACCAGAGGGAAACAATGGCACTGCAGTTCAGTGAGAAGTCCATCAGGCTCCGGACAAAACTGAGAACACACCTGAGAAGTTCAGAGTTTCAAAAGAATGTTATTTCCTCCTTCATCAGAGATTATAAATTAGCATTCAATTTCTTATATGTCTATGTTATGGTGGCGGTTATGCATGAATAATCTATTTGTACATACAAGACAGCATAAGAGAAACAAAATGAAACACCACACTACACATAAACCTTGCTGCTTCTTATCTAGACTGTATAAAAGTGGACGAAAGCTTCCCGGTCTGTAAAATGAGCCGATGCAGAAATGACTGAACTGTAATACCACTGAGGGCCGCTAGGGTTTGGCTCCAAAAAGCCTCCGATCTCCACTGACTCCCATTCAATTTCACTCATGAAATACAAAGTCAACAAATTTTTTCTACGAGTCATTTGGTATCATTTGCCAAAGGGATTCCTCCTTAATAGTTTTCTGGCGGTCCATCTGAAAATAATTCGGTCATTAATTAGAAGTCAGGCCTCAAAAAGCTGTGTTTTAGGGGGCTTGTCTGTTTGATTGACAGGCCTGTGGTGCAGCCATGTTTCTGATATCGGTGGGTCGGACATAGTATCGTCGGGTTTATAATCAGATCGAGGCAGATCCACCACTCTTTCCTCCCTAGCTCGTCCATATATGGTCACTTCCGGGCTCCAATCACTCGAGGCTTCATAATGGCAGTTCAAAAACGAATGAGTGACGTCACTGTTGGATGCCGTTTGGGCCTAGACAAAATTGAACACTGTCAGTGGACTGATTATAGCACACTAACAAGAACAAGAGCAAATAACAATTCACTCAGTGCAGCAGAAACACAATTTAGTGTTAGTAAGACTTTTCTATGTTGTCTGAACAACAACAACTACAACAAAAGAGCTCGAAGATTAACTTTTGCTTTCCTCCAAACTCTGAGAGACAAATTTAGGTGAGTTTGTAGAAGAGTAGTATAATGAGCAGATCTAAAAAAAAAAGAATTCATAAACTACCATCTACGAACACGTTTTAACAAGATAGTAATGCTTCCTAATGCCACCGGAGAGAGTTCCACGCTGAATTTCAAAGATGTGTCCCACCGATGTCTCGTAATTGGCCTCTTCCTAATTTAGCAAAGCAAAACTTAGACTTTTAACATAGATATGCATTAAAGAGTAGTAGAACCCACAGCTGTCTGTAACGTAATGCGATCAAACGTTATCCTCATTAAGGAAAGTTGTTTACTCTGAATTGGTCACCAGGGAAACTTTCAGGGAAACAATGGATAATGAAAACAACAGAATAAATCAATGTGCAGCGTGTACTATGTTTACATGAAAGAAAGTCAGGTCTGCTGTGGTTCTCTCCGGAGTCGGTACGTGACGGTTAGTTGTGCGGAGACTTTATGACCCTTCCCTCCTCAGCATCCCCAAAGGCTTGCAGCAAGGACACACAGTAGTAGTGGTGGTGGAGATGATCTCGTCTGTGCGTCTGACTGCTGTAAATCCGAAGGTCCTGTCAAGTTATGTGTTGGCAGGCCAATTATTTTTTTGAGGCTCTGTAAGCTGTCTTCAGTTAAGACGCTCTTGGCAGTGACAGAGAGGAGAGAGTCGAAAGCTACGTAACGTTCTTTTAAACGTTAATGTGGAATAAAGGTGGTGTAACTTATACAGGAAGTGTTTGCAGGCAGTAATGAGAGATGCTGGTGTTGGTCGATGGTGTGTAGATTAAAAGTCAGAACGTTGTCTAAGACATTGGACAAGAAATCTCCCGTCAGACAGCAGATAGAAGTCAAAACATCTAGAGGAAGATAATCATCAAGCCACTGGATTCAGTAGCATGGTGCAAAAGCTGGTCGTCAGAGCGAGCTGTCGACATAAATACGGATGCTGAGTATATCATTCGTGGCTGGTGTCTATGGCAGAGTGCGTCACTGTTATTTAGCAAGGCAGTTATTTTGCAGCAGGTATGAATCACTCGATACAGATGTGTTGGGGTTTGTGGAGGTAGACAGACTAAAAGACTGACTAACTTTTAAAAGATGAGAAAATGTTCTCTTACCAATGCAAAAGTTAAGATCATTCACAAGAAATACCTTCGCCTTAAAACTTCTGTTGATGTCCGATGGTTCACACGACAGCATGTGTTTAAAGACGCTCATTGTGCAGCCCAGTATCATGCTCCTATAACCCATCAATCCACCATAAGATACGGTGTCCATTTAACGTTTTGCCTCGTCTCAGTGTCAAAAGCACACGCACATATAACCAGGGGGGAAGAAGGTGTTCACGTGATGGAGGTCATTTAAGCACAAAAGTGCTAGAGTTGATCAAACCCAGGACTTTCTCCCAGGAGACCATAGTTTTGGTCTGTAAGAAAGGATTTCTTTAAAGCGATCTTTTCCTAACCCAAACTAAATAGTAAATGGTCTGCGCTTATATAGCGCTTTATCACCTCAGCGGTCTCAAAGCGCTTTACACTGTTTCCCATTCACGCATTCGCACACTAATGGAGCTGAATAACCATGCAAGGTGCTCGCCGTCAAGAATACATTCACAGATACATTCGCACATCGATGGTACGCCATCGGGAGCAACTGGGGGTTCAGTGTCTTGTCCGAGGACACTTCGGCATGTGGACAGGAGGAGCCGGGGAAAGAACCGCCGACCCTTCCATTCGTGGTCAAGCCGATCTACCATCTGAGCCAATGAAGCCGCCTAACTAAGTTCTCTCAGCACATTGGTGACATAGTCCTTTAAAACTTGCTCTGTACTATCTACCTGCTATCATTTTTGACGTTGTGACTGGTCGCTACTTCTGCTACTGTTAGCTTACACGTGTGTGTTTAGCATTTACCTTCTGTTTCGACCACTTGTTGCTACTGCAAATGCTAATATTGCACATATCACAGAACCGAGTCAGAACATCTTACTAAGTATCTACAAATAGAGCGTATCATTACAACTGAAAAGGAAGCGGTTTTGTTTTTTTCAAAGGTTGCACCGGTATACTTGAAATCTCTTTCGGCTGCTGAAATTTAAAACATATTGTTTACTGGAGGTTTTACAAGAGAATAAAGAGGTTTTTATTGGCAGAGAAGCATCAAGGAGAAGGCAGAGCAGAGGGCTCAGGGCAGAGAGATGGAGACAAAGCAAAACATTAAACATGAACAATCTGCCTAATTTAATCAATAACTCTTCCTCTCAAGCCTTCGTTCTCTTCCTCTGCCTCTCCAGCTGGTGGGCTATAATTAAACAATAAGGAGTGTTTGCAGTGTTCTGGCTTCAGTGTGAACACACACACACACACGCACACTCACGCGCACGCACCACACGCACACGCACACACACACACACACACACAACACACACACGTACACCTTTATGATGTCAGCATATAAAGAAATAGTGACGCCCTGAGGGATGGATTCAATTAGGGAAAAGATGCACAGGGATATGCTCTGTCAAAACTCTGAAAACAAGAAGCCTGCATGCTCTATAACACACACGCACACGCACACACACACACACACACACACACACACACACACACACACACACACACAACCAATGCTTTCATCAGCGAGGCGACATCATCAAACTCATCAACACCACAAAAAGTATTCTGTGTTTCAGCTCTCATGGGTTTTTCAGCCTTTCCTCTCTCTCTCTCTCTCTCTCTCTCTCTCTCTCTCTCTCTCTCTCTCTCTCTCTCACACACCACATACACACACACACACACTTGAAATGACTTCTCTTGTCTAATGAAGGGAAAACAATATGCAAGCCTGATGTCTTCCCTGCCGCCCTGCATCTCACTGCTGATTCCTCTGATTCTGTCCACTAATGATCTGACAACATAGACAGTCCTGTGTGTGTAGCTCGAGAGCAAGTGAGGAGAAATAAGGTAACAGACTCAAAAGAGCAAAGTTTGATGTGGAAAAAATAAAAAAAGTTTCAACTCATCTCCTCAAGTTTTCTGCAGCTCTTATTTCTTTCATGAGAGAAGGGAAATGAATCCTCGGCAGGAAGAGATGAGGTGCTCACACAGTCCGAGGGCGATCAATATAGACGAGCCTCTCTGAATAGATATTATTCATTGTGTTTACTAGGACTCACACAGGACGTGGTTCTGCATCTGTCTCCGCTCGTCTCCACGCACGCCACAGCCTCGGCTCTTCGTACGCTCTTTCTCCAGATCTATCTCTCCCACTGAGGGAAGGAATGACGTGATGCTACAGTTGCACCAAGACATGCGGAAGATATCTGAGATATCAGTTTTTGTTGAAGTACTGGAACTTGAACTTTAGCAAACGTGAAGTGTTTCACTGCAAACTTTCTCCAAACTTAGATGTTGCAGGTAATATATAAAGAATGCCAGTGCTTATGCACAGCCTATACCATCAATCATATTTAGAAGAAAGAAAGAAAAAGCATACGTTGAGATCTATGTGGCAGCGTTTTCCTGAATTTTTGCCATGTTTGTGCCGATCTGATATGACGCCAAAGCATGCAATACACCCATCAGTCCACGAGAATACCTTGTGGGTGTCACGTTTTGCTTTGCCTTGACATGAAAAGTATACACGCATGTTGTTTAGGCGCCTGAAAAAGCATGTGGTTAGGTCAGGGAGTGTGACAGTTAATAAATGTTGGTGTATTTCTGTAATGAAAAAAAAAAAGTGACAAACCGCAGTGAAAACAAACACATTTAGTGAAACTAAATCATGAAGTACATGAATGTTCACTGAAGCTTTTTGCTCCTCCGAAAAGACAAGAAACATCAGATCTGTGTGGACCAATGAGGAAACTGTAACTTTTATTGAATTAATATATGACATAAATATGGATGTGATATTTCTATCATGTTTTCAATAGAGTTTTGTTTGTTTGAGGTTCGGATGGTGGCTTTGAAATTTCATAAGATCATTGCTACTTTTTTTCCTTCCGTAGTTTAAAGATTACGTGCCTCCTATGGTGTATTTTAGCACACTTAATCCTGATATTCTCGGGAATGGGAGCCGACATTTATTTATTTTTCTTTTGCCAGTTTTGGAACACTTGATATGATGTTCTAGGAAGATGTGCAATGCTTTGCACAGCTATTTTGCCTTAAGGAAGTAAAATTTGTTCACAAAATATAATATCTCTTGCCATAACATTTTTTAGATATCCTCAGTATGGTACAAGTTCTAAGAATAGGTTGCTCCAATTCTTCCTAAAATGCTCATCGCAATTCAGAAACATGTATGAAACCTGAGTAAAACGGCATGAATATTGCTTACTTTGTACAGTATGTGACCGAGACTGTCGGGTTGATGCAAACCTGGTGAAATTCTGGCTTCACAACTCCCCATCACGTTCATGAAAGGAGCGGGAATCAAAGCACAGAGGACTCTTGCAGAGGATGTGCAAAAGGCACCTCTTCTTTATTAAAACCTACTGTGTGCTGAAGTTCAAACATGACAAAAGGACAGGTCCTGCACCAGGAGGTGTCCTGGCTCAGCAAACCATGAGCAGGAGGTGGGGATGGGGCAGTGATATTCAACTGGACGTCACAAAGTGTATGTGTGTGTGTGTGTGTGTGTGTGTGTGTGTGTGTGTGTGTGTGTGTGGTGTGTGTGTGTGTGTGTGTGTGTGTGTGTGTGTGTGTGTCGTTCTCTGTGTCAGCAAGGTCTGAGAAAGTGTAGTGATTTCTTTTTAGCAACGTAAACAAGTTTTTTACATAATGTGTTGTTACCCAAGTTATGTAAAATTACCTATTTTAATCCAAACTTTGATATTTTCCAAAAGCTAACTAAGTCGTTTTTGTTCATAAGCCTAATTACTTCGTTTTTGTGGCTAAACCTGAGGCACCTTCAGGTTCATGCCGAGGTGAGTCAACACATGACACTTACATGGCATCCTGTAGTGAACTGACGTGTATTGGACATGATACCGGGGTTGCAATAACAACATCACACTATTTCCTCTTTTGCTCCCAACGGACAAGAGTCATTTTCACATAGACATTGGTTATTTTGGGGTATTTGCTGTAAAGACAGGATTCTGACATTTTTCCTGTGAGCACAGGTTCTGATTCAATCAGCCTCGTGTGTGTGTGTGTGTGTGTGTGTGTGTGTGTGTGTGTGTGTGTGTGTGTGTGTGTGTGTGTGTGTGTGTGTGTGTGTGTGTGTGTGTGTGTGTGTGTGTGTGTGCGCGCTCTGAACTCTGAAAATCTGCAAGTTCAGGTTCAGCCAGACACTAGTCAGAGAGAGCAAAAGAAATTGATCTTTTTTCATGTCTGAAGACAGGAAATCACTCGGGAGAAGATTTATGAAATGGCCGCTATGAGGAGAAATGCTGACACTATTACTTCTGCTTCTCTTCAGTGGCCTCACCCTTTTATACCCTTTCCTTTTTCTTGTGCAACTCATGAAAACCGCCCTTCTATGTTTTCTTTCTTTTAAAAACTTTACTAAGCTAAAAAAAACAAAACAAAACACAGCCACTGCATGTGAAGGTGTTCACAACAGGAAGGAAGGTGGCTGAGGGTGAAGAGTGTGGTTTATCTCTGTTCAGAGAAACTGCTGCTGCCTCACCTTTAACGCTCATCTCCCATCAACCCCTCCTTGCTACAAACTCCTCAAAGATGTTTTTTCTGTCTCCGATCACTTTCTTTTCTCGCTCCTTTCACTTTTCTCTCTGTCATGTCTCACCGAAGCTATTTTCTGGGAGAAGACTGACAAAAATAAGACCTTTTTTTTGGGGGGGGGGGGGGGGGGGGAGGGGGGGGGGACTGCTGAACTTGCCAGAATAAAATAAAAAAGGAGACCTGAAAGAGGAAGGATGTTCATGAAATACTGAGGGTGACTGCTGCAGCCCGTTGTAATGCGCTATCTGTCACTGTCACCGTGCATAAATGTGTGCATGCGTGTTCATGTATGAGCACGCAGTCACACGTGGGTGATTATTTGGGTTTGTTTGTGAGATCCCATGTGAAGAAATGCCACTTTAATCAAAAAGTAGATCACAGATCTTCTTGTTCCCAATTTGAGCAGGAGAACTGTCATTTAACTTTCTTTCAGCACATGCTTTCATTTCATGTGGCAAAATATGAGGTGGGCAGGTGTGGAGCATTATGAGTGGCAGACAGAAAAGTAGTGGCCCAAATAATCTACCATGAAGCACCTGACCCCTGGTAGTTTCATCAGTTTATTACTCTCTAAATATGTTAAACAGTTGACAGAATTCCCGAAAAGGCAAGTGCTCAACAAGTCGTCAAATCTAAAGATACTTTGGAAAGAGTCACCTGGAAGTCATCACCTACATAAGGACAATGGATCCATAAAGCAGTGATGTCAGGTTTTATACTGCTGAGAAAGGGTGATTAAAATGTTAAGTTAAACCGGAAGTAGACAGGAAAAACAAGATGAACAGAAATATGAAGTGTTGGCCCGGTTTGAAATTAAAGCCACTGACGGGTGAAGCATAAAGTATGACACTACTTGTCTTATGACCACAAATAATAATGATAATGATAATGATAATAATAAACTCAGAGGTTAATCCAAAAATGTCATTTAAATAGGAGGTACAAAATACTAGGAACAGCTCCTAGTATAACCCAGTGTAGTTCAACAGCACCACAGATTACAGTCTCTGAGATGATCATTAAAACAAATCTACTCCTCTCTCCATCAGACCGAACAACAACTGAACTTTATCATCCTAGTAAAGAGGGGATTTACTGCTGTGCTGTTGTGTTCTACTTTATGTTTCACCTGTCAGTGGTTTTAATGTTATGGCGGATTGGTGTCTACTGTAATGATGTCTGTGGTCAGGAGGCAGCCCAGGCCTGCAGGTTGAGCCTCGGGACCGAAGGGATGCCGGTTTGAATCCTCGGTCATGTGTAAAGACAACTGTCTCTAAGGCCAGAAAAATACAGTTTTTCCTGTGGTAAAGTTGTCAATATGTAATACTGGATGTAATCAAAATAATATCAGCAATTGAGCCTGCGGCTCGGAGGTGCGACTCTGAGCAGAAGCCGCGTCTTCCACTCGCGGTGTGGAAAATCCTGCCAGTGTAACGCCGCATGTCCTCGTCGCTCGCTGACACGGCTTATCAGCAGCCTGAGTCAGGAGCCGGGGAGTTAGGAGGTCGAGGCAAATAGAGGTATATTGTTCCGCCGGCTGTATCAGCGCCGACCATATGAGAGGAGGGTTGAAAAAATGGGCGAGAGCTGAGCGCGGAGGAAGGACGGGAGGGGAAGGAAGAGGAAGAGGAAGAGGAGCGGGGGTGAAGGAAGAGAGGAATATGCGAGAGATAGAACATGAAGGAGAGAAAGAGACGTGACAAGCGGGAAGACAGAGCTGAACACTCAGTATCAGTTTAATGTCCTTACAAAGCATTTCACCACCGGAGCTGTGCTTGTGTGTGTGTGTGTGTGTGTGTGTGTGTGTGTGTGTGTGTGTGTGTGTGTGTGTGTGTGTGTGTGTGTGTGTGTGTGTGTGCGTGCGTGTGTGTGTGTGTGTTTGAGGGAGAGAGTCTGGGGTTAGATAACTGACCTAACGATTTCCCACTAGATGACATCGGCGACTGCAAACACCATTAAACTTTTACCAGTTTACATTATTGATAAATTCATCCAAAGACGCTTCGCCATTCAAAGAGGCAGCAACTTTGTTTCCCGGCTCCCTGCTCATGAATATGGATGCATACAGCATACAGCAACTATTGTACTGCCACCGTGGGGCACTCAGAGGAGGAACTCTGTGAGCGGATCAATCTTTAGTGGCGAAAAGGAAACGGCTGACTTCACGATGCAGTTGCCTCATCAATATCCACAAACAAAACCAGTTTATCTTCCTGAAATGTCCTCTTGTGGATACGCAGCATCACTTCAGCTCATCAACTTCCTGCTTGTGCTTCTATTTTTTTGTTTTTTTTGCATGTGAAATGTATGCATCAGCAAAGGTAGGAGGGTTTCTAATAGGCTCAATGCACAAACCGTCCCTACACACACACAGACAGAGCACACACATCTCCCTCATCAGCGAGGAAACACCCCTGTATCTTGGCACTGCGGACTGTGGGTTGCTTAGCAACGCAGGCTTTCACTGGGAAGTATTGTGAAGTCACATCTCCACTGCTGTGGGATCTGTAGCCGAGGTGATGGGGCAGAGTTTGTCGCAGCCTCAGTGCACAACTTTTGACGGTTAGTCCGTGATACATGATCAAACACAGAAACAGTACAGGACACGGAAAAATTGCCTTTTCAGCTTTATCCTCAACCGCCTGCTAAAAATTCTGATCTGAAGTTCATGTACAGACGATTCCTCCGGGGTCCACATGTATTTCAAACTGACAGGCCTGACATCATCAATAGGATCTTAAAAGACTCCGATCTACCTCACTGAAGGCAGGAAATATTGCTCTGCTATCCTATTAAATGTCAACAGGCCAACATGTGAACAAAGAGGGGAAAGAAACACATAATAAAGGGAGCGCAAGAGAGATTTCACACCACTGCAGGGGCTGGCTTTTAGAAAATATCACTTCCTCAGTGCGAAAGCAGAAGGGAAGACTCCACTGTACTACAGTACGTTTCATACTGCTACAGCAGCTCCTGCTCGTGCTTCAAATATGCTAATTTTTGCAGCAGTTTTATGATGTACATTATTTGCTCAGTCAAAGCTTCTTTGCACTCATCTAAGACTGTCAAATCAGCAGCTTTCTAACCCCACGGTAACCCCTCAGATGCCACTTATTGCATGTCATAGTGTTTGAAGTCTCTATTACGCAGTGTAATGGCCATCCTGGGTGGAGATTACACTACTTTGCCGTTCACGCTTGGTTGCTGATGGAGAGGGATTACGTTATTGTGTTCAGCAGTGTGAGTGAACACAAGGTGAAAGCCGTGTAGTCAAATTATCGACGTTTTAAAATGTTGCAGAGGAAGAGGAACACATTCAGAAACATAACGTGAGCACAAGCCCAGTGCTAGACAGAGCAGCTGAAATATACCAGTCATGGCAGTTTGTTTAAGCACAGTATTGATAAAAGGGTCATAG